>NC_091474.1:84087872-84402514 GCF_036971445.1 Narcine bancroftii
TGGACTCCATGAGAATAAAGCACCAGGTGTTACTTTCTACAGAGCTATCATCTTTGAAGCAATGGGCACCAAACAGCTTGAAGGTAAAAATCAATTTTAAACAATACTAACAAGAGAAAATTTTATGCGAAAGAAAAATATTTTGCATTCTGTATATACTAGTGTAATCATCAATACCATGTAATAGTCAACCCCCTCCCCTTCTCAGGCCCAAAAATCGAGTGTAAAAGTTGACTCCCCCTATTTTTGACCCTGACTGCCTGCCCATCTGAACTACCGAGACCACGACCGTAAATCCTCACATTGGCCGCCCTCCCATCCAAGCTCACAGCACCCTGACCGCCCGCCCATATCAGCTCCCGATACCCCGACAGCAGCCTCTTGCACCAGCCACCTGACCTCCAGAGCTCCCGATGCCCTGGTTTCCCACCCATCCAAGCTCCCGACCATGGATCCCCATCCCAGCTCCCCGCCCTCCAGAGTTCCCAGCACCCTGGCTGCCCACCCATCCGAGCTCCCAGCAGTGAATCCTCACCCCAGCCGCCCACTCATCCAAACTCCTAACACCACAGCTGCCCGCCCATCCAAACTCCCAGCACCCTGGCTGTCCATCCATCCTGATGCCCAACTTACTACCTGGTCCCCGCCATCCAGCTCCCGATGCCTTGAATGACACAGGTACTTACAGAGGTCAAAGGTTGGACCATGTAAAAGTTGACCCCCTTTTTTGGTTCAAAAAAAGTGGTCCAAAAAATTAGATGATTACACGAGTATATACGGTAATGGAAACCTGATTACCACACCATACTGGAACAAATTTGTGTTAGCTAAGTCATGTTAAATCATGTTAAACTATAAGCTGAGAAACACAATACTTAATGAACACTATCTGTCAAACAAAAGGCTGAAAGGAGTATTGCCTTGAGGTAGGACACCCATTAAACTTTGACAAGTGTTATACATGTTGAGCTAACTTCACTAAAAGTTGAAGAGGCCATAAACAACTGATAGACCTGCCTCAAGAAGCACATGGTTGTAATAACTTGCAGCAAACATGAAGGAAAAGTTGAAACAACATTCATCTACAAGAAGTGGTATCTTAAGAAGGCAGCCTCTATCCGCAAGTCATGAAAATCTGTAGACACTGTGGTTGAAGTAAAAAACACAAAATTCTGGAGAAGCTCAGCAGGTCAAACAGTATCCTTAATGTAGCAAAGGTGAAAATACATTACCGATGTTTCAGGCTTGAGGCCTTCAACAATGGATGAGAGAACGCCGGCAGGTGTCAGAACAAAAGGGTGGGGTGGAGGGAGTAGGGGTGGCAAAGGCAGGAGATGATCAGTGGATGAAACAGCAGAAATGAGGGGGAGGAGGGAAACACAGGAAAGGGGGAGGGAAAAGAAAAGGTGAGCAAGTTTTACAGAAAGCAGGAAAATCAATATTCATGCCATTTGGCTGGAGAGTGCCCAGATGGAAGATAAGGTGTTATTCCTCCAGTCTGCAGGTTAGCAGGACAGGATGGCATATAATGCCACAGAGAGACATGGGTGTGTGACTCAAAATTGAAACGGTTGGCTACTGGGAGGTTGCTGCGGTTGAGGGCAGAGAGGAAGTGCTGAGCGAAGCGATGTCACAATCTGTGACTGGTCTCTCCATGTAGAGAATGCCACAGTGGGTCCTGCAGATATACAAGTGAAGTGATCCTTCACATGAAAGGCCTGTTTGGGGCCTTGGACTGTGGCGAGGGAGGAGGTGTAGGCACAAGTGTTGCACCTCCTGCAGCCACAGGGGAAGGTGCTGTGGGGGTGGGGGAAGAGGCAGGAAGGGATGAATGCACGAGGGAATCACAGAGGGAGCAGGCCCTATGGAAGGCCAAGAGGGGAGGAGAAGGAAAAATGTGTGGAAATTCTGACAGATAAATGTCCTCCACCACCCAGCCATGATCTTTTCACTCTGCTACCATGGAGAAAATGGTACAGGAGCTTGAAAACGAGTAACCAGTAGCACAAGGACAGCTTCTTCAGATTCCTGAATGAACAATGAATCAAAGACACTGCCTTACTTTGACTTTCTGTGTACTATTGTTATTTATTTTGTAAGGTGGTTTATATGAAAGTTTGCACTGGGATATCCCACACTCCTGTTCGGCTCCGAATCATGGGTCCTCTACCGGCACCACCTACGGCTCCTAGAACGCTTCCACCAGCGTTGTCTCCGCTCCATCCTCAACATCCATTGGAGCGCTTACATCCCTAACGTTGAAGTACTCAAGATGGCAGAGGTCGACAGCATCGAGTCCACGCTGCTGAAGATCCAGCTGCGCTGGATGGGTCACGTCTCCAGAATGGAGAACCATCGCCTTCCCAAGATCGTGTTATATGGCGAGCTCTCCACTGGCCACCGTGACAGAGGTGCACCAAAGAAAAGGTACAAGGACTGCCTAAAGAAATCTCTTGGTGCCTGCCACATTGACCACCGCCAGTGGGCTGATAACGCCTCAAACCGTGCATCTTGGCGCCTCACAGTTTGGCGGGCAGCAACCTCCTTTGAAGAAGACCGCAGAGCCCACCTCACTGACAAAAGGCAAAGGAGGAAAAACCCAACACCCAACCCCAACCAACCAATTTTCCCCTGCAACCGCTGCAATCGTGTCTGCCTGTCCCGCATCGGACTTGCCAGCCACAAACGAGCCTGCAGCTGACGTGGACTTTTTACCCCCTCCATAAATCTTCGTCCGCGAAGCCAAGCCAAAGAAAAAAAAAAAGGTGGTTTATATGAAAGTTTGCACTGGGATACTGCTGCCACCACAATGGAACAAATTAAATGACGTTGAATTCTGATTTTGATTATTGATGCACGGTTTGAGGCGATATCAGCCCACTGGTGGTGGTCAACGTGGGACGACAATGCTACAGCCGGGCAGGATGGGAATGAATGGATAATTCCTGCTGGTCAGCTGGATGGCCACACAAGTGTAAATGACTGAGACTAACTTTAGGCATCTTATTATTGGAAAATTACCTGATTTGATTAGGAGAAGTTCTTGTGACATCTGTTGTCCACTCATCCTCTGAGTGACTTAACTCTGCTGAACAGCAGACTACTTTCTAGATGCCATAGTCTACTCAACTCCAACTTGTTGGCTGAAGTTGAGTTGTTATCAAGCAGTGTGTTATAGAGTTTAAAATCCTGCTATTTGGAATTCAAGCAACCAGCAACCTCAAACAGCCAGCAAAAAAACACAGAAAATAAAGAGGTAAAGAAACACGAAAGTTTAAAATTGGCACGCCTCGCCGTTAGTTTGCCAATCACACACACAGTCTCAAGCAACCAGAAAATTCACTTATCCAGCGTCTACCAATCCTCATAAATGCCCAGTACTAAGGGTTTTACTGTATTCAGCTTTGTCACAAAGTTGACTGAAACAAAAGGGGTTGAGGCCAAAACAAAGAAAACATGTACAAATTTCAACAGGTGCTTCAACATTCTGGGGTTATTATACGTGCACACACACACACACACACACACACACACACACACACACACACACACACACACACATTTTCTTTTTCTTTGGCTTGGCTTCGTGGACGGAGATTTATGGAGGGGTAATGTCCATGTCAGCTGCAGACTCGTTTGTGGCTGACAAGCAGACACGGTTGCAGCAGTTGCAAGGGAAAATTGGTTGGTTGGGGTTGGGTGTTGGGTTTTTCCTCCTTTGTCTTTTGTCAGTGAGGTGGTCTCTGCGGTCTTCTTCAAAGGAGGTTGCTGCCCGCCAAACTGTGAGGCGTCAAGATGCACGGTTTAAGGCGATATCAGCCCACTGGTGGTGGTCAATGTGGCAAGCACCAAGAGATTTCTTTAGGCAGTCCTTGTACCTCTTCTTTGGTGCACCTATGTCTCAGTGGCCAGTGGAGAGCTCGCCATATAACACGATCTTGGGAAGGCAATGGTCCTCCATTCTAGAGACGTGACCTACCCAGCGCAGTTTGAGCTTCAGCAGCGTGGATTCGATCCTGTCGGCCTCTGCCATCTCGATTACTTCGATGTTGGAGATGAAGTCGCTCCAATGAATGTTGAGGATGGAGAGGAGAAACGCTGGTGGAAGCGTTCTAGGAGCCGTAGGTGATGCCGGTAGAGGACCTATGATTCGGTGCCGAATGGGAGTGTGGGTATGACAACCGCTCTGTATATGCTAATCTTTGTGAGGTTTTTCAGTTGGTTGTTTTTCCATACTCTTTTGTGTAGTCTTCCAAAGGCGCTATTTGCCTGGGCGAGTCTGTTGTCTACCTCGTTGTCGATCCTTGCCTCCGATGAAATGGTGCAGCCGAGATAGGTAAACTGGTTGACCGTTTTGA
Source organism: Narcine bancroftii (assembly GCF_036971445.1). Lineage (NCBI taxonomy): Eukaryota > Metazoa > Chordata > Chondrichthyes > Torpediniformes > Narcinidae > Narcine > Narcine bancroftii. The sequence goes on from NC_091474.1 coordinate 84,092,231, forward strand.
GTTTTGTGTGCCAGATGGAGATGTGGGGGGGCTGGTAGTCATGGTAGGGAACTGGCTGATGGAGGAACTCAGTTTTCTTCAGGCTGACTTCCAGACCAAACATTTTGGCAGTTTCCCCAAAACAGGACGTCAAGCGCTGAAGAGCTGGTTCTGAATGGGCAACTAAAGCAGCATCGTCTGCAAAGAGTAGTTCACGGACAAGTTGCTCTTGTGTCTTGGTGTGAGCTTGCAGGCGCCTCAGATTGAAGAGACTGCCATCCGTGCGGTACCAGATGTAAACAGCATCTTCATTATTGAGGTTTTTCATGGCTTGTTTCAGCATCATGCTGAAGAAGATTGAAAAGAGGGTTGGTGCGAGAATGCAGCCTTGCTTCACGCCATTGTTAATGGAGAAGTGTTCAGAGAGCTCATTGCTGTATCTGGCCCGACCTTGTTGGTTTTCGGGCAGTTGGATAACCATGTTGAGGAACTTTGGGGGGTATCCGAGGCACTCTAGTATTTGCCAAAGCCCTTTCCTACTCACGGCGTCGAAGGCTTTGGTGAGGTCAACAAAGGTGATGTAGAGTCCTTTGTTTTGTTCTCTGCACTTTTCTTGGAGCTGTCCGAGGGCAAAGACCATGTCAGTAGTTCCTCTGTTTACGTGAAAGCCGCACTGTGATTCTGGGAGAAGATTTTCGGCGACACTAGGTATTATTCTATTTAGGAGAATCCTAGTGAAGATTTTGCTTGCAATGGAGAGCAGCGTGATTCCCCTGTAGTTTGAGCAGTCTGATTTCTCGCCTTTGTTTTTGTACAGGGTGATGATGAAGGCATCACGAAGGTCCTGAGGCAGCTTTCCTTGATCCCAGCAGAGCTTGAAAAACTCATGCAGTTTGGCATGCAGAGTTTTGCCGCCAGCCTTCCAGACCACTGGGGGGGATTCCATCCATACCTGTTGCTTTGCCACTTTTCAGTTGTTCAATTTTCTTATATGTCTCTTCCCGGGTGAGGACCTCATCCAGCTCTAGCCTTAAGGGCTGTTGAGGGAGCTGGAGCAGGGCAGATTCTTGGACTGAGTGGTTGGCACTGAAAAGAGATTGGAAGTGTTCTGACCATCGGTTGAGGATGGAGATCTTGTCGCTGAGGAGGACTTTGCCGTCTGAGCTGCGCAGCGGGCTTTGGACTAGGGGTGAGGGGCCGTACACAGCCTTTAGAGCCTTGTAAAAACCCCTGAAGTCGCCAATGTCCGCGCTGAGCTGGGTTCGTTTAGCGAGGCTAGTCCACCACTCATTTTGGATCTCCTGGAGTTTGCGCTGAAGATGGCTGCATGCGCGACGGAAGGCTCGTTTCTTCTCTGGCCAGGACGACTTTGCAAGGTGAGCCTGGTGGGCAGCTCGCTTCTTTGCCAGCAGCTCCTGGATTTCCTGGTTGTTTTCGTCGAACCAGTCTTTGTTTTTCCTGGAGGAGAAGCCCAGTACCTCTTCAGTGGATTGCAGTATGGCAGTCTTCAGCTGATCCCAGAGGGTTTCAGGGGACGAGTCCGTGAGGCGGATTGCATCCTTGAGCTTTGCTTTGAGGTTTGCCTGGAAGTTTCCTCTCACTACGTCTGACTGCAAGTTTCCAACATTGAACCTCTTTCTGGCGGCTTTACTGTTCCTGGGCTTTGGCTTGAAGTGAAGGTTGAGCTTGCAGTGAACCAGCCGGTGGTCAGTGTGGCATTCCGTGCTGGACATGACCCTGGTGTGGAGCACATCTCGTTTGTCTCTTTTTCGCACCAGGACGTAGTCCAGGAGTTGCCAGTGTTTGGATCGGGGATGCATCCAGGTAGTCTTCAGGCTGTCTCTCTGCTGAAAAAGGGTGTTTGTAATGACAAGCCGCTGTTCTGCGCAGAGCTCCAACAGGAGGCGCCCATTATCGTTGCACTTGCCAACACCATGCTTGCCCAGGATTCCTGGCCAGGTTTCTGAGTCTTTGTCGACGCGAGCATTGAAGTCGCCAAGGATGTCAACCTGCGCAACCTCATTCAACGCACCCCTACAGCTGACAAGGTTGTCATCCTTGGCGATAGAATATGTGAGTTTACCCAATCTATTCCTTTCATTGCTTATTCTTTGGGAAAAGGAATGTATCTGACAGGGTAAACTCGGCCCAAGAAATTAAATGCATACCTGATGTGGGACTTAGTAAAAATTATCAGGGATTCTTAAAAGTGCTATGATTAAAGTCACCATCCAAAAACTCTGTTCTTAATGATCACCATATTTTGCTTTATTTAGCTTGGGTCAGGACCATGAGTTCAGATGTTGAACACAATGTGCTGGAGTCAGCAGGATCAAGCTGCACCTGTGTGAGAAAAAGCAGGGTCAACTTTTCCAGTCAGAACTCTTTATCAGGGATTGATAAAGAGGTTTCAGGCTGGAGCCCACCCCCAATTTGTTTCATCCAGTGAAAACGGGTCCTTCCTGTTTATCTAATCTCATGATAACTTATTGTATCTGAATTCGACTTTCTCTGTTCAACCATAACTCACTCAATTGTTTTACCCAGCCAAAATTTTCCTGCCTTGAAAGCAAAAGCCATATTCTCCATTCTCTGAGCTTGACGTTCTTAAATATCTCCACTGTATCCTCTCCACTGTCATTGCTTCTTTCCCAGCACATCCTCTATTACAACAGTTATCGTACAGCAGAGGAGACAAGTAAAAGGTACCGGAAATGCAATTCGTTCCCCCTGACGTTGGGATGGTCTGACATTGATTAAGGATCTGTATGAAAGCATGTGCCCCCCTTTACTGCTTGGCATTTCTCTCGTCACTGTTGCTAAGGAAAGTGTCAAGCAATTCATTTTAAACAAGTGAAGATTTTCACAGAAATGGTAAAGAACAGGTGGTCAAACTAATGTGGTAAATTTACAGATGTTCCCTTCTCTACAGAGCTTCGTACTTAGAACAGAGTCTCAGTAAAGTATTTTGGCACAATCCATGGCTTTGAAAAGCAGCATATAAATGTGAATCTTGATTCTTTTAATAATATTGATTTTATGGGTTGCTTAAAGTCGGATCAGATCAAGATGTTTTCTACCCAATTTATTCTTCTGAGTTTCTGTCCACACAAGGCAAAATATTCAAATTTCTTCTAACAATTTCAAGTTGTTCCCCCTAATATGGTGATGGTTTGCACTGAAGATTAATTATTAGATCTCAATACTTGAGTTAAACAAGGGAACTCATTTCTGATTGGACAGTTCAACTTGCCATCATCGTGGCAATGGCAGCCAGAACCTTAATCAATGTGTTGTTTGAATCACAATTAAAATATACACAATGATCGTCTGAACCATATACCCATGCAGACATTAAAAGGAATGAAAACTATTAAAATTTACACCATTTTGGTTGCATGCATGCCATTTTTTTAGTGCAGTACCCTGAAGTAACAATGAAAATGTTAACTTCGTATCCTGGGAAATTATTGATTCTGTAGAACTTTGACCTTTGTTGCTATGGGGATTAGAGGTTTGTCCTCAGGAAGAGAAAGGCTTTCTTTCTTGTCATAACTCCAATATATAAGAAAAACATCTATTAAATGTGTCCTTGACATTGACCGCAATGAATTTCAAAAGAGGTGGGGGAAAAAAAACTAAATGAAAGCATCTAACCATCCTTTGGTTTTCCCAGCACAGGGAGTTCCTCCATTCCACCAATTTAGGTGAGAGCTCCATCTCCTCCTCACCGAAGCATTCACCATCACAAGACAGAACTATATTGCTGGCCTATTCCTTTGTTATTCATTTTGATTTTTTTCAATATTAATTTTGAGTTGCAGCACAGTAAAGTAGCAGGCCCTACCGGCCCATGAATACACCAGTTAACCTCCAAACCCTGTAAATTTTTGAAAGTGGGAAGAAACGGAGGAAACCCATGCAGGTCATGGGGAGAACGTAAAAACTCCTTGCAGACAGTGCCAGATTCAAACTCATGTCGCTGGCACTGAATAGTGTTGCACTAACTGACTGACAGCTATTTCACTGACAATTTAGGATTATTCCAATTGGGTGATGATGACATCTTTTAATAAAGAATGTAGAATAGTACAGAACAAGAAGAGGCCCACAATGCCCCTGTCAACCAGGAATACCAATTAAAACAAATCCTCTATGACTGTATGTGGTCGATATTCATCCATCACTGTCTTCTCACATGCCTGAGTCAATACTTCGAAAATGCTGCTCCCACCACCTTGCCTGGCACATGTTCCAGACACTTAAGACCCTCTGAGTAAAACAAAATTGCTTCACAAAACCCCTTCACATCTGAAAGTTATGCCTGATGGTATTTGACATTTGAACCCCTAGAAACTAGCTCATCCATCTATGGCTCCCATAATTTTACACGTCTGGAGAAAACAATGCAAATTTTTCCAACCTTTCCTCATAGCATATACTCTCTAAACCAAGGGACACCTGAATCTCTTTTTCACCCTTCCAACAAACAGAAATGCACATATTACTTCAAATGTGGCCAAAACAATTATGATTTTCACACAGAAATAAAGGAAAAATTCTGGAAAAAAATTTGCATAGTTACCTGCAGAGTGGTCATTCATACCACACTTTTCCTCAGCACTTTTACACTGCCTGTGTTGTGGAATTTGTCAGAGGGTGAACGTCCTACTCACTAGTTCAGTTTCTTACAGAGTGCCTGTGGTCAATTTACATTGCAGCCACTCCATAAATATAAATCTTGGTGGAAAAATTATGGGATGGAATTTAGTTCATAAAACTTTAGGCACTTTCACACTGCCAGAGGAGTAGAAAATTTGCAGAAATTTTCTGCTTCTCAGCAGCTGTGTGAAAGTGCCTGAAGTTTTATACAGATGCAACACAACTTCCCATCTTTTACACTCACCCAATCAAGACAAGAATGCTTGATGCAGTTTTTTTTTAAACCACCCTATCTACTTGTGTTGCCTCTTTCAGGGAGTTTTGGAATTTCACTGCAAGATTCCCTCCACACATTAATGCTTATAAAGATGCTACCATTGACTGTATATCCTCCTCTTACATTTGACTTCCCAAAGTGCAACATCTCACACTTGCCTGAATTAAACTCCATCTGCCAGTTCACCACCCAAGTTTCCAACTGATCTACTGAATATCCTGCTGTAATCTTTGATGACCTTTTAGTCTACAACGCCACCAATTTTTGTATCATCTACACATTTACTAATCACCACATTCTCATCCAAATTATTTCATTACAAAACAAACAACTGATCACTGCAGAACACCACTGGCCATAGACCTTCAGTTTGACAATCACTGATACCCAAGCCAATTTTGAAGCCAATCTACTCAGGGCCCAGATTAAGGTATAACGGGGCCTGTAGCATTTATTTTAAAGGACCCCTAAATAGTGCCAGCTGGCACATGTGCAATGAGGAGAAAGTGTGACTGTGGAGCTCTCCCCCCCACCCCCAGCCCCCACCCCCCACCCGAGAGAGTTTCTGCCACTGACTCTGCATGTCCATTTTGGTAACTTTGGAACAGTCTTTATTATTCTTAACAAAATAATGCTAGCTTTCTCAGATCACGACATATTTAGTGATTACTAGGGAACATAGCACCTATAACAAGCACTGAAATTGCACCTCCTCCCCCCCCATTAAAACTTAATTACACACTTGTTTAAAATCAAGTCAACTTATCATTCATAGCATGCTCAAGTGGTAGGACAAGATAGCGTTTCTCCAGGACCATGGAGCATATTTACAAAGATGCAAGTTAGGAACACAGTTAACACATTAAAATATTAAGACTTATACACACAAAGTCCATGGTGCACTATCCACATCTGCACTGGGAGTTCAGGCTTGAGGGGAAAAAAACGATTTCCTACTCTGGCCCAAGGGCTACAATAATTCTTGCCAGATGGCAGAAGTGAGAACAGTTTACATGCGGGATATAGGGAGCTTTGAAAATAAAACTTCGGGTGGCAATGGCTGGTATCTGGCTCAATGTGGGATCAATGGCCATCTTCGTTACCCATAATCCCCCACACAGTGGGGATTGCTATGCATTTCCCATTGCTGTCTGCAGCATACAACTTCCCCAACATGTAAATGAATGAAACCAGCCAGCTGAATGATGGGCTGAGGTGAGGATTTTTTTAATTTTGTTCTGCTAAGCACGTTTCCATTTACATTTTCGTCCAAATCAGTGAGGTATCTCATAGCTGCTGCACAAAGATGAAAACAAAAGTTTTTCATAATTCATAGTACCATAAACTCAAGAGGCCTTGGAAAATCTGGAGCCCATTGCATATGCCACTTATACAACTACATTAATCTGGCCACAAATCTACCTATTTTCTGAGGATCCCATGGGTCTTCATCTTTTGGATAAGCCTACTAAGGAGGACCTTATTTCTTTGGCTTGGCTTCGCGGACGAAGATTTATGGAGGGGGTAAAAAGTCCACGTCAGCTGCAGGCTCGTTTGTGGCTGACAAGTCCGATGCGGGACAAGCAGACACGGTTGCAGCGGCTGCAGGGGACAATTGGTTGGTTGGGGTTGGGTGCTGGGTTTTTCCTCCTTTGCCTTTTGTCAGTGAGGTGGGCTCTGCGGTCTTCTTCAAAGGAGGTTGTTGCCCGCCAAACTGTGAGGCACCAAGATGCACGGTTTGAGGCGATATCAGCCCACTGGCGGTGGTCAATGTGGCAGGCACCAAGAGATTTCTTTAGGCAGTCTTTGTACCTTTTCTTTGGTGCACCTCTGTCACGGTGGCCAGTGGAGAGCTTGCCATATAACACGATCTTGGGAAGGCGATGTTCCTCCATTCTGGAGACGTGACCCACCCAGCGCAGCTGGATCTTCAGCAGCGTGGACTCGATGCTGTCGACCTCTGCCATGTCAAGTACTTCGACGTTAGGGATGAAAGCGCTCCAATGGATGTTGAGGATGGAGCGGAGACAACGCTGGTGGAAGCGTTCTAGGAGCCGTAGGTGATGCCGGTAGAGGACCCATGATTCGGAGCCGAACAGGAGTGTGAGTATGACAACGGCTCTGTATACGCTTATCTTTGTGAGGTTTTTCAGTGTGTTGTTTTTCCAGACTCTTTTGTGTAGTCTTCCAAAGGTGCTATTTGCCTTGGCGAGTCTGTTGTCTATCTCATTGTCGATCCTTGCATCTGATGATATGGTGCAGCCGAGATAGGTAAACTGGTTGACCGTTTTGAGTTTTGTGTGCCCGATGGAGATGTGGGGGGGCTGGTAGTCATGGTGGGGAGCTGGCTGATGAAGGACCTCGTTTTTCTTCAGGCTGACTTCCAGGCCAAACATTTTGGCAGTTTCCGCAAAGCAGGACGTCAAGCGCTGAAGAGCTGGCTCTGAATGGGCAACTAAAGCAGCATCGTCTGCAAAGAGTAGTTCACGGACAAGTTTCTCTTGTGTCTTGCAGGCGCCTCAGATTGAAGAGACTGCCATCCGTGCAGTACCGGATGTAAAGAGCATCTTCATTGTTGAGGTCTTTCATGGCTTGGTTCAGCATCATGCTGAAGAAGATTGAAAAGAGGGTTGGTGCTAGAACACAGCCTTGCTTCACGCCATTGTTAATGGAGAAGGGTTCAGAGAGATCATTGCTGTATCTGACCCAACCTTGTTGGTTTTCGTGCAGTTGGATAATCATGTTGAGGAACTTTGGGGGGCATCCGATGCGCTCTAGTATTTGCCAAAGCCCTTTCCTGCTCACGGTGTCGAAGGCTTTGGTGAGGTCAACAAAGGTTATGTAGAGTCCTTTGTTTTGTTCTCTGCACTTTTCTTGGAGCTGTCTGAGGGCAAAGACCATGTCAGTAGTTCCTCTGTTTGCGCGAAAGCCGCACTGTGATTCTGGGAGAATATTCTCGGCGACACTAGGTATTATTCTATTTAGTAGAATCCTAGCGAAGATTTTGCCTGCAATGGAGAGCAGCGTGATTCCCCTGTAGTTTGAGCAGTCTGATTTCTCGCCTTTGTTTTTGTACAGGGTGATGATGGTGGCATCACGAAGGTCCTGAGGCAGTTTTCCTTGGTCCCAACAAAGCTTGAAAAACTCATGCAGTTTGGTATGCAGAGTTTTGCAGCCAGCCTTCCAGACCTCTGGGAGGATTCCATCCATACCTACTACTTTGCCACTATTCAGTTGTTCGATTGCCTTATATGTCTCATCCTGGGTGAGGACCTCATCCAGCTCTAGCCTTAGGGGCTGTTGAGGGAGCTGGAGCAGGCCGGAATCTTGGACTGAGCGGTTGGCACTGAAAAGAGATTGGAAGTGTTCTGACCATCGGTTGAGGATGGAGATCTTGTCGCTGAGGAGGACTTTGCCGTCTGAGCTGCGCAGCGGGCTTTGGACTTGGGGTGAGGGGCCGTACACAGCCTTTAGAGCCTCGTAGAAACCCCTGAAGTCGCCAATGTCCGCGCTGAGCTGGGTTCGTTTGGCGAGGCTAGTACACCACTCATTTTGGATCTCCCGGAGTTTGCGCTGAAGATGGCTGCATGCGCGACGGAAGGCTTGTTTCTTCTCTAGACAGGACGGCTTTGTAAGGTGAGCCTGGTGGGCAGCTCGCTTCTTTGCCAGCAGCTCCTGGATTTCCTGGCTGTTTTCGTCGAACCAGTCCTTGTTTTTCCTGGAGGAGAAGCCCAGTACCTCTTCAGTGGATTGCAGAATGGTAGTCTTCAACTGATTCCAGAGGGTTTCAGGGGACGGGTCCATGAGGCGGGTTGCATTGTCGAGCTTTGATTTGAGGTTTGCCTGGAAGTTTCCTCTTGCTTCGTCTGACTGCAGGTTTCCAACATTGAACCTCTTTCTGGGGGCTTTACTGTTCCTGGGCTTTGGCTTGAAGTGAAGGTTGAGCTTGCAGCGAACCAGCCGGTGGTCAGTGTGGCATTCTGCGCTGGGCATGACCCTGGTGTGGAGCACATCTCGTTTGTCACTTTCTCGCACCAGGATGTAGTCCAGGAGGTGCCAGTGTTTGGATCGGGGATGCATCCAGGTAGTCTTAAGGCTGTCCCTCTGCTGAAAAAGGGTGTTTGCAATGACAAGCCGCTGTTCTGCGCAGAGCTCCAACAGGAGGCGCCCATTGTCGTTGCACTTGCCGAAGCCATGCTTGCCCAGGATTCCTGGCCAGGTTTCTGAGTCTTTGCCGACGCGAGCGTTGAAGTCGCCAAGGATGACAACCTTGTCGGCTGTAGGGGTGCGTTGGATGAAGTTGCGCAGATCAGTGTAGAACTTGTCCTTTTCTGCTGGTTCCGCCTGGAGGGTTGGAGCATAGACACTGATGAGGGTGATGCAACGCTTGTTTTGAAGGGGGAGTCGCATGGACATGATTCGGTCCAAGTGGCCTGTCGGAAGGTTTTCGAGTTTGGAGGCAATGAAGTTCTTGACCATGAAGCCTACACCAGATAGGCATCGTTCATCCGAAGGCTTACCAGACCAGTAGAGTGTGTAGCCCACGCCGCGTTCTTGGAGGCTGCCTACATCTGCCAGGCGGACTTCACTGAGAGCGGCTATGTCGATGTCAAGTCTGAGGAGTTCATGTGCAATGAGGGCAGACCGACGTTCAGGTCGGTGGCTGTCAGCCTTGTCTAGCATGGTTCTGATGTTCCAGCATGCTGGCTTGAGTTTGTGAGCATCTTTTGAGGGGGAGGACATGGAGGGGGAGGACGTGGACCTGTCCTCGGGCCTGCGCAAAGGAGCTTTTAGGTGGAGTGCAGTGCGCGCAGTACTGGCCCCACCCTTTACACCCATGGTTCGTGTGCCGTGGCCAAGCGAGCTGGGACGTGGCAGCGAGGTCCTTGGGTCGTAGGTTTTATATCGGAGTGGCCTTCTCCTATGCAGGTTTCTTACCCGGGCTGGAGGGGTCTGCCTCCCCTCCTAGGTCGGTCTATACTGCCCGGACCGGGGCCGAGGCCGCCGCAGCTCTCCCTGTGCCCGGACTGGGGCCGCCGCCTCCAACTCTCTGCCCGGGCTGGGGCCTCCGCCTCCCACTCTCTGCCCGGATCGGGGTCTCCGCCTGCCTCACTCGACCGAGGCCGCCGTCTCCCCCTTGCTCCTGCCCGGATCGGGGCCGCCGCCGCCTACCCTTCGCCCGGACCGGGGCCGCCGCTGCTCTCTCTGTGCCCGGACTGCGGCGGCCGCCTCCCACTCTCTGCCCGGACCGGGGCTTCCGCCTGCCTCACTCGACCGAAGCCGGGGCCGCCACCTCCCCCTTGCTCCTGCCCGGATCGGGGCCGCCGCCGCCTACCCTTCGCCCGGACCGGGGCCGGGGCCGCCGCTGCTCTCTCTGTGCCCGGACTGGGGCCGCCGCCTCCTACTCTCTGCCCGGATCAGGGCCTCCGCCTGCCTCACTCGACCGAGGCCAGGGCCGCCGTCTCTCCCTTGCTCGTGCCCGGATCGGGGCCGCCACCTCCTACTCTCTGCTATAAAAGTCCACATTTACAACATCCACAGCCTTATCCTCATCAATTGCTTTCATCATTTACCCAAAAAACTACCAAGTTCTCTTCCAACCAGCTGTCAGAACTGAATAGAGCTTGGAAAATGGACCAGTGAGGAGAAGGTAAGGGTGGACGGTTCCAGATGGGTGTCATGTGATGCAGGAGCTAGCAACCTTACATCAATAAATAACATGTAGTTGAAATACATTTCTGATAAGATAGCTTGGTAATAACAGGGGTGCAAGATTGTTGAGATGATATAGATATAATTGAAATTATTGTTACATGAAATAATACTGGAAAGAAACAAATTGTTGAACCTGGGGAATGCATTAAAACGGTGGAAGTGCATGAAAGGAAACGATCGATGAATACATTGTTTCTCAAAGTATTTTTCCACTCATATACCTTAAATGATCCCTTACTAATCACAGAGCACCTTCCTATGCTCGTGATGGTTGAGAACCACTGAGCTAATGGATTGGTGTTCATCAGCAGAAGAGGTGGAACAGTAGGTAGGAGAAAAGATCCCAATCAAACAGGTAAGAGCAAAATTAGCCCTGTTTAATGATACAGAGCATTGATATCATCAAATCTCCCATCACCAGCAATTTTGGAACTACTACTGACCAGAAATGTAACATTTCATTAGGGTGCTTGCTAACACTTTTTTCATACCTTGATGAAGGGCTCAAACCCAAAATGTTGGTTCTGTGTCTTTATCTCATAAAGTACATTGTTGGACCTCCAAAACCTACCATCTACACTGCTAAAAAAAAACAAAGCACAGTAGAAAGTGAAGATCATCCATTTCATGTAGGTTCCCTGATGTGTAACTATATGGCCATAACATATTCCTGGAGTTTATTGATCATTTGCATTGTTGTACCTTCAGCAGAAGAACTGCAGTGATTCAAGATGGTGGACCAGCCATATCTAAAGAAAGAAAATGTATGTGTACAATACTTTTGCATCATTGTTGGTGGGGAATGGGTTGCAAGAATCAAGTGTGCCATTGCTATGCCCCAAATCCAATGACTATGGTGGAAAATGAATCTTGATTTACTGCAAATTATTGGGTGAAGGTTAATGCTCACTCAGCAAGCCTTCTTCAGTTCATTGAAAGCCTTCTAAGCTCAGCTCTGATATCTCCACCCAAAACCTATGCATGTACTTTAACAGTGAATTTTGCAGGTGTTGACAGGAACATCTCTCAGTAAAATTTCTGCAAATGTTGAAGCTTTTTCTGCCTTTATACCACACCTAATGCTAGAAATAGGCTTGTCTCACCAATCTTAAAAAGAGACTTTTCTTCCCAATACAAGGTCGATAGTCTATGAAAATTACTTGAAAGAAGGAGAATGCAAGGGAGAAAGTGTGTTTGAGAATTATCCACAAATCAAAAGTATATGCTAAACAAAAAATAGGATCTTTATTGGAGTTCAACCCAGTTTAAAACTACACGTCAAACATCAGTATGATCTTTGGCTCTGAGCGTCAAAGGTTGCCTTGAAGTCTGGTTCATGTTAATGTCTGAACAAAGATCCCAAGATTTTGTCGTTGAGGCAATTTTGTTTTTCATTCATGATGTGAAGAAAATTGAGAAGCTTTGGTGCAGTCTAAACATTTAAGTCTTGGTTAGAGATTCATCTTTCTTTGTATGTCTCATAAAATATGCCGACGTTGAATCGTGCTGAAGATTTTTCTGTGAAAGTCAAAGGGTCCACATTTCAAAAGTGTAATTTCCTCTGCTTTCCTTAAAAGTGTGTTTATTCCTTTCAACAGAGAACAAATGTCAGCAAGTTGTGTGGATCAGTACACTGACAGAAGCAAACACGACACTAAATCGGGGTCTTTGCTCAAGGTAGCTTGCAATCAGTGTGCAATGATCCATTCAAATCCCATCTCATCTCCTTCTCTGTCCTCGGGCTCAAATTCTCCCATTCGCTATCAGATGCTCATCTTGCTTGGCCATTTATTTACTTTTATCAAATAAATTAATGAGAGTTTAATGTCAAATACATAAGCACAGATCCATTAAAAACACAATGCTGGAGAAACTCAGCAGGTCAAAAAGCGCACTTTAGGTAGCAATAACCAACGTTTCAGGCTTGAGGCCTTCATCAAGGTATAAGCAAAATTTAGACAGGCGCCCAAACAAATTGGTGTGAGTGGGGTGGGTGATGGTGGAGGAGAACAGGTCCACAGGCAGGAGGTAATCTGGATAAAGGAGGGAGGGCACCGCAGCAAATAGGGAGGCGGGAGATGGCTCTGAGAATGGAGAGAGGGAAGGGGGTGGAGAGCTGGAGGAAAGAAGGCAAAGGGAAAGGGAAGGAGGAAAAATGGAATGTAGGTTAGCAAAAATCAGAGAAGTTGATGTTAAAGCCACAGTGCCCAAATGGATAATTGTTTTGCTCCCCCAGCTTACAGGTGGTCTTAGTGGGACAGTACATAAGGCCATGGAGAGCATGAGAGAGGGGCAGGGAATTGAAGTGGTTGACCACTGGAAGATCCCAGTCACTGATGTTGACAAAGCAAAGGTCCTCAGCAAAATGATCTCCCAGTCTACGACCAGTCTCTCTGATGTATTTCCTTTGGAACTGTGCTTCTCCCCCTGCCCCTCCTCCCCACCATCATTTTGTTTTGAGTATTTGCCTACATTTCTTCATACCTTGATGAAGGGCTCAAGCCCGAAACATTGGTTGTTGATCTTTATCTTTGCTACGTAAAATACAGAGTTTGACCTGTCGGGTTTTTCCAGCATTGTTTTTACTTCAACCGTGGGGTGTCATAATGTTTTAGCACAGATGCAAAGCAAGTTTTGCTTGTTGGAGCTTCCCAGTTGTGTAGAACACACTAACACAAATTAAATAGCAAGAGTAATGGTGAGTGTAGAAGTGACTGGCTCGATGAAGGTTCAAACCTTGACCATAGTTCAATGAAAGGCAACTAGAACCAGTACCATTACTCTTCACATTCATTGCGTCCAAAAGATGAGGCAGGTCAGACAGCATCTGCAGTGGTAGAAAACAATTTAAAATGTGAGGATTTTCGGTCTCTCCACAGATTATTCTCGGCTTTTGTGTCAGAGTTCCAGCATCCGTCAAACTTTTCTTTCTGATTCAGCTCCTCTGCCATTGACGCAGCACCATCACAGAGTGGTGGTGTGTACAAACACGAGCCGGGCTGTGCTGTTGGAGAAGAGTATGGATCTTTGAGATGAACCAGCACAGCACACCAAGGCGATTTCACGCAGAAGGAGTAGATCCTTCAGAAATTTGACTTCTAAAATACTGATTGGCAATTTTGCTCCATTCTCTCAGAACACATTGTCACTCCACCACCAACAGCACTGTGGAAATCCCAGAAGAATTACAGTGGCTCAAGAAGACGGCCCACCTTCTCAAGGGGAAATTTGGAATTAATTCTCAGCTTAATTTATGAATAAATACTTCCCAGATCTTCTAAGCTCCAACACTGCCAGATGTTCTCATTGCTGGTGAGGTGATCAACAAGACCTTTTGTATTCTGCCTGATACTTGATCATCCTTTATTTCCCATCCTTCCATTTAGTTTTGCGTCAATTGCATATTCTTGCTGGGATTTAATTTTTTATGATGGAGTAAATGTGTGAATTGTTTAATGGAATTTTTCTGTGAAAAGATTTACAATTTATTTGTAAATCTGATTCAAGTGTAATTACTTCCTGATACTAATAATGATGGTAAAAATAAGTTTTAATTCATGAAATATTTTCTTAAATAATAAAGCTGCAATAGTTATTGACATGGATCTTTCAAGATCGTGTCTGAGGAAGAATCTTGATTGTTAAGCCATCAAAACGTTAAATGTTCCCTCCCTCGATCTCTGGTCCCCTGTGGCTGCATTGTGTACCTTGAGACAAGTACAGATAGGTGTATCTCCTATTTTAATATCCAATCCTCACAGTAAAGTTCCATGGTTGCTTTCTATTCTCAAGAAAATATCCCATGGTGATTAAGAAATGAGCTAACTCAATTAGGATGGTCAGTCACAATGTGTTTCAATTCATTCCAAGATGATTATATGCATGGTGCAATGTGGAAAATAAGGCAACATTTTGATCAGGTACATGCAGGTCAAACGAGTGGTGTCACATTGGGACTACATTTCATATATCTACTTAGCCCTTCAACCTCACTGTGGGATTATAATTCATCAAGTCCAACGTGCCTTGAGGCAGGGGCAGGGGGAGGAGGGAATGGGGGCACGCCAAGTTACTAGAATGAAAAATGTGCACATTTTGCATGTTTCCTTGTGAGCCTTATAACTGAAGTTATGGTCATGAATCATTGCCCCTCTTCACTGAATTACAGAAGGATTCACACTACCACTCTTCAGCTGTCTTCTGCGACTGGACATTATGCATAACAGAGGCTGCAATTCCTATGGGATGTCAACCCCTGCGGCTCATTTCAATAATTCATTGCCACGTGCAATTGTGACATGAAATTTAACAAGCACAGCTCTTCAAATCTGCCTGAAACATCGAGTGAAATTTGTTCTGACGACCAAACCCATTACCACCAAGTTCAGATGGTGGCAAATACCTTTAATGCTCATTTATGTGTTAATTTCAGATTCACATTTATATACGTATTGAACTTGCATGTGAAATTATACTTGAATAAAAGTTAGCGAGTTTGGAACTTCTGTGACGCCTTTCATCACTCCAGCCCCCTTGCAGCCCAATTCAAGTTTTAATTAGTTTCTTTTCTGCTGATATCAGACTTGTAGACGTACCTCACAAAGTTATTTTGATTTTGCTCTGTATCATCTTCTCTCTATCTGTATGTGCGCTTCTGTATCATGCATGAGATATCAAGATGGGCAGCTCACAAAACAAACTTCATCACTGCATTTAGGTACATGTGACAATGAACTAGAACTGAAGTTAATTGCTCCAACATTAACTTATGATCGCTGCAGCCCCCCACTAAGCTTTTCCACCTTCCTGTCAGATTCAACAACCTTCCATATCTATAACAATTACAGTGAGGAAAAAGGCCATTTTGGCCCCTCTAGTCCACACCGATTTAAGTGAACTCCTCTAGTCCCATCTACCCGCTCCCTGTCCATAACCCTCACATCCATGCACTCATCCAACCTTCTCTTAAATGACAAAATTGACCCTGTCACAACCATCTCTTCCAGAAGGTCATTCCACTCAGCCACCCCTCTCTGAGTGAAGAAGCTTCCTCTCATGTTACATCTAAACTTTTTCCTCCTAGCTCTGAACTATGTCCCCTCGCTCCAATCTCACTACCCTTAAGGGGAAGAGCTTATCCACATCTACTCTATCTATCCCCCTCATAATTTTAAATCCCTTTATCAAATCCCCCCTCAACCCTCCAAAGAATGAAGACCCAGTCTACTCAATCTTTCTTTGTATTCTAGATACTACAATCCAGGCAACATTTTAGTAAATCTTCTCTGCACCCTCTCTACCTTACTGATATCCTTCCTATAATTTGGGGACCAGAACTGCAGACAATATTCCAAAAGAGATGAGATGAGAGTTCTTGTCATATACATCAATACAATTCACAAATGCACTGAAATTATACACATTTGCTGGAGCTACAAAATTATGCAATATATATATAAATTAGATGACCACTTAAGAGGAACAAAATGTCATAACTATCAGATTTATTGTCAGAGTATATACATGACATCACAAACAATGCTGGGATTCTTTCTCCTGTGGACGAGGTGAAATTACCACTTACTGGTAATGCAAGATAAATCTGTACTCAACGTACACATGTAAACCAATAAAGAAATGGAAACAAACTGATAGATAAATATTCACAGTCATGATAAGTGCAAAAAATGTGATGTAATAAATATTGGGAAAAATAGAGTGAGGTGAGGAAATCAGAAGACAAATGGTTTCTTCAATGAGTTGCATCAGGCATATGGGTTAAATGGCCCATTCTGCACAGTGAAACTCCATAAGGATCCTTGGAATTGAGCTTTGGAATTTAATCAAGCTATTATCTTTTATACAGCTTCCACCAAAGGTAAAAGTTCCATTATTGTCATGTAGAATGTCACCTACACAAAAATTATTTAACTTTTGTCTATCGTAAGGCAGAGAGAGAGTTGCCATTTCATTCAGCGCCCCCCCGCTCACAGAGACCTACAGCATCTGGTGTTCCTCGGCGGTTTCACCTCTAAGGACTGACCAGTCCTGTGCCTGCCAAGCTTCTGAGATCAGACAATCCCAGGCGTATTTAGGATATTAGGTGCATTAATCATAGATTTAAAGTATAGAAAAGAATCAAAAACTTGAGTCCACAAAATACCTTTCACAGGATCTGAAAGCATTTTATTCTTATTGGAGTGCTTTTGGAATTCTCAGCACTGTTGTAACGTCAAAAGTGTGGCAGCCATTCAGATCATGGGAAGCATTCATGGCATGGTAGTGATCTAGTCATCTGTTTTTGTGATATCGGAGGATAAATAAATATTAGCCAACTAAACCAACCTGATCGATAAGATAATACCCAGCTTCTTTTCAGCTCAGCAAAGTCGTGAGGGCTTTGGCTTAATAATCTCTTTCAGAGAGTATTTGCTTGATGGAGGAAGCCATCCTCTCTACAGCACTAGATTGTTTGCTGAAGTTTTGTGCTCAAGCCTCAGGACTTGACCGTGTGATTTTGCAATTCAAGAGCTACCAAATGTTCCACAGGTAACCTTAAAAGCATCTGCACTTGCTTCAGCTCTACCACTTTTCCATAGAATTAAAAAAAGCATTCCAAATCAATGACTTAGTATTTTCCAGTGGGACTAATGAACACAGAGTGTCAGGGTGCTGCCAACGTGGCACTAGCACCAATTTGGATGCCGAAGAATAATGTCAATGTCATCTTCCTTTTGCCTTAGCCTCCCCCAACTTGAGCAATGGAAGTAAATGTTACATCAGTGGTTTTCAAACTTTTTCTTTCCACTCACCTACCACTTTAAATAGTCCCTATGCCATAGGTGCTCTGTAAGGGATTACTTAAGGTCGGATGTAAGTAGAAAGTAAAAGTTTGAGAACCACTGCTCTAGACCCAATTATTACTAAATATTTTGATTAAATAGAAACACGAGATACCGCAGATGCTTGAATTGGTTGCAAAACAAAACAAACTGCCAGTGGAACTCAGTGGGACAGACAGCATCTGGGGAGGGAAATAGACAGCTGGCATTTTGTGTTTTCCAGTGTACTGAAAGAGGAGAGGCAAATGTTGCATGATATTCTTGTAAAGTACATGATGCTGCGCTGTGTAATTTTAAAAAAAACTTTAAATTTTATTTTCAACACGGTAAAAGCCAATTCTGTTCATTGAAACCCATGTTGCCCAATAACACCCAATTAACCTCTAATCCCAAGGTTTTGGAGCATGGGAGGAAAACTGAGCACCGGGGAAACCCACGCAGGTCATGGTGAGAATGTACAAACTCCCTACAGACAGCACTGGATTCAAACCCAGGTCACTAACTCTGTAATAATGTTGACTAACCATAAACTGTGCTGCCAATAAAAGGATAGTAAACACACAACCGATCCATTTTAAACTGTCATATGGCAAAGCCTTTTTCTTCTTTCTCACATTCGCCCCTTACCACATCTTTTTTTTCCTGAGACAGAAACCAATGACCAAGAGAGTGCACATCTGCTCTGTTTTCTTTCTAATTCATAAGTCATGCACATTCCTGGCAAAGCCAGGTTTTATTGCACTGAACAAAGGTTACTTCAGAAGGTAGTTAAATCGACATCACAGCCTCATTTAGAGTCACGTGGTTTGGTTTTCATCACATGATGACCCAATGGGTAAACTACCTTTCCTGAAGGATGTGAACCAGATGGGCTTTTAATGAAAACCTGATAATAACTGACACCACTAACTAAAAGGTAACTTTTTAATTCCAGATTTATTTAATTAACAATTCAAAATCTCCTGTTGCTGTGGAGAGATTTCTTTCAGTTTCCCTTGGTCTTTAGCCCAGGCCATTGATAGTTGAGTTATATAGCTATTACCATATATGCCATTGTATAGGATGACACCCTGAATTTCCATCTAAAATGTAGGTTTTGAGCAATAACCTTTGTATACAATGCTCCCACCCCACAAATCTGGCACTTACCGCTGACCAGTCAATGCTGTCAAAAAGTAAATTGCAATATTTTAACATCAAATTACCCTGTAAAGATTTCACTTTTATTTGGAATTTAAAATAATCCACTGTTGGCTCCTTTAACCGGGTGTTTGAAGCCTGTACAGAGACAGTGGGGGAGCCCTGAGACTTTGCAAATGACTAACATGGCATCTGCAAGGTTGTGTTGGAGCTAGAGGAAAGATGGCAATGGTGTTGAGACTTCACCAGCAACGTTTGGAATTTAGACCCAGCATATAGGATGACCCTTGATTTTATGGTGTAATTTTTAAGTTTCAGATCATCCTATATGAAGATACATACAAGTATGCTAACAGAACCCTTGAGCTGATTTACATTGGGACAGGAAACAAGCAATGAGAGGCAACTGAAAATATGAGGTGAATGGATCCATAGAACAGCTTGAGCCAAAATCTTGGTATTTCCCTGTAATTTTGTTTGGAAAGACAACAATGGAGCTTCTCAGTAAAGCACTTATTAAAGAAAACCTCTGAGATCATCCTTCAGGGTTGACAATTCACTTCAAAGTGCAAAAGAACTTTGAAGGAACAAAATTACTTCCAGTTTTTGCAATGTTACACCAGTGCCTGATCTGAAAACAGGGTCTATTTTAACAACTGCCTGGCTGACATGAGAATCACAAAAGTTGAGGATGCTGAAATCTTGAGTGAATGGCGAGAAACAGGGAAATCAATGGATCAGGGATGTTTTGGATCAGAATCCTTCATCAAGACTACAGTAGGAAGGGGAGATATATATGTAAAAGGGAGAGGGGGGGGAGAGAGAGAAGGGGTCAAGAAATGATAGGGTACTGGACAGAAGTTGTCAATCATCTGATTGCACATACAACCCAACAACAGCATTCTCTTGTCCTCAGAACAAAACATGCAGATACATACCTAGTCAACACACATACAGACCAACAATACCTATCTGAACACATAAATAAATAAATATATAGATGTTGCTTCATGAATGTGCAAGTCTCGGATTGTTAGTGTGACCAGTCAATCAGCATTCTCACTGCCCATAGGAAGAAGCTGTTCCTCAGCCTGGCGATGCTGGCTCTGATACTCCTGTATCTCATTCCCGAAGGGAGCAGTTGAACGATGCTGTGTGAGGGATGGAAGGGGTCCTCAATGATTTTGAATGCCCTCTTCAGGCAATGATCCTGGTAGATCTTGTTAATAGGGGGTGGGGTGGGGAGAGAGACTCCAGTGATCCTCCCTGCCACTCTTATGGTCCTGTGAATTGACCTCCGATCCATTTCTCTGCAACAGCTGTACCAAACTGTGATGAAGCCAGCCAGGACACTCTCAATAGAGCTGCTGTAGTAGGTTGCCATGGTGGTGGCCGGTAGCTTTCAGTCTTCTCATGAAGTGCAGTCATTGTTGTGCCTTCCTGACAAGTGAGGAGATGATGAGTGACCACGATAGGTCACGAGTTAAGTGAATTCCAAGAAGGTGGGAGAAGTGGAAAAAGAGGTAGGGGAAAAGACAATTTTGGGGGTAGGGTGATGAGGGAGGAAAGTAAGAACAGGTGTAGGTAAAGGAGTAAAAGAAAGAATCGAACCAGATGAACTAAAATTGGAAAATTCACTGTTCATGCCATTTGATTTAAGGCTGTCCAGGGGGAATATCGTGTCTTCGTCCTAATGGATGAACCCAAAGACAGCCATGTCTGTATGGGAATGGTGAGGGGAATTGAAATGGCTAGCAACCAGAAGTTCAAGCTTAGACCTGCAGGCAGAGGACAGATGTTCAGCGAAATGGTTATCCAAACAGCATTTGGTCTCATTAAAGCAGAGGAGTCCACATTAAGTTTGGATGATGTATGCTGGGGCTTGAAGAGTGTCCGCCCTCTTAAAAAAAATATATTTTCTTCTGTGATCAGAACCAGTGTGGATTGTATCATGTAGTGACAGGATTTCTCACTTTAATGTTTATGAAATTTGATGTGGGTTTTGATATGTCTGTGTAAAATAAAACTTGCAAGTCTTCAAACTTTCTCCCTCTCACCTTAAAGTGATGCCCTCTGGTATTTAACATTTCCACTCTGGGTAAAAAAGAACTGCCTACCCTCACTGAATCCCAAGTGAGATTTCCAAACCCATCTCCTCTCCATCAAGAAGGCAACTGATTTCTCCTCCCAAAACATCTCCCATTTCGCCATCTGATCCACCATCGGCCCATCTGTTGCCAAAACCCTTAGCTACATTTTTTCAAAGTCCATATTTGAAATACTCATTATCTAAGATTAACTACAAAGTCCCTCCTCCTAACAGAATAATGACTTGAATTTTTGAGAAACTGTAATTGCAGTTAATTTCAGTTGGGGACCACAGAGCTCGCAATATCCACTGTTTATTGTGGAATTAAAAGTAATCAAAAATTAACTTGGGGACAACATCAGTGAAAGGCATGACTCCTGTTCCCACTGCTTTCCTGGTATTGCCTCTACCACATGTGTTTATAGTTGGAATGAATACTCAGAAACAAACACTCAGGTTTGGAAAAAATGTCCATTTGTCAAGCAGTGGAAAAGTGGACATCATCTCCACACCAAGACCCAGTTCTTCCCAGCTTATGTTTCTGAGCTGCAGTTAGGGATACATTCAGAGGTTGCAGTTCAAGTCACCGTCAACTCCTTCACTATGCACACAATAGCCTCGAAACAAAGCTCCTCAATCAGTGGAAAACAGACGGCAGATGTTGGAATCTTCTGAACTCAACAGGTCAGACAGCACATATAGTAGAAACGTCATTCAATATTTAGGGAGGGAACCCTTTGTCAAGATGTCAACCATTGACCATTTCTTCCCATGGATGCTAACTGACCTGCTGAGCTTCCCTCCAGCACAAAAACATCCTCGACCAACTTGCTTTTGCTGTGTAATACTGTCCTTGAACACTAATGACAAAAGCCTGTTAGATATGAACCACTTCCCGTGGCTCAATGAATGCAGACATCAATGAAAAATTCATACCTGATCACACATGACAACTTAAGCAAGGACTTAGTGTTTGAGGATTCCTTCAGCATCACTTGTTTGGTTGTAAATGCAGCCTCAAGAGTTCCTCTTCAAAGTCAAAAAGTCCAGATGCCAGAAATCTGGACCGCCCAAGAATCAAGACCTTGAAAACACTTGACTGAAATCCACACCACATAAGAATCTGGACTTCTCGAAAACTCTCGGTTTTGTGTACATGAGTGAGTGCACATGTCACGGATTCACAGTAGCAACAAGCGACCATGCAGAAGTCGTGGAAATGTTAGAAAAAAATTTTTGTACTTTGTATTTTCTATGAAAATATGTTTAGTTAATAAACTATCAAAATGTATTTGTTTATTCTCTTAAATTTGAATTTTAAAAGTACTGCCAAAGAATCCAGAAAATCTGAACTGATCCAATCCCCAAGCTGACCAGATTTTAGGACAGGTTCTGTATTTCTTATTTCCTTTAGAATTAACTCAAAGCTCTCGGATTTCTATTGCAAATGCCCTGATTGTGTTCTCAGCAGTGAAGCAAACCTCTGTTTGGCCTTGTTTTTCCAACTACTTAAAATATAACATTTTCTTTCAGAGTTAATGAAATGCTGTTGGAAGGTACTTTAATCAGAAGGGTTGCATTGGGCCCCCTGGCTTGATCCGTCACAATGAGGTGGGGGGAGGTGAAGGAGCAAGGGTTGTGATATGCCTTTCACTTCCCCTGGGAGAAACCTATTCATATCAAGGTGAACGAGTGAATGGGATTCAGTGTCTAAATGGACGGTAATAGTCATCCTCATTTAAATACTTTAATAACTTTACGAACGTTGATAACATGAGGGTCTCAGACTTCACTTGGATCAATGAACCTTAGGGTTTAGAACAGCTTTATCTCTGCTTAAATAGGACCTGACTTTCACTTATTCACAAACTGGAAAACCAGATGTCAAATAGCATTTTAGCATCAGATTACACCCATTGTGTGCAAGTTCTTGAGAAATAGCAGTTTGTGCATAAACCAGCAAGTTCTTGGGTCCAAAATATTTGTTTGATTCCTTCATTTACTTTTGTAGAGGTGGACACTACCGTGTGTGTGTGTGTGTGTGTGTGTGTGTGTGTGTGTGTGTGTGTGTGTGTGTGTGTGTGTGTGTGTGTGTGTGTGTGTGTGTGAGAGAGTGATCAGGGATGGCATCAGGAATTCTGACTTGAATCCAGTGCTGACTGTCAGGAATTTGTACATTCTCCATGTCCGTGTGGGTTTCCTCCGGGTTCTCCAGTTTCCTCTCGCACTCCAAAGACATATTGGGTTAGTAGGTTAAATCGGTCACATGAGCATACAGTAAAATCCCCAGTATCCAAGGATCGCAGAAGATGGATCTGTGCATTTTCCAGTTGCCTGAAACTCACTCCAACAATGCCTAACTGCTGCAAATCAAAGTGAAAAATGTAATTTGAAAAAAAAAGTATTGTAGTCCTGAGTGATGTAAAGTTCACTTTAATCAGGTAATTCCCATAATTTACACAATTTAAATTCGAATCCCAGTCACTGGGGCTGTAACAGCGTAGCACTGACTGTTAAACTAACCATGCCACCATCATAAGTAACCTGTTTTCCTTCCCCAGTTTTACAGATAAAGCCTTATTAATATACTCAATTATAAAGATCAAGCCTCTCACTAGGTTATTAAGCAGGGACAGGGAGCATCGTCCCAGCAGCATCAGCCAGCTCTTCATTGTGGATGCCATCATTTTATTCAAATAGCTGCTGTGGGCAGGGTATGACTGAGGCACCAAAGGGTTGTGTTTTGCTTCAGAGAACATTTACAATTTTAAAATTTATTAAAATTTTTATGTACCGGTATTTTAATTTTTTTAATGGATTTATTTGCTCAATTTTTTTTCCAGGTTGCTTGGGGTCACCATGTTCTGGAAACCGGGAATTTTATTTGGGCAGTGTGAGCTTGCGGGCTGAAGGTACTCTGCTGTATTACTAAAATATTTTTAAAATTCAAAAATAAGATGTTTTTAATGAGGGCTTGTTAGAGAATGAAGAAGCTGCATTCATCAAGGTGGTCAAAATTTTTGCTAGGTAGGCTGGCAGAGGGAGTTTGACTTTCCACCAGTGAGTTAGCGTTGCCTTAAACATCAACCACATTGTAATAATTTGCCTTTACTTTGCCCCTTCAATTATTCAAACATTCCAATGCCCTCCTCAAGAGAGGCATTATCAAAGGTTGAAAGAAAGCTAAAATGACCATTGAGTGCCCTGGCTGGCTGCATCACACTGTGATTACAGTTACTGTAAATAAATAGATCAGAGGTCAATCCACAAGACCATAAGAATGGCAGTGAGGATCACTAGAGTCTCCCTCCCCACCCCCTGCTGGGGGGGGGTGTGGGTGCGTGTGTGTGGGTGTGGGTGTGGGTGGCTGCAACTGTGGCTAGGGACAGCATTAAGGTATTAGTCAAAAGGACATTGAGCAAACCTTTCAACCATTTCCCTCTCCACAAATGCTGCCCGACCAACTGAGTAATCCAGATAAACAAAAAAGTCGACAGACAGCCGATAAGATATTTGCGTAAATCTCGAAAGCAATGGAGAAACTCGGCAAGTCACACAGGAACCCTTCATCAAGTTATGAGCCAACAAGCAGCCAGACACCTGAATCAAAGAGTAAAAGAGTAGAGAATGGGCAGTGGGAGGAGCACAGGGCAACAGGCATGGATTGGCTGTGAAGAGTTTTGGAGCATTCTGACCTGTCGAGCTGTCATCTCCACCAATGACAGCGTAGCCATGAATACAATGTTTTTTTGTTTAATTGTTTAAGCACTTTCTCCTTGCTCCAC
The DNA here is from genome assembly GCF_036971445.1 of Narcine bancroftii. NCBI lineage: Eukaryota > Metazoa > Chordata > Chondrichthyes > Torpediniformes > Narcinidae > Narcine > Narcine bancroftii. The sequence goes on from NC_091474.1 coordinate 84,116,720, forward strand.
CAATATTCCCTCTCAAAAGTTACAGATTGTGTGCTCCCACAATGGGGTTGCATTGCAATTTGGCCTTGTGCAAATACTATCTCGGAAGAAAATACACAGGACTTCTTACTGACAGCTGATTTCTAATGACAGCCGTGTGGGTAGCTGCTTTAGCTGAGGAAGCGAGAGACAGAGCATTGACCTAGAGAGAAGAACAGACCACAGGAGACATTGCCACTGAGAAATGTCAGCAGAGGAAGAAAGTTGGAACCTCGTGTTGGCAGTGGATGATGGATAGTACACCCATCACCCGTCAATGACATTCACCGCTCATTATCTGCTCAACTCTGCTTCATTCCATCTTATTGCTCGATTACTGACCTTGTCTCATCAATGGGGAAGTGGGCACACTGAGGGACTAGGTTTCATGCAAAGCTAGTGCATCAGCATATGGCACACATTTAAAGCAAAAATGGAGACAAAAGAAGAAAGGCTGCACCAACAACCTGTTTCATTATTCACAATGTATCGTGGGGTCATTACTTACATATTCTATCAAGAAAGAATTCTGCTTTCTGTGATTTTTCCATCGACATTACAAAGTTGTGGGCTGCGGTCACTAACATAATTCCTGGCAGTTTGAAGTGAGCAGCATTATCTAGCCATCTTCCACAGTACATGATAGAAGAAGAAAGAGCTTTATCCCCCTGTCAAGATATGAAATAATTCATTTATCAGAGAATTTGATACCCAGTAAAAGCATTGGAAGTACTCTGCTTGTGGCATGAAAAAAACATTCCATCAATATTTCTCAACCTGTGGTCTGGCGAATTCAGGAGGTCCATGGGTTTGTTGGTGATGTAGCAATGACAGATCGCGCTGAGGTAACAAACAAGTAATGTGCAAAACAATGTCATAAATTTGATGTACAAAACAAGTAAACTGATGAACTGTCATTTACTTACCTGACGTTTTTCAGTGTCACTGGCCAAGCCATTGTCCTCATTAATTATGATTTGTGAAGGTGGGTGGTGGCAGCCATTTTAGAACGGACAAGCTTATAAATTGGGTCAGGAGGCAATGTCAAGGCTCATCTTGATATGGAATGAACTCGTACCTGGACCCACTGCAATTTACTGCCACAATCGTTCTACAGTTGATAAAGGGATCAAGCCCAAAACGATGGTTATTTATCTTTAACTTTGCTACATAAAGTATACTATTTAACCTGCTGTGTTTCTCCTCTGGCTTGGCTTCGTGGGTTGTGTTTTTACCACTCACTAATGAGGTGTGGCAGATTCATTGTTCACTCTGTCCAGTTGCCTTGGCTTCTTCAGCCATAGCTCAGCAGGCAGCCCTCTCATCTGGAGTCAGATCATTCCCAAGATGAACATAACTCTCGTCTGACTCTCTGATGCAGAGATGGAATGCTCCACTGGGAGAGGTGCCTTGAACTTGGCTGAAACATTCAAAACTCTATCTGTCCATTGAGGAAGATGTAAAAGAGTAGGCAAGTTCCCTTCCTTTGTATCATTATACATCACCACTGATTATGGGATCTCACTGTGTTTAAAAAGTGAAGTTGTTGAGCTTCCTGTATCATCGTAGAGCTACTATGCTTGAAAAGCAATGTTTTGATTGTAATATGTGCTCGCAAATCCCAAAAGGGATAAAAGTCTCTTTCTTGGTTCAGTAACCCTTAATAGCCTTGTCGAATACATGTGCATTTGGCCTTCTAAATTCAGCAATTTTTAGTTTTCATTTTCTTTTACAACCTACTGAAATTTAGCAGGAAGCAATTTCAGTCTCTCTCACTCTCTCTCTCCTTGTGTCAGTCAATGAAACATCTGATTGTAAAAAGCAGTTCTCTTTGATTAAGTATCTGGAATATTTTTGCTTGTTTTCTCCTTGTGGAAGACATGTACAATCAGACATCAAGTGGTGCTCCCTGTTAGTTTGGAACTGCCTACTACTTATGTGGAAGGAGTAAGACGCAAAAGTCTGCCGACACAGTGGTCGAAGTAAGAACACGATGTTGGAGAAACTCAGCAGGTCAAGAAGCTCAAAACATTGGTTCTGTATCTTTATCTTTGCTATATAAAGTCCACTGCTTGACCTGCTGAGTTTCTCCAGCATCATGTTTTTACATCAAGTTTATTGTCATCTGATTCCACAAGTACAACCCAATGAAACAGTATTCTCCGGTCCTTATTACAAAACATGCAAACACACAACCAGACATAACACACATGCAGACAAACAATACATAGACAGGACAAGTACTCATGTATACAAATAAATAAATATTGTTTCACGAGTATGAAAGTTGCAGATGGTTAGTGTGAGCATTTCCTTTGGTCGCTCAACATTCTCACTGCCCGTGGGAAGAAGACATTCCTCAGCCTGGTGGTGCTGGTTCTGATACTCCTGTACCTCTTTCCCAGTGGGAGCAGCTGAAAGATATGTGCAGGGTGATTTTGCACACCCTCTTCAGACAATGATCCGGTCAATCATATCTGGTGGGGGGGGGGGGGGGGGGTAGAATCCAGTGATCCTCTCTGCCACTCCTATGGTTCTGTGGATTGACCTCTGATCCATTTCTCTACAGCAACCGTACTGCACTGTGATGCAGCCAGCCAGGACTCTCTCGATGGAGCTCCTATAGAAGGTTTACATAATGGAGGCCAGTAGCCTTGCCCACTTCAGTCTTCTCAGGAAGTCCAGTTTCTTTTTCACATTTCCGACAAATGAAGAGATGCTGAGTGTCCATGATAGGCAATTAGTTAAGTGAACTCCAAGGAACTTCAAGTCAAGTCACCTTTATTTGTCATTCATACCATGCATTGCACTGTAAAGATGAGATAGCATTTCTCCAGGACCACAGTGCAAATGTACTGAAGTATAAATTAAAATATTAAGACATATACAATGCACTTTCCACATATATTCTGGGAATTCAGGAGTCTGATGGTTCTTGATGCTCTCCACTCCCTTCACTACCAGAGTTGCTCACGTGTAGTGGAGGGCGGTTGTTACTCCTGAAATCCAGAGTCAACTCTTTTGTCTCGTCCACGTTGAGACTTGGGTACATGTTTCTCGTTTGAGAGACTTTGTCCCAGCAGCTTTTCGAGGCAGTAAACTGCTTTGTAGTATTACAGCTGCTTTGGCATGTGTATGTTGGCACAGAAAAATGCTGCTTTACTCCCCTTCCCCTTATTTCTAGTCATCACTGCTGTTAACTCTGACTCAACCACATTTATGGCAGAGATGAAGGTGACTTTCCCTGCAGGGCACAAGTCAAGCAGATACTTCGACGAGTCATGTGGACACACCCCAAGGCATGGCTCCAAATGTGCGAGCAGAGCCAGAGAGCAGAAGTACCCTTGGCCCAGATCAGAAATTTGTGGATTCAAGTGCATACAAGAATCTTAAACAAAAACAAATCAAGCTTTGTTGCAGATATAAGCTTCAAACTTTATTTTTTTTTTTAATTTTGCGATTTGCACTTCAATTCCCCCCACCTACACTGATGGGATTTGAACTCACCAATCCACATCAACAGCCTCAATTGTAGACCTACAACTATGAAACCTTCCCTGGTGCTCAGTTACAGAGGCTGTAACTGGACTTGATGGAACGGTTTGGTCTTTTGTTGAGGCAGCTGCAAATTTCCAACTATATTGTGTGTACATGATTATTGTTTGTCTCTCTCTCTCTCATGCTGTCCAGCTTTGTCAATACATTTTACTTATAATTGTAACCTCTACAGAAATAAATGTTATTTGCATAATGTAGCTTGTTTTGCATTTGTCAATTATATCTGCATAAATACTGCATAAAAATCAATCACAGATTTAATTCAAAGAAACTCAAAGAACAACTGCGTTCATGTACCTGTCAATACAGTTCTTCACAAAAAGGAGGAAGAGTTCAGAACAAAAAAAATCATTCCTATGCATTTACATACAACTTTAATGTGGTAAATTGTCCCAAGGAACTTAACACCAAAATTATAACTAAAAATTTGTTATTTACTCTATAAATGAAATTGTGTCAGACCATACGTTCAGCAAATCCTTGAATTCTCCTGTTTTTTTTGGGTTTTTTTTTTTAAAACACACATACAACATGGTAAGAGACCTTTTATACCCATGAGCCCATGCTGCCTAATTGACCTCGAACCCCCACCCCAGTATGTTTTGAAGGGTGGGAGGAAACCAGAGCACCCAGAGGACAGAGGAAACCCCACGCAGACATGGGAAGAACATACAAACTCCTGACAGTGTCAGATTTGAACCTGTATCACTAGTGCTGTAACAGCTTTGTGCTAACCGCTACGCTGTGACACCCAAGGCTTTTTATTTTTAATATTTTATTTTTATTTTCACACAAGCTTGTACAGCCATATACAGTGTCCTGCCAACAATGGCTGTACACATTCAAATATATTCATTTTCTTTATGACTTTATATACAAGTCCATGTCTCTACCAACCCTCCTCCCTCCACACATAAAACAAGATGACTCACTCAAACTTCAACCAACAACAACAAAACTAACACCAGGAAAATAAATAATAAGGGGCAGGGATTGTCGCCGCTCAGTGGGCGGCCTCCAGGCCGACATTCATCCCCGACTTTCCTTGATCAGGATCAGTACAAGGGAGAGGAAGCCGCAGCCAGGAACGGGGAATCCAAACACCGCCATGCACCTATGTAGTCATATATGGCTGCTAGATCTTACGAAAGACACTGTATTTGTTTCTCAGGTTATGGAACAAGGAAATGAAGAGCTGGTGACACTCAGTTTTATTTCAAAGCTTTATTGCTTTTTGAATTTTCAAAGCTCTATTGCTGGTTACTCAAGTTTGACACAAGCTATTGGCTAGTGTTAATTTGAACTTTGAGACATTGGGGACATTGTTCCCCTTTCCTGGACCTGATATGTTTTGACCTTGAAGGGCATCTCCCTTTCCAAGATGACCTGTCCATTTGACTGAGACCACAAAGTACCACCAATTATCCCTGCCATGAGATCTTACAACCTGTAGATTTGCTGATAAATGAATAGGAATAACATCAGTTCAGGTAGCTGAAAGAAGACTTGTTCCCAGACACTGAGATCCCAAAACTGAGGCATTTCCCCTCCAGCACTGCAGTCCAACAATGCAACCTGGACACAAACATCTAGGCTAGAAGAAGAACTCTCTTTTCATTAAAATATTATCAAGAGATTCTCTCTCCAGTGCTCTTAAAAGCTCCCATGATGCTTTGAAGAAGAGGGGTCATCCTCAATGCCCTGTTTGTTGCTTATGGTTTAACAAAGATTTTTAAAGGATTGTTGGATTTACTGTGGACAAAAAAGCTGCTTCATTTCAACAAATATGTGAGCCATTGGCTGTTGGGAACCAATTCATTCAGAATATTCTACCTTCTGAGCAGTACTCTTTGTTATTCCTCAGATGAGGGAAAGTGCATATTACTTTATGCAATATTATTTTTATGTTTTAACATTCATCCAATTAGGGGTGACAAAGGACAAAGATTTTGATTCCTGTAGCTAACACATGGCTAATGAGGTTTTGAAGGAAACACATCAGCCAATTCCCATATCAAGAAAGTTAACCAAAAACTATGAAGTGTTGGTTTTTAGGAAATACCATAAAGAAGGAAAGGAAACAAGGGAGCGTAGATGCTTGGGGAAGTATCGAACTGAAGGAACAAACAGCTGTGATGGTCTCTGGGAACCTCAACTGATAGACACGCATAGAACACTGAGGATTCCAGCTCTTCAACACTCTACTCAAGTTGTGATTTCTTATTTTTGAAAGCTAATACACTAAAACCCCTGGTATCCGTCATTTGTATACGCTGACAATCAAAGGCTATATTCTCTCTTCCATCCTCTTACCAGCCGATCAATTACTGTCCTGTCCCAAGGTTACCTCCAATTGTGTACTTTCAGATCATTTTTGTTCATAAATATATCAAATGCATGTGTACATCCATGCAATAAACTTTGTTATTGACCTTCGACAATTTTATTTTTGATGGAGGACAGAACGAAGCCTACTGCAGGAGATTTGACAGCCTCTTGGAGCAGTAATAGCACTGGTCTACCACAAGGGAACTTTGATAGCTGTCAAAGAACAGGAACCACATGTTGGAAGTCTATGGGCTCGCAGGAGAACATGCCTGTGGCTGTTAACCTCTCCACCAATGGGGAGAGCTGGAGGCATGTGCTGGGCAATTTAAAAAGCCCAGCGGGCTGATTTTGAGGAGGTTATCCAGTGGATTGGACTGCAGGTAGTCAGACACTTGGTCTGACTATGCGTGCTCACATGGCAGCTTCAGTAAGACACATACTGAGTTGCTTGGTTCATGGGTGCTAGCATTGCCGTCTGGAGCTGCATGTGAGTGTGCTCACCCAGTAGTTACAGTGGAAAAAGCAAGACCAAGCTACTTTGTCCACGGGTACCAGCACTGTTGTCCTGACAGCAGTTTGGGGAATTCTGATATCCAGAGTGTGTGTTAGACTGACAAGTACCTCTTCTGTCCCCTTTCAAAGAGGAGGACTTCGTGCGTCAGGAGTCAAGGGACCACTCAAGCCAGGGTGTCCAAAGGAGAGGACTTGCGTGATAGAAGGTGCTTGTTGCCACACGAGAAACTCAAGCCAATCTCATGTTCCCCTGATTGGGTTGAAACTCTATAGCAGTGGTTCTCAACCTTTTTGTGAGTGGGAAGAGAAGGTTGACAATCACTGCTCAAGACCCAATAGTTACGAAAATATTTTGCTTGACAAAAATTGTCAATGGCCCACTTCCTTTGGAGTTATGAAACTGTGCCCATAATGAGTCAATTTGGTATGATTAAAACAGGGGTTTTCAAACTTTTTCTTTCCATCTACATACCACCTTAAGCAATCCCTTACTAATCACATAAGGATTATAAAGTGGTATGAGTGGAAAGAAAAATGTTATGAACCTCTGGTCTCTAGGGACCCACAGTCATCTGGATACAGCCTCAAACTAAAAGACCAGTGGGCAATGAATCAAATAATCCCAAACCTGGGGACCAGATCCTTCTTGACTGACTGACATGGGTTGGGGGGGGGGGGTTGTTTTTGAAATTCTGGTGATTTTCAGGGCATTTCAGCTTGGACTGTAATGGTCTGGGATATTTTTCCCCCACATACGCTGTACAATAATCTGTTGTTTATATAGAATTGCCATTAAAGCAGTGTTTGGTTGTTAAGTTTATCGGGTTAATTCTATTATTGTTAGTTTGTTAATAAATGTTGTATTAAACTTAACCCATTTGTTTATGTGTCTCTCAATTGCTGCTGGGGAACGGAACAACTTTCACAGACCTGGGAAAGTCACAATGTCAATGGCCTCCTCAAAAATATTCAGAATTAATCAGAGATTAATGATACATCACAAATAGACATTGTCAAGGACCAACCCACTCCACCCAGTCAATGATTTCTGTAACTTGCCTTAATCAGGCGAGTGTGTAATTGTCTGGTTTCTCTTTCTCTATCCTTACCAAAATAATGGACTGACATTTCCAATTTTACCATCCAAAAACAAAGCCTGAGAGCTTTGAAATGAAGTGACAATGTGTCGTGTTCTGCAGTGCTAGGGAGGAGGATATTGTTCACCTAAGATTTTGAAAATGCAGCAGAGTTTACAGATATAAAGTGTGTAAATCTGAGGTATTCAGTCAAATGGATGATTTAAAAAAATTCTTTGTTCCTCTAAATGTCAAACCAATAAAAAAATCTTGCTGACATCTCGTGAAAAGCTGCATCACCTAATAGAAGCAGATCCATCACTGGATGCTGAAGGAATTGTGAAGGGGTGTCGAGGTCCACTGGCTGGTTGATGGTATGGAAGTGATGGGGAGAGGCAAGTGGGATGGATGCTGTGTTTGCAACTGCATCAGTTTTACCCCAGAACACTGCTACACAATTCCACTGAACCATGTTGTAAATTATTGAGTTAGTACAGTATTGGTATATAATTGACTGCAATGTGCTTGGGAGCATCCTGAGGTAATGAATGAACCACTGAAAAAGTCTGCCTTCCTTTCAAACTAAATTCAACCTTCTATCCCTAAATTTATGCCTCTGGTATGACACCTATAGTGTGCTAGGAGTATTTGGTTCGGTGCGGACTAGAAGGGCCTAATGGCCTGTTTCCGTGCTGTAATTGTTATGTTATGTTATATGTTATAAAGTTCAACATTATGCTTTGTGTTACCAATACTATCAGAAGCAAACTCAGGGACTCCTACTATAGAACCTCATGTTGACCAACACATGCAGAATATGGAATGGCAAAAAAAAACATTTGGTGATCAGATATGAAGTGCCTTGAAACTAGGTTGCAACAGAAAAATTAACCTTCAAATACAGTTCCGACAAATGTCTAACCCTACCTTTCTCTCCACAAGTGCTTCCTGACCTGGCGAACATCTTCCTTTCATCTGAATTTTGGATTTGCAGCTTTTGTTTTAGTCTTCTGTGTAATGTGGGCTATGGAGAGCAATAAGAAGGAAAATCCAGAATTAGAATTTATTATCATGAACAAGTTACAAAATCGTGCAGAAGTGTGAAGTTTAAACACCTTTATATTGAAAACAGACTCCGCTATTTGGTCAAATCAAGTTTATCGTCATCTGATTGTACAAGGGCAACCCGATGAAACAGCATTCTGTGGCTCTTTGTGCCAGACACTCAGACACACAACCAGGCAACACACAGAGACAAACAATACATATGCTGAACTAGTGTTCATGTATACAAATAAATAGTTTCATAAATGTGAGAGTCTCAGATGGTTAGTGTCAGTAGTTCCTTTGATCATTCAGCATTCTCACTCCCTGTGGGATGAAGAAAAAGAATTTTACAGCATAATGAAATCCTCTGGGGAACGCAACAGGTCGAGCAGCATCAGTGGGTGAAAAAGAATGGTCAAAGTTTTAGGTTTCACCCCAACGTCATCTCAATGCAAAATTCTGGCCTGAAGCACTGACCCTTTTGTTTCTCCCACTGATGGTCCTCCATCAGATTAAGTTTTGCTCCAGATCTGCAGTCTGTTCTATGTCCTCAGCTGCTTACAGTGAATGGTGAGCAGAATAAAAATTTTCACCCTTTCCTCTGTTAAAACTTGAAATGACTTCCTCTGGGCAGGACACCTTCACTGTTATTCACACAAGTGCTGGAGAAACTCTGCAAAGTCCGTCAGTGTCCTTCAAAGGCATTAATATGAGCAAGAAGCAGGCCCAAATCATTGATGATATATCTTTGTCTCCTTTGGATGCTGTGGGATCTGCTGAGTTTTTCCTGCATATTTATGTATTAACTACAACCACAGCGGCTGCAGATTTTCCTGCTTCCTTTTGTTATTCCTTCAGTTGCATTTGCATTGTTTTTACTTCTTAAGATATTGCATTCTTATTCATATGATAAATTATTACTGTCTTATGGATTGAATGAGAATGATATCCAAGGACAACTTTCGATGTGCAAGGATAAAATCCTGGACCAATAAACAGATATTTTAATTTTTTAAAATTTATATGAACAAGCCTGTGCCACCCAATTAAACCCAATTGGCTGACAACCTCCATACATTTCAAGGGTGGGAGGAAACCAGACCACTGGAGTAAACCCATACAGATATGGGGAGAATGAACAAACTCCCTTCAGATAGCGCCAGATTCAAACCCAGGTCACTGGCACTGAAACAATGTTTCACTAACCGCTCTAACATTGGGTTTTACAAAAAAGACAACGCTTCCATTTTCATAGAACACATGGAAGACTGCAGATGCTGCGATCTGGGAAAAAAAAACACACTGGGATGAGCAGCAATTGTGGGAGGAAACGTTTCGACCCGGAACCCCCTCATCATTCCATGAGTGTGACCACTTTCACAAGTTAAAATCTGTTCTAATTTCAGGAGGAGAAGAAAATTCAGATGAACATGATGTTAAACATAATGTAGGTAACGTGTGGTATGTAATTGGCTGTAATGTGCTTTGGAATTCCCTGAGATTGCGAATGCATCTCTGAAAAAAATCTGCTGCAGTCAATGTGCTAGCATTACTTATCAGCATCGATTGATACACAGTCAGCACCCATGCATAACAATTCATGGTTGTTTTGTGGGAGCAGGCAAACAAATTAAATGAGTTAATTGAGGAGATTAAAAAAAACTGAGCCAGGATTCTGAGGAGATCTCCCCTGCGATCCTATGATTTATTGCCTAAGACAGCAGATGTCTCAAGTGAGAAAGAGCACCTCTGACTGAGTCATATATCGTCAGTGGTGCACTTGAAATCAGAATTTATTGCCAATAACATATCAGAAATCTGTTATTTTGCAGCAGTGTCACATTTATACAAACTAAATTATAAAATAGTACAAAAAGTCAAAGTGAGGCAGTGTCTGTGTGGTGTGCTGTTAGACAGGTCCAGACACACACAAGGTAAAGACTGTACAACAGGCTTTAATCAACAAAGACGTCCACAGAGCTAGGCTGGTTGTTGCTGCAGTAACTCCGAGTGAGACTTGAGAGGCCGGCACAGGCTTATATCCCGGAGGGTGATTGTCACCCGATCAGGTGGGGCTTGATCCATTCAGGTCGACTGATTGACAGCCGGCCAGGTGTTGTCCTGTCCCCCTTATACCCCTGTAGGTACAGAGGTTGTCCCCTGCAGTAGCACGGTGGTGTACCATCAGTCTGTAGTTCATTGATCATTCAGGAATCTGATGGCAGAGGGGAAAAAGTTGTCCTTGTGCCAGACAGCTCGTCTTCGGGCTCCTGTACCTTTCTCCACAATGGTAGTGAAGAAAGGGCATGGCCTAGGTGGCGGGGGTCCTTGAGGATAAAGGCTGCTTTCTTAAGACACCACCTGCAGGGAAATGGGGATTCCTGAGGCTAGAGGCTGCTTTCTGAGAACACCACCTACGATTCTGTGCTAAATCCTCTGAAATGAAACTTGAGCCAACAATTATTGATCAGGGTTTGATGAAAAGTGGAGCTGCTGACATTTCAAGAGCAACATGATCGGACTTGGGCACAGAACCCATGGAGGTCAAGTTATGAAGTGTGGGTGTGTAGCAAACCAAACCCAAATCCCTGCAGTGAAACGGAAGCAACATTGAGACCAGGGAATAGTTAGTCTACAATGACAAAGAAAAGATCAGCCAGCCGTACTACAGAAAATTTTAAAATTATGGGTAGTAAATATCAGCCCATGTCTCTTTGTTCCAAAAAAGTTTCTGAAAATGTTATATGTATGACACACATAAATATTCTTCCTTTTGTGGAAGAGGAAGAACTTCAGATGGCAGCCTTTTGGGTTTTGATGAAATCCGTGAGCTATTACATTACTACCTTCTGTAATAGCATTGGGTGGTTTGTGTGCTTTAGATGAAGGGCAACGGATATATTATCAGCATCTTTAATGTACCAGCACCTGAGGCCATGAGCGACTCCTGCACAAGTAGTCTGGTGCATTTCACAGAAATTTAATTTGTACCTGCTGTCTCAGAGGCTCCATCTGCTCAGCGCTGACTCTCCCCCAGGTACAAGGTAACTTGTGTTCAGGTTTATTTTCCAAATGCCATCATTTTTAAGTATCTTTGCTATTTTTAAACCTTCATAAAACGTTGCTCTCACCACGCCATCCTTAAGTTGGTAGTTCAGCGTATTGAACCAGATAATGGGGGAAAAGAGCTCTGAATAAAAATGTGTCATTGCTGTTTGTGGGATCTTTCCTTGAACACATTTATTGCCATGGTTACTGAATAAGGGAATTTAAGCTCCCCATCTGCTCAAAGCCCCCACCATCCACGTCATCATAAATGGCAAGAGTTCCATGGGTTCTCCCCACCATCAAGTCTAAATGAACAATATACCAACTATCTCCTCAAACCTGCCCCACCATTTCCTTGGTTGACCTATCCAAGCCTCAATTCCTCCACTGTTACAATTCCTCATAAAATATATCTACCTCTACAACTCCCTCAGGTCGAGAATTACAAAGATTCACTTCCCTCTGCGAGATCTTTCCATGAACCTGCGTTTTAAATGACTGGCCCCTTACTTTGAAACTCCCCTCATTTCAAGGCTTCACTCAGTGGTGTCACTCGGGATGGTGTCATCCTCAACCATGGACATTGAGTGACAACAATACGAGTTATCACATGATTAACAACTGACCCGAAGCTTTTTCTGATTGTTCTCCTTTTCCTTTAATTACTACTTAATTCTCAAAAACTGGATCTAGGTTCACAAATACTAATGACCACAATATTGGAGCTAAAACCAGAAAATTTGAAAAAGCAGCGACTATGAAAACACCAGCAGCAATGAAAACAACAGCGTGTTCTTGTAGCGCATGCAGACAAAAATCACATGATTCAAAGCATCATTGTAATTGGGTAATAATGACAGCTTTGACTGAAGCACATTACAAAGTTTAAGAAGTAAATTACCATCGAGATTTAGCCTTGTAGGTCAATTGACACGTAATCTGGTCTTACAAAAAATGCTTTGCTGTTATAACTAATTACAGGGACTTTTATAAACTACAATAAAAGTCTGCTGAAAAACTGCACAAAAGTTTTATCGACAGTCATTTTGGTGTCATCTCCTCTGATGGGTGTCACCCAGCGCAGTCAACTCCACCCACCCCCCCCGCCCCACCCCGCCTCAGTGATGCCAGTGGCTCCACTACGAGTTCAAAATGTCAGTCCAAGAAATGAATATGGCCTGGAGAACAGCTGAAAATTGCAAGACTAAGGATTGTCCAACTAGCATGCATTTCGGACAGCATCTGTGCCTGAGGGACAAGTGTTCAGGACCAATTTGGAGAGAGTGGGTTAAGGTTTAATCTAGCCAGTCACAAGTCTATGGGAATGGTGTGCCACACCAACAGGAATAGAGAAAGCCAGATGAGGAGATCAAAAATCAAATCGATAGGCATAGTCACAAGACTAAAGGAAATAAATCACAGAATTCTGTAGACACCGTGGTTGAAGTAAAAAACACAAAATGCTGGAGAAGCTCAGCAGGTCAAACCGTGTTAAAGATACATCACCGACATTTCGGACTTGTGCCCTTCATCAAAGAATGGGAACACGGTAGCAAGCGTCTATTTGGATGCTTGCCAGTGTTTTCTCATACTTTGTTGAAGGGCTCAATCCCGAAACATTACAAGACTGAATGTTGTTACAAGGCCAGAAGCTCACAAAAAATGGGGTCCATCCACCAATGCAGCAAAATAACCTGCAGGAACAACTCACTCGCTTCAACGGTGTCTGTGAGCGGAAAGGAATTGTTGATATTTCAAGCTGATTCCCAGTAACAGTCTGGGACTATACTCGCTGGAATTTTGAAGAATGAGAGAAGATCTTATAGAAACAAAATTATGAAAGGCATAGAAAGGATAAAGGCAGGGAAGTTATTTCCATTGGAAGTGGAGACCAGAACTAGGAGAAATAGGCTCAAGATACATTGTTGTAGATTTAGGATGGAGATGAGGAGGAACTGCTTTTCCCAGAGGGTGGTGAATTTGTGGAATTCACTGCCCACTGAAACAGTGGAAGCTACTGCAGGAACTATATTGAAGACAAAGTTGGATAGATTTTTTACAAACTCAGGGAATTTAAGGTATAGAGGGAAAAGGCAGGTGGGTGGAGATGACCCCATCATCAGATCAGCCATGATCTCATTGAATGGCAAAGCAGGCTTGATAGGCTGGGGGGCCAACTCCTGCTCCTATTTCATATGTTCTTATGAGGATTGAGAGAAAAGTGGGAAGATAGGAGGTTGAAGAAGAAAGGGTGAGCTTGGGGCCAGTCGGTTAATTGAGGGGTGTGGAATGATGGGCAATTTCTTTTTGAGATCATTTGTTCAGGTTTGAAGCCAGATCATAGTGTCATATTGGGCAGAAACAGGCCTCTGGCCCTATGTATCCATCACAACTATCAATCATCCATTTACATTCACATTCATCTCATTCTCAATTCACACACATTTCTCCTAAATTTTACCACTCATATACAGTAAAATTCTCCAGTATCCGTAATTCAAGCAACCAGAAAAAAAAAATTAAAATTGAGCAAGTAGAACAATAGACCATTCCAGCACAGAAACAAACTCTTTGGCCCTTCTAGACTGTGCCAAACAAATGTTATCCCTTTTCCCATTGACCTGCACCCATACCCCTCCCATCCATGCATCTGTCCAAATTCTTCTTAAAAATTAAAACTAAGTCTGCACTTACCACAACAGCTGTCAACTCATTCCACACTCATCCCACTCCCCTCGTGAAGAAGTTCCCACTCAATTTTTTCCCCTTTCACTGTTAACCTATGTACTCTGGTTTATAGATCACCTAATCTCAGTGGAAAAGGCCGACCTACATAAATAAATAAAAATTGAAAATAAATTAAAAATTTGCTGCAAGTTTAAAATTGTTAAAGCAACACAACCCCTTGCTGAGGATGAGAGCAAACATTAAGAAAGCGGAGCGCTCCCAGTGAGTGCTGGATTCAAACCTCAGTTCCAGTCGCTGGCACCATAAAAGCGTTGTGCTAACTGCTAACGTCAACCACAAAGTTGTGTTTGAATAAAATGGCAGCGACCAGGATGAAGAGCCAGTTGATGCTGTTGACTGATGGGGCACTTCTCCAAAAGTTTCTCGCTACCTTCCCTAGTTAGAGTCTCTATTAGTACATTATTAACTACGTTATTAAGTCTTTATCTGTAAACTTTAGTGGGGAAGAGTTAATTATCATAGACAGTATGGATAGCGCAGCACTGCAACACTGTTACAGCGCTAGGAACCCTGGCTCGAATTTGAATTATGAAAATTATGGGAATTAAAGTGAACTTTCCAAAATTTTTTGGAAATTATTTAACATTTTGCACTTTGAAAAGACTCTGGTCTTTTAAACTGTTCATTCTAATGCAGGTGTATTAGTTGGGCTCTGTAAGAGGCAACTTGAAAATTCACATGTCCAGCATCCACAATCCCCATGCAGGATTCCAGGGATCTTACTGTGCAATTTCCAGTGGCCAGTGAACCCACACAGACTTTTAGTGGCTGGCTCTGCACGTTGCATTTCCCTGTGTTCTGCCTATAACGTTCTAAGCCTTTCCTGGACTGATTCCTGCCTTTTGAATGCTGGCTATTTCTGGATCCATTGCTTCTTCTGGCAGCTCGTTCCCTAAACCCACCACTATCTGTGTGAAGAAGGAGCCGGCTATTGAAGCCTTCTCCCATAAAACTCCTGACCTACATTTCAACAATTGAAGAAACATAACACTTTGGTTGTCCCGCACTTTGTTGGAGTAAAAAGCTTCAGATCATCTCTCTCTTCCTCGCCAACTGACAGGATTAGGTATTTGAGATCACATATCAAAGCATGAAACATTTGCAATAAAGATCAGGGGAATAAAACCTTGCATTCACTGACAACTTTATTATCTCAAACACGCTTTCTTTCTCTTTAATTCCAAGAGATACTTTTCACATGAGCCTCTGGTTATTTCTCCTAAAGGTTTTTTTTTAAAACTCCCATGACTGTAAAATAGTGACTTGCCTTGGTGTCTAAGCTTGTCATCTCCAAAGTCTGTGCCGATTACTCTGCACGTCAGTCTCTCACGCTAATCTCATAGCTTTGATGGGGAGCCAGGGCAAAAATCAGAATTTATTATCAAGAATGTGACACGAAATTTGTTGTTTTCCAGCAGCATCTCAGAGCAAATATTGCAATGCATTACATTTCAATAATAAATAAATTGTGCAAAAAAGAGAGAGCATGAGGTAATGTCTGGTTCATTGTCCATTCGGAAATCTGATGGCAGTGGGGAAGAAGCTGTCCTTGTGCTGCTGGGTATTGGTCCTCCACCTTTATTCTGATGGCAGCAGCCTGGGAGGTGGGGGTCCTGGAGGACAGAAGCTTAAGAGATTGCGGTTCACGCTCTTCATTAATCTGCCAGAGCATTCGCTTCTTTAAAGCAAGATACACAGATTCCAGACCCCCCCACCCCCCCACTCCACCTCCTGCACGGAATCAGAAATAAATAAGCTCAGAAAACGGCCGCAGAGATCTAGCATGAATAAGGGGCGTCAGAAGCAAATTAGGCAGCATTTCACTTCCTCAGAAGACGAGCCTAACCTGAATCTTACCATCTACAATCGTATATTTTTACTCCCCCCCCCCCCTCCCCATTCCCCGTCAGGAGACCTAACGACAGCTGCTCCTCTTGTCCCTTGATCGCAGGTTTATCCATGTAGAAGCTAATTATGGCCTTTACTCTCTTTCTCCCTGTCCCTTATTTTCTGCAGGCAATCAGCTCGTTGCATCGTACTTCCTCCTTGCTCCCAGCACTAAAAAAAAATTAAACTGTCATCTTCATCTTTTTGCTTTGATGGTTCCAGATGAGAAAAAAATATAATGTTCTGTGAATTGCAATTGAAGAGAAAGATATGCAAAATAGCAGGCAGGGTACCGCTGCTAAATCCTGGAACAACACAAATCAAAATTTGCCCAGGACAGAGAGCCCAATGACAATTATATTCCCGGAGAACACCGCTCGGAGATCATAGAGAAATGTTACTTGCGGGGAATAAAGCATGCCCAGTCTTCATCATATAACTCAATTCAAAGAAACTTAAATTAACTGTATCTGCTGAAGGAAGTGACTTTGAGAGAGATTACCTAACTTAACAGCAATAGACTAATGAATGATTTGCTCTCTCTTCACACAAAATAGGTTTGCATTAAGGTTGATGTGGATTTAAAATGAGATCCAAAACAAATGCTATGACTGAAAAACAATACAACTGCAGGTGCTGGGAAAGTGAAAGAAAAACATAATACCCCGAGCATTCATCGTGTCACATAGCTCTCAAATGGGATGGTATCATGGAACAGGACAGATTTCGATGGAGTAGGTCCATATTTTCCCAGAAAGGCCAAGATGATGTTCGGATGTTGATTTTGTCAGATACGCCAATACAATGCACAGATGCACCATAATCGTAACTTGCAGCTGCTGCAGAGATTTCAGATTTATTGTCAGTACCTAGACAACATCACATACAACCCTGAGATTCCTTTTACCTGTGGGCACAGCAGAATTACCACTAATTGGTCGTGCAAAAAATAAACTGCACACAGCGTTAAAAAAACTGTAAACAGACTGTGCGCAATACAGAGAGAAAAAAATCAATCAAGTGCACAAGTCACAGTCTCTAGCCCCTTTCACACTTGCCAGTGATCCCAGGAATCAGATGCCAATCGGCCTTTAAAGTGGCAAGTGTGAAATCAAAATCTGCTCAACGCTGGGATCAGATTACATTATTGACTGCCTCAATCCCTAGTACAATCCCGCCAGTGTTGAGATCAGGAAAGTGTGAAATGGGCAATCATTTCTCCCTTTTGCATGCTGTGTCATGCAGCCACTTCCAATTAAAGGTAAAACAGAACAAACACTGGGAGAGACCCTTGCAAATATGAAAGAGTTCAGCGTCACGGTTAGGAGTGGTCTAGTCCTATCTCAGGACACTGAACAGCCAATTTAGTGGGATGCATGTGAAAGTTTGTGTTTGAGGAGTCTGATGGTGGAGGGGTAGCAGCTGTTCCTGAACCTGGTGGTGTGAGTCTGATGGCACCTACACCTCTTTCCTGATGTAAGAGTTCTTCATTGAGTCCCTGTTTGAGTTTTTCGTTGAGGAATTTGATGGTGGAGGGGTAGCAGCTGTTCCTGAACCTGGTGGTGTGAGTCTGATGGCACCTACACCTCTTTCCTGATGTAAGAGTTCTTCATTGAGTCCCTGTTTGAGTTTTTCGTTGAGGAATTTGATGGTGGAGGGGTAGCAGCTGTTCCTGAACCTGGTGGTGTGAGTCTGATGGCACCTACACCTCTTTCCTGATGTAAGAGTTCTTCATTGAGTCCCTGTTTGAGTTTTTCGTTGAGGAATTTGATGGTGGAGGGGTAGCAGCTGTTCCTGAACCTGGTGGTGCGAGTCCGATGGCACCTATACATTTTTCACGATGGCAGCAGCAGCAAGAACAGAACTTGTGCTGGGTAGTGTGGATCCTTGATGATTGCTGCTGCTTTCTGATGGCAGTGCTCCCTGTAGATGTGCTCAGTAATGGGGAGGGCTTTGCCTGTGATGTCCTGGGCTACGTCCACTACCTTTTGGAGGGCTTGATGCTCAGGGGTATTGGTGTTTCCATACCAGACTGTGATGCAGCCAGTCAGCACACTTTCTACCACACATTTGAGGAAATTTTCAAGGGTTTCTGGTGTCATACCAAAACTCTGCAAACTCCTGAGGAAGGCACTGACACACTATCTTCATGATGCCATTGGTGTGTTGAGTCCAGGAAAGATCCTCCATGACTCCCAAGGACTTAAAATTGGCTTGCTCAGCCTCTCCACCTTTGATCCCCCATGATCACTGGAATGAATATCTCTGGCATTCCTTTCCTGAAATCAACAACCAGTTCCCTAATTGTGGTGACATTGAGTGCAAGGTTGTTGCTTCACCATTCAGCCAAGTTTTCAATCTCCATCCTTTATACAATCCACAACCATGGCATCATTGACAAGTTAGTAGATGGTGTTTTATTGTTGTACCGAATACACAATCATAGGTGTAAAATGAGTGGAGCAGGGGGCCAAGAACACAGCCCTGTGGTGCTCTGGTACTGATGGAGATCATGGAGGCAAGGTTCATACAAGTCTTCACTGATCGTCTGGAGGTGAGGAAATCCATGATCCAATTACACACTGGGTGTCAACTCCCAGGTCATGGAGTTTGCTGATCAGTTTTGAGGAGAATGCTGAACTGTCATTAATAAAGAACATCCTGATGTATGCGTCTTTGCTGTCCAGGTGTTCTAGGGCTTTGTGTTGAGCCAGTGAGAGGACATCTGCCATAAACCTGTTACTACAATAGACAAACTGAAATGTATCCATGTCACTGCTCAGACTGGAGCTGATACGCTTCAACAACAGCCTTTCAAACACTTCATTACTGTTGATGTTGGTGCTACTGGATGATAATTGTTAAAGCAGGTTACTACACCCTTCTTGTGCACCGGTATGATTTTCTTTTAAACGTTGGTCAGTGCCTGTGGTTGACCCATGACGAGTGAAAGACAAAAAGCAATTGTTCCGAGCTAAAGCCAACGCCTGCACCAGTATGACTGGCGCCTGCTTGAAACAGATGGGTACCATGCCCTGTTGAAGTGAGATGTTGAAGATATCCATGAATACCTTGGTAAGTTATCAGCATAGATTTTTAATACTCTGCCAGGTACTCTGTCCAGGTCAGTAAAATACACCAACATCAGTATAAATTAAGTTTCCACAGAAATAAAGAGATAACATACAATATAAAAAGGATAAATAAATGTTCACATTTAGTTTTTTTTTTAAAAATGTTGTTCTGATGGTGTAGATAGATCTTTTGGTAGTCTTGGTATTGTTTATGCTTAGGGTAGTTTGGGAAATTTTAAGAACCCAATAGTGGTTCGAATAAAAATCTGCTCTTGAATTTGAATCAAATAAAGATCAGAATTTGTTGTTATGAACAAGTCGCGAAATTTGTAGTTTTGAGGCAGCATCACAGTACAAAGATTTATGTAAACCACCTTACAAAAATAAAGAAGAATAGTGCATGAAGAGTCAATGTAAGGCAGTGTCTTTGGTTCATTGATCATTCAGGAATCTGATGGCCATGGTTAACACCAGCAACCCAGGTTTGAATCTGGCACTGTCTGTAAGTAGTTTATACATTCTCACCAGATCTGTATGATTTTTCTCCAGATTCTCTGCTTTACTCTCACCCTCCAAAACAGAGGTTGTAAGTTAATTTGGGTGTAATTGGGAAGCAAGGATTTAACTGGTCAGAATCGGCTTCGACCGTGTTGCTTTTTTAAAAAAAAACAACAGGCATTTATTCATTCTCCATCGCCATGACCCTAGATTGTGACTGGGGTCATGGGGCTCCTTTATGATATTGACTGCCTTCCTGAGGCAGCTCCTCACAGAGCTGTCAGGTAGATCTGGCACATGGGAGGAGGTGAGACCAGAGGTCGAGGAACAATGATCACATGGTACAAGGCAGGCTTGAGGATTCAAATTGTCCCCTCTTTCTCAGAGATTCATTCAGCAGCATGTGGGGAATGAAAGATGATAGGTCATTTGTGTTTTCTTCGAATGACCGTGGAGCTTCCATAATGTCCAACGACTGGGAAAGTTGGCGCTGATAGGCTCTCTCTAAATCTATCATCAATGGACATCGTTTGAAGGCAATTGTCAAATGATCCAAGGAACTTAAGTAAACCTAATGGGTTGTTATGAAAGGAATTGGAAGGTTACTCAATGGGGAAATATTTGCAAAAGATCAGGGGAGGAAGGCTCACTGGCACGAGTATGATTTGCCAAATGGTTGAGCTGTCCGATCCAATCACTCCAGAGGACATCCACATGAGGTGGTGTCTTAAAAGCAACCTTTATCCTCAAAGACCATGCCCTCTTCACTCTGTCACTTTCGGGAAAAAAGGTACAGGAGCCTAAAGACGAGCCCTTAATTGCAAAATGACAATTTCTTACCTGCTGCCATCAGATTTCTAAACAATCAATGAACCTTTGTACACCATTATTATTTTTTTAATATAAAGAGTAATGTTGTCAGATGGTTATAATACGAATGTTTGCACCACGATGCTGCCGCAAAAAAAAAAAAAAACGAATTTCATGACTTGTTCGTGACAATAAATAAATTCTGATTCACTGGCTGTCATCAAGTCAACCTTCTACAGCAGCTCTACTGAGAGCGTCCTGGCCAGCTGCATCACAGAGCAGTAAAGTTGTAGCAAAAAATGCATCTTAAGTCAATCCACAGGACCTTAAGAATGGAAGAAAGGATCACTCAGGTCTCTCTCCCTCTTTCCTCCTCCTCCCCCACCATCAATGTGATCCACTAGGATGGTTGTCTGAAGAGGGCAGACAAAATAATTGAGGGCTCCCTTCCCCTGCAGACAGCATCTTTCAGCTGCTCCCTTTGGAAAAGAGATACAGGAGGATCAGAGCCAGCACCACCAGGCTGAAGAACAACTTCTCCCAGGCAGTGAGAACACTGAATGACCAAAGGAACAGCTCACACTAACTATCCAAGACTCATATTCATGAAACTATTTATTTATATGTATGAATAAATGTCCTGCATATATATTGTTTATCTGTATGTGTGTTATGTCTGGTTGTGTGTCTGCATGTTTTGCACCGAGGACCAGAGAATGTTGTTTCGTCAAGTTTACTTGTGCAATCAGATGACAATAAACTTGACTTGATCAGGAAAACACTGACCATCAGGAGGGCTAATAGAATAAAAAAGATGGGCATACAATACTCATTTTAGTTACAGGTGTTTTAATGCCGGGCCTCCATTTCAAGGCCGGCTCTATCCATGGAGAAAAATTTGAACTTATGGAGAAGCGCTAAAAGACTGCTTCTGCACCGGTTTGATGAAGAGTGATGCCTCGTAGCACCCTCGGAGCTGATGGAGGCAGAGCAACTGGTGCAGTAGCTTTCTTCTTTGGCTTGGCTTCGCGGACGAAGATTTATGGAGGGGGTAAAAAGTCCACGTCAGCTGCAGGCTCGTTTGTGGCTGACAAGTCCGATGCGGGACAGGCAGACACGATTGCAGCGGTTGCAAGGGAAAATTGGTTGGTTGGGGTTGGGTGTTGGGTTTTTCCTCCTTTGCCTTTTGTTCGTG
This sequence comes from Narcine bancroftii, assembly GCF_036971445.1. NCBI lineage: Eukaryota > Metazoa > Chordata > Chondrichthyes > Torpediniformes > Narcinidae > Narcine > Narcine bancroftii. The sequence continues at coordinate 84,138,520 of NC_091474.1, forward strand.
AGGTGGGCTCTGCGGTCTTCTTCAAAGGAGGTTGCTGCCCGCCAAACTGTGAGGCGCCAAGATGCACGGTTTGAGGCGTTATCAGCCCACTGGCGGTGGTCAATGTGGCAGGCACCAAGAGATTTCTTTAGGCAGTCCTTGTACCTTTTCTTTGGTGCACCTCTGTCACGGTGGCCAGTGGAGAGCTCGCCATATAACAGGATCTTGGGAAGGCGATGGTCCTCCACTCTGGAGACGTGACCCATCCAGCGCAGCTGGATCTTCAGCAGCGTGGACTCGATGCTGTCGACCTCTGCCATCTCGAGTACTTCGACGTTAGGGATGAAAGCGCTCCAATGGATGTTGAGGATGGAGCGGAGACAACGCTGGTGGAAGCGTTCTAGGAGCCGTAGGTGGTGCCGGTAGATGACCCATGATTCGGAGCCGAACAGGAGTGTGGGTATGACAACGGCTCTGTATACGCTTATCTTTGTGAGGTTTTTCAGTTGGTTGTTTTTCCAGACTCTTTTGTGTAGTCTTCCAAAGGCGCTATTTGCCTTGGCGAGTCTGTTGTCTATCTCATTGTCGATCCTTGCATCTGATGAAATGGTGCAGCCGAGATAGGTAAACTGGTTGACCGTTTTGAGTTTTGTGTGCCCGATGGAGATGTGGGGGGGCTGGTAGTCATGGTGGGGAGCTGGCTGATGGAGGACCTCAGTTTTCTTCAGGCTGACTTCCAGGCCAAACATTTTGGCAGTTTCCGCAAAGCAGGACGTCAGGCGCTGAAGAGCTGGCTCTGAATGGGCAACTAAAGCGGCATCATCTGCAAAGAGTAGTTCACGGACAACATGATTATCCAACTGCACGAAAACCAACAAGGTCGGGTCAGATACAGCAATGAGCTCTCTGAACCCTTCTCCATTAACAATGGCGTGAAGCAAGGCTGTGTTCTCGCACCAACCCTCTTTTCAATCTTCTTCAGCATGATGCTGAACCAAGCCATGAAAGACCCCAACAATGAAGACGCTGTTTACATCCGGTACCGCACGGATGGCAGTCTCTTCAATCTGAAGCGCCTGCAAGCTCACACCAAGACACAAGGTGCAGTAGCTATGATATATCTAACATGCATGCCAAGCAATGGCTGTCTTTGTTACCCACAATCAGTAGAGTGGTTCCAACTGAGTGTGGGATTATGGGCAACAAAGAGAGCCAGTGATCCTTCTGCCCAGTTCTGCCCTTCTGGCTCGGTGCTGGAAGTGGCCAGAGGTGCCTGTGTTGCTACACCCCATCCAGCCCCTTCACCCTGAGTGAGGGGGTAATGGAGGGTGAGGGCAGAGTGAGGGGGAGAGAGAAGTGAGATCTTTCTGTGTCGGGGGTGGGTGGGATTGGCTGTCACTCAGCGTAGAGCCACTGCCTCTTACAGCACAATGGAAGTGCTAAGGACACATTACCATTACAACCACGCTCAACAACATTGTAACCAGGGTCTTGTCATGCTCAGGGCATCAGATTTTTAAACTAGACCTGATTACACAGCGCAATCCCAATAAAACATGGTAAAGGATGCTTGACGTGGCCAGTTATTGTAATTCCACAACATCTTCAAATCTCTAGCTCAAAAACTAATAGCAAAGGAGAACAAAGGCAGTGAAGTGGGAATGCAGCAGAATTAAAGGTGAGCATGACTAGTTCGGGCAACACCTCGTCCGTGTCCAAACGTGATGGGAACAGCCAAGGAGTGACAACATCCCAGTTCCAAGATCCTCAATAATTACTAAGTATGATTGATTGTGCTGTGGATATTCATTCTCATGCATCTGATATACCGCTGCGCCAGCGTGTGAATATGAAGTCTTGGTCACGACATCATCAGTCCGCCCCCGAGCCAGTACATTTGTGAAGCGATGCAGAGCGCTCCACTCCATCTCTGCCACAAGCCTGAAACAGGATCACGGAGCATTTATGAGGGTAGGGTCAGCGAAGTGAGGGCAGAGAATCTTCGTCTTTACAGTTGTATTTTTTAATTCTATAAAAGGGCCTACTGAACAACACTATTTTGGAATGTTTAGGTGAGGCCATTTGAGCATCACACTGGTATAAATAAGATGAATAAATTATGTAAATCATGAAATTTGTGGGAGCATAAATTTGCAGAATATGAGCATCACCACCACTTTGTGGGTCAAACCATTTTATGCCATTCGTTGATAGAAATGTAGCCAATTTAATATATTTTTTTACCCTTCGGTCTTATATCTGCATAATTTATTCAGGTATTTTATTTGCTAGAAAGCCCCGCTGTACTCAGTTTAAAGCTACAGGCATAGCTGTTGCAATATTGAGTTGGATTGCTAACTCGTATTTCCAAGTCAAATCTGATTGTTATGAAACATAATATTTATGTAAAACTCAGCTGCCCAGTCATTTCCCCAAGTGAACATCAATATGGAAGACCGGCTCTGCACTAGGGGTGAGAAGCAAGAGACACTGTGAGCGTGGGTGATAATGGAGAAAGGCTGATCTGCCATCAGGAAGAGTTCAAAGTGAAATAATTGAAGATTCCATTCCATTTTTGTTCTGGCACCTGTCAACATTTTGTCATACCTTGATTAATGGTTCAAGCATGAAATCTTTATCTTTGCTATATAAAATACACTATTTCTCCAACATTGTGTTTTTCCTTTTTTCATTCCAGAGAAACATTTTACAAAAAAAAATCTGAGCAGAAAATTAAGACACATTGAGAGAGTACTGTTTTGTTTTGGGGGCTTTCTTGCACATTAGAGTTTAGGTTTCAGATTTATTTTCAGACCACATACAAGACATCACATCCAACCCTGAGATTCTTTTTACTGTGGTTGAGACAGAATTACCCCTTATTGGTAGTGCAAAACAAACATCATACACATGTAAACAAATAAAATAAAAACAAATTAACTGAGCAAAACAGAAAAAAAAAATCAATAAAGTACAAAACTAAGTCCTTAAATGAGTCCCTGATTGAATTTGTTGTTGAGGAGTCAGATGGTGGAGGGGTAGTAGCTGTTCCTGAACCTGGTGGTGCGAGTCTTGTGGCACCTATACCTTTTTCCCCAATGGTAGCAGCGAGAACAGAGCGCATGCTGGGTGGTGTGGATCCTTAATGATTGTTGCAGCTCTCTGACAGTGTTCTCAATGGTGGGAAGATCCACAAGAACTGAAATGTGCTCCCCCTGATTCCCCCAATGATCACTGGATTGAACCTCTCCGGTTTTAAATTAATTAACATTTTTCAAATGAGGTAATATGAAGAATCCCACGTCCATTGTTCCCTCTAAGCTGTCCACATGTGCTTAGACGTTTTGCAACCAGTACACAAAGGAAATTTATGTGCATAAAAGGTTATCTAAAATAATGTATTAATTAATAATACTTATTGAAAATAACCTGTTAACCTGTATTAATAGTTATTGATTATAGATTTAGTTATAGATGAGGGCTCAGTCGTAGAGAGGGTGTCAACATCTCCTCCAAGGATCTGTCCTGGAGCCTCCATGCTGATGCAATCACAAAGAAGGCTCACCAGCAGCTGTACTTAGTGAGGTATCTGAGGAGATTCTATATGTCACCAAAGACTCTTGTAAATGTCCGCAGGTGAACCGTGGAGAGCATTCTGGCTGGTTGCTTCACTGCCTGGTATTGAGGCGCCAACTCTCAGGACAAAAATAAATTTGGCCTGCAACATCATGAGCACCAGTCTTGACTCCATTGAGGACATCTACATGAGGCAGTGCCTTAAGAAACAGCCTCTATCTTCAAAGACCCCAACTACCCAAGCCATGCCCTCTTCACTCTGCTACCATCAGCAATAAGGTCCAGGAGCCTAAAGACAAGCACTCAGCGGCACAAGGACAGCTTCTTCCCCGCTGCCATCAGATTCCTGAATAATCAATGAACCATAGACACTGCCTGTCTTGGGTAAACTTGTACCTCTCACTTTGTTCATTTTAGATTGGTCACAGTGTTTGAGCTACCAAAATAAAATAGACACACACACACACCGAGAGCAGTTCAGTTTATGCAAATGTTTATTCCAAATTCAAAAGAGGATTTCAAACTACAATATGCTAGCCCTTCCCAACTATACTCATCAACACCTGGACTGGTCCCAACTGCCGAAGCAAGGCAACGACAGCACACTTGTAGTAGGTTGTCAGGGCGCCGGTAGCAGCTTCTCCACCTCCCCCGACCGGGACATTGGCTGGACTCTAGAAGTTCTTCTTCTTGCTGAGAGATGTTGCCACCTCTCAGAGTCTCAAACTTCAGCAGCAGGACCATGGCTTATATTACCCAAAAACTGCTTACCCAAGCACCTATTCCCAGCACATCAAGAAAGATAAGCGAGCAAGCTAGCATGCTTGGCTTCTATCGAATAACAATTTTCAGCTTATCACTTTGAATACAATGGTTTATTTTGCATCAAGGCTAGGCCTCTGACAGTCTGTGACCGAAACAAGCAGGAAGATTAAATGTTCTTGGTACACAGATGTCCTTTCATCAGATAACTGCATCTCTGGCTCCTCAGCGGAATTTAGCTTATGTCTGCTAATTCTAAAAAAAAACAAGCAGGTTCTCAGCCTTCCAGAAGCAAAGGCTGGAAAAGTAAAAAACACGGTTTAAATCTTCCATTACACTGCCTTACTTTTCGTGCACTCTCATTTTACTTTTTTTTTTAAAAAAGTAAATATCCTAAGATGGTTATAATATGAATGTTTTCACTCTGATGCTGCAGCAAACAATGAATTTCTTGATTTGTCCATGACAATAAATCCTGATTCCGATACTTGTTATTACATTAAAACATGCCAATACAGTTTTATTAGCCACAAGAGATAGACTGGGCCAACATTATCTTGAAACAATTTCACAACCAGGCAAATATTAACCCTTCAGAGTAAGATGTTTCCCAGAAAATAGAAAGAGGGCTATAGAAAAAAAAGTCTTTGTCTTTCTTGGGACAGAGGTTAAAGACTTCAAATCAATGGGGGAATCATGTTTGGTTCATGGTTGAGAGGAGGTGATTCTTCGAGCTTTTAAGACACCAATTCGAGGCACATTGATACAATTTTCAAAGCAGTAGAAGGAGAATCCAAACAGCAGAGAAGTTGGTAACTATTTGAAAACAAATAACAAGATGGAAAATGATAGTGAAACACCAAATGGAACCTGAGCAGGATAAACCATGGGGCACAAATGAACCTTTGGTCACCAAAGTTTAACAGAACTGAGATTATTGTCTACTGAGAGCACTGTACTCATGAAATTCAGTCCCACAGAAGTTTAAGATTATCTCACATACTGAGGTGGTGAGAAAGTTCATTTTGCGAGCAGCCCACCTAGTTAACTGCTGCATCATGTAAAAGTAAAAACACAGTGCAGCATAATAGATTTGCAGAGTGAGATTAGATGGTACACAATGCACAAGAGCTGACACTTTTGACTGTCAGTGCTGGTTAGATGAATTTTAGCTCAATTATTTATAATTCCAGAAAAAAAATATCTCTTAAAAGAATTACCCCTCAAACCAATGGGAGCGTGAGGGCGTCAAACAAGTCATTGAGCTGAAGTCCACAAGATCAGCTGATCATGTCAATCCTTTTTTGTGCATGCCTATTGGCCATCTGGTGAGTAATGATATGTGGGCAGGATCTATTTCTCGAAAGGGCAAAGACAAAATATATCGTTGGTCATTATGTATTTTCACTATTTCTCAATAAGCACCTTCAGCTCCCCCATTTTATACGAAGAGGATGGTGGAGAAACACCCCTCACTGTAACTGGATTCTGGGCTTCCTAACGTAAAGATCACAGTATGTCCGAGTCAGTAACAGAAAGTTGAGAACTGTATAGACATTCACATCGGATCCAGGTTTGACTCCAATCCCAGTGGCTGCCTATCTTCTACGTACTCCTGCACATCGCAGACAAAGACATTCAAACGCACTCTCGATTCCTTGTACCAATACAGGTGCGGCTCTCTGAAAGCACTGATCTATTGCAGGACTACGGCTCAACTCAGTTAAATGCACACTTTAACTGCGACTGCTCCAATGATGCCCACAGTAGCGACCTGGCATGGACCAAAAGTCAGAGAGAGAAATGTGGTAGGCAGTGATGTTTTATACTGTTCTGAGCTGGGCATCTGTCCAATGATGGCACAGCCATTGAAATGAGCCAACAGTAAGATGTGCACTAATGTGACCAGAGTCCAATCTTAATAGGCAGGTGATGTGACCCCCAAACAAGTTTCAGACAAGAGGGTCAATGTGACCCTCTACAATCTACAATGTTCCAGACAGGGAGGCACGTGTTCCTCCACTATCCGTATACCAAGTCACAATCCCTTACTGACATGTCTGTCCATGGTCTCATGCATTGCCTGATTGGGACCACCCGCAAATTGGGAGGAAATATCCCATCTTCGAGACACCCTCTAACCAGATGGCATTAACAGCGACTTTTCCATTTCCCATTAAAACCTCCCTCTCTCTTCCACTTCTTCATCTCCATCTACAGGTAGTCCTCAACTTGTGACTGTAATTTGGAACAAAGGATTGGTCACAACTCTGATTGGTAGTAAGTCAGATTCTCATGTCTTAATGAGATATTAAATCTCAGCAAATTTTTAAATAATTGGTTATATGTACGGATGGACGCAACTCGTCTTGGTCGTGAGGACTTCCTTCTAGTTCTGTCTCTTTCTTCCCTTTTCCCTGTCTCCTTTCACAGAGCCAAAATAAATTCTCACCTTTAACATATCCAATTAACATTTTTTATTGGTTGTATCTGGAATCGTCCCACTATTTCTCTCCAGTCTTTATTCAGACGCCTTCCTGTTTTTGGCTTATTTTGGCCCGATACATCAGTAATGTGTCTTGACCTCCTCTGGATGCTGCCAGACTGGCTGAATTCCTCCAGCATTTCTGTGTTTTTACTGCAATCACAGCGCCTGCAGACTTTCGTGTTTCACTCTCTGCAAAATTCTTCGATTTTACAAACTTCATTTCTCCCCCCTCCCACCCCCATCTCTTTACCTTGAACTTTCAAAGCAGCAGGAAAGCTTCAGAAGTCAGAAGATCCTTATCAACACTTGACAGAGAAAACCTCATTTTTAACAACTGGATTTCAAGTTTTAATTGCTTCCAAACAAATGATTGGCTACAGTTTTAGAAAAGGATATATTACTTTTGACATTAATGGAACTTTGGTTTCTTGTGCTGAAGTTGGATGAAAATTAACATCTGGATTTTCTCACTGTTTTACACTCATTACTGAAAACACTGAATTCATAACCCTGCCTACAAAAATGCCAGATTTCGAATTTTAAGACAACCAACATCTTTTAATTAATATATTGTCCTTTAACAAGCAAACTAAATGTTGCAAAGCATTTTACAGGAACATTCAGAAACAAAATTGAAAACAGACAGGGAGCTTTTAGATCTTTGACCAAAAACCTGGTCAAAACTGGTTTCAGAGAGCACTTTAAAGGAGGAAAGAGTGGAGGAACAGCAAGAAAGGGTCAGAAAGGGAATCTGAGTGCTGAGGGCCCAGAGAGCCAAGGTCACGGCTGCATGGATTGGAGTAGGTTAAATATGGGTTGAACAGAAAGTCAGGAATGGAAAACATAAAGGGTTACAATTTGGAAGAAATATCTGAGAGGAAGAGAGGAATGATGCAGAGGATGGCATGGTTAGCACAATGTTATTAAGGCAGCAGTGACACGGGTTCGAATCTGGCACTGTCAATAAGAAGTTTGTACATTCTCCTCATGTCTTTGAGGTTGCTCTGGATTCCTCCCACCAAAACACATGGGATTAAAGTTTAATTCAGGTGTAATTGGGTAGTATGGGTTTAAATGGCCAGAATCTGCTTCTACTGCACTCTAAATTTAAAAAATAATCCTTAAAAACATGATTAGAATGTTATGTTCCAGAGACTTTAAGCAGTGGCTAAGTGATCAAATAAAAGCATCTTTTAGTATTTCTTTTATTTGAAAGGTGATGCATCTTGATGAACAGTTGTGTCCCATGCCTGCAAAATTCAAAGCCACTCAAAGCCGGGAAATCATCCAGCTGAGAAAAATGACCCTGCCACGTGCGACTTCTCATGGCCTCTGGGGGCTTGCCTAATCATTCCTTTTCCATTTCATTTACTGCCCATCCTCTTGACAAGGCAGTGGTGGACCACGTTCTTGAACCCTTTCAGTTCTTTAAATTTCAACATACAGCACAGTAACAGGCCATTATGGCCCATTAATCTATGCCGCCCAATTTATACCCAATTAACCTACACCCCCGGTATGTTTCAAACGGAGGGAGGAAACCAGAGACCCTGGGGAAACCCACGGAGAAATGAGGAGAACTTACAAACAGTGTGGGATTCAAACCCTGATCGCTGGTGCTGAACACTACGCCAACCATGCCGCCCCAAGTGAAGATACTCCCGCAGAGATGTAGGGGTTTTTGTTCCATGATTTAGAACAGCAATGATGAAGAAACACTGATAGACTTCAGTGTGACTTTGATTCTGCCGCTGATGACGACCCCCATTCAGTGGTACAGGTCACATGTTTGCAGGTGCTGTGGAAATGAGCAACTTCAGTGCATTTTGTTTTCATTTCACATAGCAGCAGTGATTGGATTAGAAGTGTAGGGCAGTGGATAAATCATCAATTAAAAGGCATCAATTAAAGCCTTTTTGTTGCAGTGAAGGCATCGTGGTGCAGTGGGAACAAAACATTTGTCCAGTGGACATAGGTGCAAACATAGAATAAATACAAGGCGGCTTTTTCCACTGAGGTTTGGCGAGATAGGAATGAGAGGAAATGGGTTGAGAGTGAAAGGGGAAATGGTTAAAGGGATCATTAGAGTGAATTCTTCACACAGGAAGTGGTGGAACGAGCTGTCAGCTGAAATGGTGAACGAAGCCTCAATTTTGACATTTAAGAAAAAGTTGGAGAAGTATATGGCCTAGGTGCAGGGGTGGGCAACCTTTATTTTTATTAAACTCGTGTTCCACCTTAAGTAATCCCTATGCCATGGGTGCTCTGTCATTAATAAGGGATTGGTTAAGGTGGAACATGGGTGGAAAGATAAAGTTTGAAAACCGCTGTTGTAATCGTACCTAATTGACTCATTTCCAAAGGAAATGGACCAATGACAATTTTTCCTCAAGCCAAATATTTCAGTAACAATCGGGTCTTGAGCAGTGGTTCTCAAACTTCCCTTGCCTTCCCACACACAGACCACCTTAAACAATCCCTTACTCACCACAGAGAACTTATGGCAAAGGGATTGCTTTAAAAACATTGCCCACCCCTGGCCTAAAGCATATACAACTGCATTTCACAACTCGACTATGAAGGTATTCCTGCCTTTGGTTCTGCATCATCATCAACAGGATCGAAGAGCTTTGCATCAGTTCTGAAGGTTTATTTCACTCAAGTTGCTGGAGGCGAGTGCCAAGTGCATCAAGACAGAGGAGTATTGGGACAGTGATAGAGCAATATTTACTGAGAGGCCTTCTGTCATAAATCTGTTGCCAACATCATTGCATACCATCATGGACTTGAATGTCAAGTGGAGACATTTTATTGGGGTCAGCCATATTTGAGGAGGGTGCTGCAAGCAGCAAGATATAGTGACTGGTGCTGCCACCTGGTATCTTCCTATCAGAGAAGGATGACTGAGGGAGCTCTACACCCTTTTCTTATTTGCAGTATATAAAATAATTTGCCCCAAGAAAAGCCTTCAAAGCATCCCATATATCGAGAGGACTCAGAAGAGAGATTGGTGAAAACGATGTGTTCTTCCATAAATTTACCAACATCCTTAACTGATAATAAAAGGCCAGTGTCTTTTATCTTGAGGAAAATGAGGAAGGGTTATTGACATTGTAACAGGGGCGTGATCAGATATTACAAGACTATGGTGTTCAAGAATGAGTTAATGAAATTATTATCAATAAAAAATACACTAATAAGTGTGATGAACATGGATTTAAAAATATTCTTTATTGGTGGGATAACAGAAACAGCAAACATTTGAAGTGCCATAATCCGATATACAGCATGGTTGAAGCTGAATTTAGCCATTTAAACCCATGCTGACCAATTACATTCAAATTAATCTACAACCCCATATAATATTGAAGGGTTGAAGGAAATCAGAGCATCCAGAAAAAAGCCTAAGTAAACATAGGGAGAACGTACAGACTCCTTACATACAGGGCTGGATTCGAACCTGGGCCACTGGTGCTATAATAGAGTTGTGCTAACCGATACGCTAACTGCTTCATGTACTGAGGGAGCAGGGTTGTACTGTTGGAACACTGCGCAGTCTAGAGGGGCTGGACTGAGGGAATAGTGCACTGAGCAGAACAGCTGAAGAGGAGCTGCCCTTTTGTACGAGGGGGTGCTGTATTCTCTGAGATGCCGTGTCTCAGTCAATATATTAAACTGAAGAGCCTGGATATTTATCTCTCCAGTACTCCTTTTATAATTCTCACATTGCTATTAGTGGGTGCTTGATGGGCATAAAAATGCCTTCCGTGTTTGCGGCAAGAAGAAAGTGACATCACTTCATGTTACTGACCCGAGGGTGTGAAGGGAATTTTGAAATGCAAATGTTTCTTGCCTGGATCTCCAACCCGAAAAAAATGAATGCTAAACAACTGTGCATTTCATCACTGCCTCTGAGATTCAATTGCTTTGAAATGAAGATAAGCAGAACGCATTTTAAAATTTAATTTTTTTAAATTTAGAAATACAGCACGATAAGGGCCCCTCTCAGCCCATGCTACTCAATTGCACCCAATTGACCCAAAACCCCTGTATATTTTTGGAGGGTGAGAGGAAACCGGAGCACAAAGACACAGCGAGAGCGTACAAACTCCTCACAGACTGGGCTGGATTAGAACCCCAGTCACTGGCACTGCAACAGCGTTGCGCTAACCGCGCCATGAATATATAAAGTACTTGGTGATTACTGATCAGGGGTGAATTTCAAGGTATCTTTATTCCTCGTCTTCCAGCTCCCCACAGTTAACAGGCATCACTGAGAGAATCTTGTTATGATAAATATGCAGGACCTGCAAATCTTGCAGTTTATTGTGTTTGCCTTCACTTAAAAGGTTCTCCTGTTATCTCCTCAAAAGGTCCTCAACATGCTGGCATTGCTGTTTTCTCAAAGGCTTTAATATTTCCGGAGTTCTGTCAAATGCCTGATTGTGTTTGTTTTGGGGCCTCGAGTCACTGATTGATTTCTGTGCTTGCTGCACTATCTGACAAGTCCAATCAGAAAATGTCTCGTGGAGGTGTTCCAGCAACACAGGCAGGCCGTGCCATTGGCTAAGCACAGGCAGAGTCTAATGATTGAGAAACTAAGATAACATCTGTCGTAAAAGAAGGTTTTCATGGAAAGGGTCTGGAAGTTGTAATCAAGTACCTGTGGTTCCATGACCGACTACGGAACATGCTGTGCTTACTTTGTGACAAGAAATCATTATTCACAGCTATGCACTGGTCTGGGATGAAGTCCAGCATGGACCAGTGAGACAAATCAGCAGCCGAGGTGCTGAAATGGACACATTGTCCACTCACTCATTACTTCTGCCACTCTCCATATTCTGACTCCAACAGATCTTTTAGGCCTTCCACATAATTTCTTAAAAACTTTTACCCAAAGCTGTGCATCTCTGACGTCAACAACATTCTTATCGTTGGCAACCCCTCAGTTTTCTCCGACCCTGACGCAGGAACCACACCTTGAGGGGCTCAAGCCGGAAACATGGTTTGTGTATCCTTGTGACATGAAGTGCACGGATTGACTTGCTGCGTTTCTATGGCATTACAGGAACCGCAAACCCACCCGCAGAAGTTGTGGGCGTATGCTGCCTGGAGCTACACCCCTCTCCTGCCACCTCTCGAGCTCTTCCCCTTGAGTGAACCACCTCCTCATGGAAGACCAATAAATTTGATCCTGAAGCACCTCCACTGTCACTTATCAAGATAAATGTAGGAGGATAATGGATCAAATAGGAAATGAATCATCTCTGGTGATAAAGGGTCATAGTAAGACAGAACAGTATGCCACGTCTTCTGCATGGAATTCAAAGGCAGAGAATACTTTGGTATTCTGAGGAAGTCCATTCAACATCACAGCTTCACATTTAGATGCAGGGGCCCCTCATCAAATTCTCTTCATAAAATATTTTTATTGATATTTGTTTCATAGAAAAATGAGCTATAGTACTAGTAAAAACATTACAATAATGACCATATGCAAAAATACAGAATTACAATAGCACAAACGAAATGTTACAATAGAATCTAACCAAAAAAAAAGGATAAATTCTAAACCCCTTCCCCCAAGCAAGGTTGAAGGTTGATATTTTAAAAAATTCCTGGGATATTCTTGGAGAGACTGCTCCATGCCAAAATTCCAAATCAACACTAAAGGTTAAGATAGTGGTTCAATAAACGAGCTCCATATCATTTGAAATATGATATTTGAATCAATGACAGCATATCTAATTTTTCCAAGTTTAAACAAGACGTAACATCCCTCATCCCTTAGGTGAAACATTGTCTTTCCATTTAATCAAAATTGCACATCTGGCCGTTAACGAATTAAAAGATAATACAACTTTGAACTCAAGTTAGTATAACCTCCTCATTCCAAAAAAAGCTATTAAAGAGTTGGGTTCCAATTTTAATTTACAAATAACCATTAGAGTTTGAAAAACTGCCTTCCAAAATTTTTCAAAGCTAGGGCAGGTCCAGAACATGTGAATCAAAGGGGCATCACCTGTTTTACATTTGTCACATCAAGGATTTATATCTAGATTAAAAAAATGAGAATTTAACTTTAGACATGTATGCTCCATGAACCAATTTAAATTAAACTGATTAACATCCTATTGTATGGGATTGTTACATCAGTTTAAGAACAGCAATCCACACATTATTGGATATTAAAAGGTTCAAATCTCAATCAAAACCTTTTAATCTTAACCATTAAGGTGTCCTTTAAGTCCATTACTTTTTGACTTGGTCTTGGAACTCTTAGCAATTGCCTTTCCTGCAGAGATTTTTCAGGGATCTATTGGAAAGGTATTGAACATAAAGTTTCCTTATATGCAGATGATCTTCTGCTTTTTATATCTAATCCAGAGACTTTTACCATTCACATTATTTGTTCTATCTCAATTTCGTCAGTTCTCGGGGTAGAAGATGAATCTGCATGAAAGTGAACTTTTACTATTGAATGCTCCTGTACCAAAGTATTTTAGTTTCCTTTTTATGATTCAGAGTGATAAATTTACTCATCTTGGAATTACAATTACCAAGAACTATAAATACCTTTTTTAAATATTTTACCGAAACAAGTTAAATCAGTATTCTCAACCTTATTCTTTTCACTCACGTACCACTAAGTATTCCTTACGCCATAGGTGCTCTGTGATTAGTAAGGGATTAGTGGGTGGAAAAAAAGTTTGAAAAACCACTGTTTTAATCATACTCAATTGACTATTATGTGAAAGCAAAATATCTCAGTAACAATTGGGTCGAGAGCACAAAGCCCTGATGGCATAGGGATTACTCCAAGTGGTATCTGAATGGAAAGAAAAAGGTTGAGAACCACTGGGTTAAATTGTCTCTCATGAGATGGTCACCTTTGTCCATTTCTATGATTGGTGATATCAATTCTTAAAATGAACATCTTACCTAAATTTGTATCTTTTCCAATCAAGACCGATTTTTATTCTGAAATCCTTTTTGATTCACTCGATTCGCGTCTACCTTCTTTAATATGGCAAGTAAAACATCCCCACTTGACTAAAGTCCTAATTTTAGGCTTCATTATTGGAAATCAATATATGTAACTTGATTCTTTTCTTGCAATTTGATAGGTAAAATTTGATAGGTAAAATTTAAATTTTACTCAGAATATTTCTTTGCTATGCAACTTGATTCTTTTCTTGCAATTTGATAGAGTTGATAGGTAAAATTTGATAGGTAAAATTTAAATTTTACTCAGAATATTTCTTTGCTGGGAATTCTTAGGTCTACTCGACCACCTTCTTTGTACAAATTAACTGACAACCCAGTCATTATGGACCCAATTTAGAACATTTTTTTTTAAATTTCAGAATTTTTCCTCTTATTAGTCCAATTATATCCAATGGTATTTTCCAACCTTCTTTGCAAGATGCAGCTTTTAATGAGTGGCATAGTTTGGGTATTAAATGTTTTAAAGACCTTTTATTGACAACAATTTTGCATCCTTTGAACAATTGGATGTAAAATTTAATTTACCTAAAGTTCATTTTTAGAAATTTAAGAATTAAGCATTTTGTTCAATCCCATATTCCTAATTTTCCTGGAATTCCCAAGGCAAATATTCTTGATACTTTTTGAACTACAACCCCTTACAAGGGATTATTATCTCTTATTTATGACAAAGTGGTCAATTTAAGACAAAGAAAGAATACATCATTTTCTCAAATTAAGAAAAACAAATCAGACAAATGCAAGAATGGATGAGGAAACCTGGTCTGAATGACTAGTATGATAAATTTAAGATATACTTTTTTTTGCACCAATTAGATCTCACACCACAGAAATTAAACAAATTAAATTCACACTTATCAAACTGATATTTTAGATGTGAAGAGGTAGGAACTTTTTTTCCACATTCAACCTGGTTATGTTCGACTGTGAGACCTTTTTGGATCAATCAAGGAAAATTCTTAGAACAGATTACAGGAATTAAATTTCCACAAAAACCAAATTACTTTTACTGGGTAATATTACAGGGATAAGACCCAAACTGTACCTACCTAAACACCAAATAGAATTTTTTTTTTAAAATTCCGTTGGCAGTGGCAATTGGGTCGAGATGTATAGCAGTTCTATGGAAGTCTGTTTCAAATCTAGATATGGCATGTTGGAATGCAGAGATACACAGTGTATTCCCCTTCAGAAAATTACCTACAACTTAAGAAATAAGTCGGACATTTTTTTATATTTTGGCATTTATATTTACAATTTTCAGATGTAAATCTTTATTTGTGTTCTTCCTAACCCTCGGGACTGTTAATTTTCTCCAAAGAAAAAAAAATTAAATAAAATATGAATTTATGATCCTTGGAGGGTGCGGCACTTTTCAGCAGTCCATTCTGGGTTTTTTTCCTTCTTTCCTATTTCTTGCTTTTCTTTCCATATCTATCTTTTTCTTTGGGGTCTTTTCTTGGGTGGGCGGGGGTTGGGGTACAACCATCATGGAGTAAATACTGCATTTACTTTTGGACTTGTATTTTTTAAATTTTGTAATTGACTGCATGTATGGTCAAAATGTTAAATAAACAATAAAAAATGAAAAAAATCCCCGATTCCTAATTTTCCTGGAATGGCCTTAAAGTTGAACTGTGCAAATATTATCATCTCTGATTTCAGGCACTTTCCTCATTGATGGCTTTAATGGAGGTGTCAACTGGTTTAAACAACTTAAAATAACATCATGATGAAGCAGATATGATAATATTTGCCTTGTGCCATTAAATACGAGATGGAGAAATAAATGAGAATTTTTTTTAAAGGCACTGTGGTCTTGAAGGCCTGTGGAAACAGATTTGATAGCAAGGTGAAAAAGGGAAATTTTAAGGCTGTAAAGATCATAATGATATCTTTATAGTCAGACAGAGTGGAAATGATTGGATAATTCCCCTGTCAATAAAACATCCTACAAATTACTGAGATTACTTCAGAGCAGGCAAGTCAAATGAAACTATCCTCCATTTACTACATTTTTCTAGAGAAATCACCCAGCCTTTCTAAGGATAGGTAACTGCCACTTTTTCCCAGCTCTTTTCTAAGTAAACCTTCTTGCCATATGATATACTTCTGTGAGTTATTCACCCTGCCCCTCCTCTATTTCATTGACTGACAGCTGGCAATACGTAATCTGAATGTTAAAAGGAGAAATTCACACAGATGTGTGAAAGAACAATGAAGTGTGTGATAGTCATGTTAAAATTTGGTATGTTATGGTAGTTTATACTATAGTATATTTATATATGCCTACCATACGCAAAGAAGCGAGCTGCCCACCAGGCTCACCTTACAAAGCCGTCCTGGCCAGAGAAGAAACAAGCCTTCCGTCGCGCATGCAGCCATCTTCTGCGCAAACTCCGGGAGATGCAAAATGAGTGGTGGACTAGCCTCGCCAAACGAACACAGCTCAGCGCGGACATTGGCGACTTCAGGGGTTTCTACGAGGCTCTAAAGGCTGTGTACGGCCCCTCACCCCAAGTCCAAAGCCTGCTGCGCAGCTCAGATGGCAAAGTCCTCCTCAGCGACAAGATCTCCATCCTCAACCGATGGTCAGAACACTTCCAATCTCTTTTCAGTGCCAACCGCTCAGTCCAAGAATCTGCCCTGCTCCAGCTCCCTCAACAGCCCCTAAGGCTAGAGCTCAAAACGGTCAACCAGTTTACCTATCTCAGCTGCACCATTTCATCGGATGCAAGGATCGACAACGAGATAGACAACAGACTCGCCAAGGCAAATAGCGCCTTTGGAAGACTACACAAAAGAGTCTGAAAAAACAACCAACTGAAAAACCTCACAAAGATTAGCGTATACAGAGCCGTTGTCATACCCACACTCCTATTCGGCTCTGAATCATGGGTCCTCTACCAGCATCACCTACGGCTCCTAGAACACTTCCACCAGCGTTGTCTCCGCTCCATCCTCAACATTCATTGGAGCGACTTCATCCCTAACATCGAAGTACTCGAGATGGCAGAGGCCAACAGCATCGAATCCACGCTGCTGAAGATCCAACTGCGCTGGGTAGGTCACGTCTCCAGAATGGAGGATCATCGCCTTCCCAAGATCGTGTTATATGGCGAGCTCTCCACTGGCCACTGAGACAGAGGTGCACCAAAGAAGAGATACAAGGACTGCCTAAAGAAATCTCTTGGTGCCTGCCACATTGACCACCGCCAGTGGGCTGATATCGCCTCAAATTGTGCATCTTGGCGCCTCAGTTCGGCGGGCAGCAACCTCCTTTGAAGAAGACCACAGAGCCCACCTCACTGACAAAAGACAAAGGAGGAAAAACCCAACACCCAACCCCAACCAACCAATTTTCCCCTGCAACCGTGTCTACCTGTCCCGGATCGGACTTGTCAGCCACAAACGAGCCTGCAGCTGACGTGGACATTACCTCTCAATAAATCTTCGTCCGCAAAGCCAAGCCAAAGAAGATATTTATAGTACTATAATACTCGAGTTATAGTAAGATATAGTTCCTTAAATATTCCAGCATAGTTGCAGTGGGACAAATGTCTCCAACCATAATTCTGTGGTGTAACATTTAATTTCTGTCACTTGTTATTCATCCATCTATGCAGACTGGCTTCCTGGGTTGTTTTGGAGTTAATCATGTTACTCTGAGTGCGAAGCGTGCCGACCAGCTACATCCCAGACTGGTATGGGGATATCAATGATCAATGCCCCTGAGTGGAAACCACGGCAAAAGGAAGTGGACACAGACCAGGACACCAGAGGTAAAAACCTCCCCACCATCGAGAAGATCTACAGGGAATGCTGCTGTCAGAGAGCAGCAGCAATCATCAAGGGTTCACACCCCCCTCCCCTCACTCTGTTCTCGCTGCGACCATCAGTAAAGAGGTATCGGTGCCACAAGACTCACACCATCAGATTCAGGAACGGCTGCTTCCCCTCCACCATCAGATTCCTCAACAACAACCTCAATCAATTTGAGAACTCTTATGCACTTTGTTGATTTTCTCTGTATTGCACAGTTTGTTTAAATGCATATGTTTTTCTTGAGTACAGTTTTTTTTTGCACTACCAATAGTGGTAATTCTGCCTCACCTGCAAGAAAAAGAACCTCAGGGTTGTATATACTCTGACAATAAATGAATTTTGAACGTTCAAGGCTCATTCATGCCAGACCAGGTGAAAATGCACCTTCCCTTCTGAAAAGGTCATGATGAACCATTACAACAGTCCAATGGTTTCATGCTCACCATTACCAATTACAGCTTGTTCTATTGTTACTGAATTAACCAACTTCAAACTTTTCTGCTGCCCTGGTGGGATTTGAAATATCCACAGCCATGGATGATTAGTTCAGCTGCAAAAGCACAATATTACCACTCCAACAGTTATCCCATTAGGTAATATTATATTTAATTTTTTTAAATTTAAATTTAAATTAAATTTTAAATTTAAATTTAGACATACAGCATGGTTACAAGCCATTTCAGCTCACAAACCCATGCTGCCCAATTAATCCTATAACCTCCAGTACATTTTGAATGGTGGGAGGAAACCAGAGCCCCCAGAGGAAACCCACACAGACACAGGGAAAACGTACAAACATCTCACAGAGAGCATTGAATTCAAATCCCAGTCCAGATTGCTGGCACCGTAACAGTGTTGCACGAACAGCTACGCCAACCATGTGGTCTATAATTTGACCTACCACAGAAGTGGAAAAGTCACTTTCCAACTGCATCTCTGTGGAGGTGCAGCAAATTTCCTTGTGGTCTTCAAGGCTTATAATGCTCATATGTGCAGATACAAAGGCATCTAATGGTGTGCAACATAGTTTGGAGGTCTCAAACCTGCTTGTGCACAAGCAGGTGAGTGTCTTCAAGTTAACCACCACTAATGACAATTCCAAACTCCACCACTCCTAGCCTGGTTATAACCCATCTTCTCATGAACACCACGCCCCCACCCCCAACTCCACACAACTCCATCCACTTGGACTCAAACAGTCTAGAATCTCTCACCATGACCAAAGCCCTGACTCCAACCTGTCTCAGCTGTGGCAGAGTAAGCAGTGGATGTCAAGTTTATTGTCATCCGATTGCATAAGTACAAACCAACGAAACAGTACTCTCCAGTCCTCTGTGCAAAACACTCAGACACACATTACATATGCAGGACAAGATTTCATAAATAAATAAATAAATAAAGTTTCGTGAATATGAGGATCTCGGAAGGTCAGCGTGAGCAGTTCCTTTAGTTGTTCAGCATTCTCCCTGCCCGTGGGAAGAAGCTGCTCCTCGGCCTCGTGATTCTGGCTTTTATACTCCTGTATTGCTTTCCCATCAGAAGTGCCCAAAAGATCCCGTGTGCAGGTTGGTAGGGGTTCTCAATAATTTTGCGCACCCTCTTCAGACAATGATCCTGGTAGATCATGTCGATGTGTGGGGGGAGGGGGGAAGGCGGTGTGGGAGGTAGGCTCCAATGATCCTCTCTACCGTTCTTATGGACCCGTTGATTGATCTCTGATGCCTATCTCTGACCATCAGTGATGCAGTCGGCCAGGAGACACCATGGTCCATGTATGAATGAGCAGGGACTGTCATGTTGCACAATGCATCTGGTACCTTGTGCAGTGCAAGGCCTGACCCAAAATGACTTTTCAAATGCAGATGAATTCCAAGGCCAATTCACTGATACCATCTTTAGGCAAGTTACTCTTTGATCCATTTATCATCTTTATCCCTGTGCTTTAACCATTTCTAGCTGTAGGTATTATTGAGTGAAAGGCCACCTGAGGAGAAGATTAAAAGCTCAGTTTGGCCATGTCCACTTGATCTTGGAGAAACAATAATGCGCAACCTTCTTAAAATGCTGCCATAAGACGAAGGTTCATCCACGTTACTTGTTAGGTGAGCAGTTCCCAGTTTAGATACAACAATGATGAGGAATGGCGATCTATTTGTTCAGTTGAGATGGTTTGTCTTGAAAGGAAAGTTCCAGTAGATCGTGTTTGTATGTGCCTTTTAGTCTTGCTCTTCTTGGAATTGGAGTGGATGGATTTTGCAGGAATCTTGCCTATTTTGAATGGTGCAACACTCCAAATGATGACCCCAGAAGTTAATGGGTGGCTAATCAATATTGTTGGAACAGAATTCAAGTGTACAGTATTTCATTGAGCTTCTGCCCTACTTTATAGAAGGTGGGAAATCTTCATGCAGCCAGGTGAGTAACAGCTGTGTTCTACCCAAGCTTAAATGTACCTTAAGCAAGAATTCTGCCAGTTTTTTGCCTACACATTAATGAATAGCCCAGGCCCAAAACATTAACTACCCTTTCCCTCCTATGGATGCTACATGACCAGCTGAGTATCTCTAAGATGCTTAGGTAAGTGGTTTCCATTTGTGGGGGAGACAAGAACTAGGGGACATAGCCTCAAGATTCAGGGTAGTAGGTTTTGGACAGAGATGATGAGGAACAGCTTTTCCCAGAGGGTGGTGAATTTGTGGAATTTGCTGCCCTTTGAAGCAGAGGAGGCGATCTCAGCATATATTTAAGACAAGGTTGGATAGTAAGGGAATTAAAAGATATGGGGAAAAGGCAGGTAGGTGGAGATGAGACGATCATCAAATCAGTCATGCTCACATTGAATAATGGAGCTGGCTCGACAGGCGGGATAACCAACTCCTGCTCCTATTTCTTATGTTCTTGTGTTTTCCTCAGTTGCACATTGATTGGGGAGATTAGACAGGGCTTGGTTTAGTGACATCTGACACTCTAATTAAAAGCAGATCAATTTATAGAAAACAATGTGGAGGAGACACAAAATACTCGAACAATGGGAGAAGGCTTGTAACCCAAAACAAAAATATGATGCCTCAAGCAAGCCAACTTTACAACTGGAGATTTCAAGCACCCATAGGTAGAGGTCAGATGTCTGCTCAGCATATCAGCAGGTTGATCTGCTTGCAGGAAGGCCAAGGAATTGAAGGAAACTGATAAATAGAGAGAAATTCTCTCCAGGACCACTCCCTTTTCCCACATGGTCTGAAACCTGTGTATTACCCAGTGCTGCTTGATGTAAACAAACACTCCACTATGAAATTGATATCATAATTGAAGGATTTCTCATTTTCCCCATACAATTCTCTCAAAAGGAGGTCTGGCTTTAACCCTTTGGACTCCAGCCATTTTTAACCTTTTATTATACATGCTCCAGACTGGGTCCATGGGCAAAGTACAATAACGTTAAAAATGTGAACCAGCTGGTAATTGGGTATAGTCTTGGAAAACAAGGACATGGAGTGTATGCGCTTGTTTGTGGTCTCTAAAAATGGATGTGGGAGTCCAAAGGGTTAAATACTTTGCAGCACCAGCGTTCGGGACCGGGGTTCAAAACCCAAGGAATTTGTAAGCTCTCCCTTTGTCTGCATAGTTTCCTCCCACCATTTGAAACACATCAGGGGGAGTAGATTAATTGGCAGTAAATTGGGTAGCACGGACTCGTGGGCCAAATTGGCATGTTATCATGTTGTTTGCCTAAATTTTTTTTTTTATAATTACCTTTTACTTCAAAATAAAATTGATATCTGTTAAATGCCTTCTTCTATGTTTTATTTCTCCTCTCCAGTGTTGACCATTTTAAATATTGTGCAAACAATAAAAAGCTGGTCAGGAAGCATCTATTGGGAGAAATAGATCATCAATGTTTCAGGTCAGGACTATTTTTGAGTCTGACTCATTCTCCACTCACTTCACAGCCCCTTTCAACTTTTATATTAAATTTGACCATTATTTTAAATATTGTTGCTTCAATGGGAGAAGACTCAGGGTTTAACAAGTGGCAGAGTTGCAAGTGAACTTTGGAGGTGGCGATACCATCAGTCGATCAATGACGAACATTAGAAGCAAGTGCTGGATATACTCAGATGGCTCAAACAAAGGGATGTTGATGCTCTGCTGGGGGTGGGGAGGCCAGGAGGAATGAAATGATAAAAGGGACAATGTAAACACAAAAGTGACAGTTGCTGAGGCAAATAATGAAACAAAAGATTGATCTGCAAGAGGTATAAATGGAAATCATGAACTCATAACCAGAAATTGTTGAACTTAATATTGAGTGCAGAAGACTGCAATGTGTTGAATCAGAAGGTGAGGTGCTGTTATTTGAGCTTACATGGAGCTTCATTGGAAAGCCTCCGATACTTATGGGTCATCAGCCAGAATGAAAATTAATGGTGGAGGATCATGACATTGGGGTACCCCACTCATAATACACATTTCATACTTCAGTTACGGAATGCCATTTGAACCTAAAACCCAATTCCAACTGGCACATTTAATCACGCTTGGTTATATCTGAGTGACAAACTGTTCAAGAAAGCACAAAAAAACTAAAATTAGAACAATAAGAGCTTATCTAGTGACCTCAGTTTACTGAGTAACAATAGCTGTGCCTCTTGTGGTATGAAACATTTCTTGTCCAAATAAAGTAGAAGCTACAAGCTCATAAAATACAAGTTTTATTTTAAGGCATAATTTCTCTGGAATAGTTAGATTTGAAGGCAAGCTGTTCATTTTTATGAACTGTAAAATGGCTCAGAGCAAGATTAGACCTTTGATACTGAGCTACTCAGTTGAGCTATTGAGCTGAGCGGCTTGGTTAGCACAATGCTATTACAGCGCCAGTGGCCTGGGTTTGAATCCGGCGCTCTCTGTAAGGAGTTTGTACATTCTCCCCGTGTCTGTGTGTGTGTCTCCTCCGGGTTTCCTCCCACCTTTCAAATACAAACAGGGTTTGTTGGTTAATTGATGTATTTTGACAGCACGGGGTCATGGGCCAGAGGCTTGTTACTGTGCCATATGCCTAAACTTAAAAAGTGAATTTAAAAACAGTACTTAATCAGAGACTCACAGTCCAATTAAGTTTTGTTAAAAAAGGGATCCATGCAATGCAAATTAATATCAATAATTTCCATTTATATATAGGTTTTCATGTAACAAAGCAGTTAAATTGATACCAAGCCATCTTTTTTATCAATTTTTTTTGGGGGGAATGACTTGTGCTTTGTCAAGGTGACTGGTTTTAAGTTAGGTCTTAAAGAAGCCCAAGAAGCCAACAGTCCAAATTCCAGAACTTTGGAGTTTGGCAGCTGAATGCATGGACATCATTGGTGTGGTGGAGCAATTAATACAGTGGTCCACAACCTTTTTCTTTCCACCCACATACCACCTTTACTAATCACAGAGCACCTATGGCATAGGGATTACTTAGTGGTATGTGAGTGGAAAGAAAAAGGTTGAGAACCATTGAATTAATGTGAGAATGATCGCAGGATCAATATTTGAGATCTTGGGGAGAGAAGATCACATGTCTGACAGCTTGAAAGAATGAAGAAGCTTTGATAGTATCTGGTGTAATTTGCAAGAATGAGAGGGAACTTAAATTGAAATATACAAGATCCTGTGTGGTCTTAACAAGGTGGGTGCAGATAGAATGTTTCCTCTTTAGGAAGAATTGAGAACTAGGTTTTAAAAATATAGGGTCACCCACTGAAACCAGAGACAAAGTGAATATGTTTTGCCCTCAACAAAAACTCGGTCTCAAAAGCAGAACCATAGAACACCTCAGTACAGAAATAGGCCCTTCAGCCCATCTAGTAGGAGCCTTTGGAACTGTCCTTAAAATGTCAGTGAAATCAGAGTTTGAATTCGTTTAAGGTGGCAGCAGATGTACATTGACGAGCAAAGGGATGAAAGGGATTGTGAGTAGAGAGGCAGATATAGGCAAATCTACCAAAGTCTTATTTAAAAGAGAAACTGGCTTAAAGAGGTGAGGAACATAATCCAGGTCCTTATTTTCAAAATAAAACACTCAGTCATGTACCAGAGGTAGAGATGAGGGAAGTGATGGGAAATGTTGACAGACTCAAATCCAGATGCTTCTGATATTTTCCTTAACAGCAGTTTCACCTCAACCACAGTAGATTACTAGGAATCTCAACTGTGCCCGTTCTGGTTAAGATCTAATTGTGTGAGTGATTACACTTTAAAAAACACATCTAACCCTCAAAGCTCTTTGGGAATTTTGCAAGAAATGAAAAAAAATACGAGTGAAATTCAAAATTCTTCCTTTCATGTTTTTTTTTTCTTTCAAATATTTGTTGCCTGCTCAATTTATAAAGCCCCAAGGATGACTTTCAGTGTTAATGATTCAAAACAAACTCATTTTTTGTGAAGAATTATTAAACAGTAAATATCAAGATCTTTATGAAAAGAAATATTTTAGGCCACCTCCAGAGACAACACATTTCATTCAATGATTGAACCTTTAGAAGTTGGTGATCCAAAATGAGTGAGCTCATCATTCTGTGATAGAATTTGTGCAGGCAATCACTTTTAATGTCCTGCTTAGTAAGTTGTTAAGTTATATTTCTTTAGCACCTTGTCTGGTCACTAAATGTTTTGAAGCCATGAGAATTCTAATTTTTTTTTAGATGTTATTTACAGCACAGAAGAAAAAGGTTCCATTATTATGGCATATTATATTTTGAATGCAACATATGAAATTACATGAAATTCTTCAATTTATTTTCAGCTATGCCCCCCCCCCCCCCCAAAGTTGATGCACAGTTTGTGTTCATCCTTCCCAATGGGAACGTCAGCCCTAATTCTCCCAGGAATGTTAAGGCAACGCCAAAGCAAATACAAGAGACCTCACTGTATCATACTTTGTGACAGAGGTTGAAATTTGTAGTGTAAGCACCATGAATTAAGTCATTTTTCAAAAAGCACAAATTCCATTGACAGGCTGGAATTCTATCTCATTAGGAAAAGCTCAATGTCTCTACTCGGTCTCAAAAGCAGAACCATAGAACACCTCAGTACAGAAATAGGCCCTTCAGCCCATCTAGTAGGTGACAAACTAATTTTCTGCCTTGTCCCATTGATTGAACCTGGACCATCGTCCTCCATACCCCTCCTGTCCATTTATCAATCCAAATTTTTCAAATTGGATGGCACAGTTGCCCAAGAGCAGCACGGTTTGCATAGCCATGAGCACAATACTATCAGAGCACCTGCAACCAGGGTTCAAATCTGGCACTATCTGTAAGGAGTTTGTACATTCTCCCTGTGCGAATTTTCCTCCTAGTGTTCCAGTTCCTCCCACCCTTCAAAGACATTGATGTAGGTTAATTGGAGTTCTTGAGTGGCATGGGCTCGTGGGCCGGAAGGGCCCCTTGCCAGCTGCATGTCTTTAAAAAAAAAAGTGGAAAATGAGTCTGCATTCACTGCTTCAACTGGTAGCTCATTCCACACACTCTGCATGAAGTACCCTCTCATCTTGCTCTGAAGCACAATTGCCCAGAAACATTGATCAGAAAATAACAGAAGGTCAATTCCCAAAAGAATAACAATGATGTCCTGCAGTGTGGGAACTAAACGGGGGGATTGCACTCAGCAAGTTCCCACAGACAGCAATGATCTAATGTCCAGATATGTTCAGTTGCATTGAGCAAGGAATGGACATCAGCCCAGGGCAGTGGGGAGGACACTGTGAAGTAGAGCATTTCGTTTGTTTCTTGTGAGGGAGGAATATGATGGTTTAAATAATCTGATCGGTACAACCTCTGATAATGCATCAAGTAGTATTGCTATGGAATTGCAAACTTTGCTCTGAAACTTAATCTCACGAGTTTCTGTCAGAGGGCCATAGCTAATTACGGGGACAATTAATAACAAGCACATTTTTAGGTGGGAATTCAGGGCTCTTGCTTTTACAAAGGAAGCACATTTTCAGCATTGTTCAACGGAAGTGACAGAGGTTCCTGACGGTTATCCAGTTAAGAATTAATAATCATCATGAAATCTGAAGTAATCCGTCTCAAAAACAACAACTTCCATTTCTTTCCCAGCAAAATATCCCCAAGTAATTTAGAGGAACATTTATTAAATAAAAATAGTTTTCTCTTTTTAAGGGATATGCAAGTTATTTCTTGGTCAATCTGCAAAGATAATTTTGCCATATGTTTGATATCACATCTCAATGGTGCAGCAAGATATGACAATAAACAAGGTTTGATGGGAAAGACTTTTAGGAGACAGGGCATTTAATCTCAGTTATCAACTTGCTTAACTCCTGGAGTTTATGATGCTAACTGACCTCTTCAATTAGATTTCTGACTCTTGATATTTTAGAGGTTCCATTATTAAATACATTCAAACTATCTGGACATCTTGATTAGATTACTCTCGTAATTACTCCCAGATAGCCATTATTCTCGGTGGAAGCTGTCTGAAGTTCCAAATTAGATTACTGGTTTGGAATCATTTCAAGGTGCCCATTGTCTCTCCAATGTTTGGTACAAGCTCCTGCAAATGCTTCTTCAAGAAACAGCTTGATCCTGCAATGTGGGGATTTATGCATTTCCATGCAGAACGTGGTCTGATTCATCAAGGAACCTCTGGACTTTTGTACCAAAGAGGGGAATAGAACCTGCCATCTGCCTCATTCGGAATGGAAACAGGGCTTCAAGATTAACTTTCATGCCATCTGTTCTACTACCCTGTTCACCATTTCTTTCATCAGCATTGTTAGCCGTGACACTGTGGATCACATCTCACCTCTCAGCTGCCACATTTCAGGTTCAAGTTCCATCCCAGACTTAAGCACAAAAATTCAGGCACACTTCCCTGTGCTGTACAGAGGGAATGCTTCATTTTTAGGTCAGATGTGAAACGCACCCTGGCTTGCCTCGTAGTTGGATACAAATAAAATCTGCAGTGGATTTATCTCAAGTGTTCAAATGAATATTTATCCCTTCACCAAAACAGATGGTCAGGTCATCATCACATTATGGAAGCATGCCAAAGTGGATTCTGGATCACACGTTTTCTCGATTGCATGCTGACCATATTTTAGAAGTACTTCATTGATTAGGAAATGCTTTGAGACATCAAGAAAGGATGTGAAAGGCATAAGAGAGATGCAATTCTCTTTAAATCTGAGGGTATTCATTAAAATTTACCCTGAGGAACAGGCTGACACACTGGTAACCAAGTGTAAAAAGAAACACTATTTGCAACTGATTAAAGCAGTAACTTTAACCCATATTTTTCTCTGTTTCATCACACACGTACCCTATTGTGGTTTTCGTCCACAAAATCTCTGCAGTCTTTGAAGCTCAAGAGATGTTCAAGCTTTGCTTAAAACTTAGACTTTTTCAAGTGACCTGCAAGGAGAGTGACATTTAATTTAGGAAAAGAACCAAAAAGATGGGGACTTTCAGAGATGCTTTATTTGAACACCCCTAAATGTGTTTTATTGATTAAAAAACATTTTGTGCATCCATCTGGTCTCTGTAAGGAGCTTGTATGTTCTCCCAGTCTACGTGGATTTCGTCCCACCATTCAAAAAGTCCAAGGGTTGTAGGTTAATTGGTGTATTTGGACAGCACAGGCTCAAGTGCCATAAGTGTTGTACCATTTTGTATGTCTAAAGGGCCGGAACAGTTTGTGAAGCAGTTAGCACAATGCTGTTACAGTGCCAGGAATAGGAATTTGAATTGGAGTTTGTACCCTCTCCAAATGTCTGTATTTCCCAATGTTTCCTCCGGGGATTCCAATTTCCTCCCACCCTTCAAAACATACTGGGGTTGGAGGTTAATTAGGTGTAAATGGGCAGGACAGGCTCGTGAGCTCAAAGGGCCTATTACCAACTGTATCTATGTGGAAACATCCTGTCCCAATCATCTCAGAGATCATCCAATTTGATTTGTTTTCAATAGATGCTTATGAAATGGTGAAAGTCTGGAGAAATTGAAGGGCCTCCTCTGATTCCCATTTCTCTGCTTTATCACATTAACGGTGCTGTGTCACTGTGGCTGCATGTTCTGTTAGGCCCGATGCCATCTCAGGTAATGCTCACTTCATGGATTTCTCAAAGAAACTTGTCCAGCCACCAGATCAAGAGAGAAGCTTCCAACCGGTCGCCCGATCAGTGAAGGAACAACCACCAGACCAGTCAAGCTCCATCGATCCTCCTGAAATCGTTCTCACATCTTTCCATGGTCCCACCAAGTCCACCCATAAGTTGGAGGAACAACAATTGATTTTCCAACCAGACACTCTCCAACCAGATGGCATTAACATCAACTTCTCTGGTTTCTAACCTTCTCCATTCTCTCTCCCTTTCCCCTTGTCACCTTAACTCCAGCTCTCCACCCCCTTCCCTCTCTATTCACTGATCCATTCCTCCTTCTGTTTGCTGCTGTGCCCTCCCTCCCTCCCTTCCTTATCCACCTATTTTCTCCTGCCTTTGGGACTGTGTTCTTACCCCCAACCCTCCCCACCATTTTGTTCAGACACCTGCTGGCATTTTTCCATACCTTGATGACGGGCTGAAGCCTGAACATTGGTTGTGTGTCTTTGGTTTGCTACATAAAATACACAGTTTTTACCTGCTGATTTTCTCCAGCAATGTGTTTTTACTTCAACCATAGTTGAATAATTATGTTTTACCCCTAAAACCCCCAATTTCAGAATGTGCAGTTCAGGAAATCAGAACCCTCCTGGGATGCTTCAAGTGATACCATCTACCTGGGCATTTCTTCTCACCTTAAGTGAACATAAATGTGATCCTGTTTGTATGAGGAGTTAGAATCAGAATTCAGGTTTATTGTCATGTAATTTGTTGTTTTGCAGCAACAACATTGCAGAAAACCAGGTACAAAATTACTTTAGTTAATAACAATTCCATAAATACAAGATTTAAAGATATAAATGACAACTGCAAAAAAAAAAGTGAGGTAGTGTCCACAACTTCATTGTCCATTCAGAAATCTGATGGTGGAGGGGAAGAAGCTGTTTATGTAAAGTTGAGTGTGTGCGCCTTCAGACCTCTGTGCTTCCTTCCTGATGGTATCAGTGAGAAAGGGGCACGTCCTGGGTGGGGTGGGTCCTTGATGCTAGAAGCTGCTTTCTTGAGGCATTGCGCTTTATAGATGTTCTTAATTGAGTGAAGACTCCATGGTTGGATTTTCATGAGAATCATAGATAGAAAAATGTCATGTGCCTCCACTTCCAGCAATAAGAGACTGAAAATGAATGGTTTTCCCATTTACTGAAGTATTTGGGCATAGAATATACCAACCAATTTAAAAAGAAGCCATGTTATGATTTTCCCAGACTGCTTCAGACCCACACAAGTAAAATGAGGAAGGTTTAAAGAATGTAAGAAGATGCTCCAGTGGCAGAATGTGAACTGTGCACCAATTTACCCAGCCAAGCTCAGCATTGAGCCCAATGATTGCTTTAAGCATTTTGACTGTCTATTTAAAGCAAGAAAATGTATTGAGGAGATTAGGTACTCTAAGTACACTACTTTATTCGTACAAGATGTGAGCCAGGTTATATTAGTTTTTTAAAAAAAAACCCTACCAAATTGTATTAAACTGAAGCTACTTTATCCTTACTAGGGCTGACATGCTGTTAAATGTGCTGCATTGATTAAAATTTCATGGGCCATAATTTTTTGCAGAAGGGACATTTTTTGTGGCCACAATGGCTCAAGGGAGAGTTTTATGAGTCATTTTGTTACTTTTCAGTTTAAACAGGGATTGATGAGTCCATGTCAAAATATTGTGATGTATTTATTTGTTTGTCTCAATTCAGACAAAGTATGTTTCACCACATGGAATGTTAACGGACTGGGGAACCCTATAAAAAGGAAACTCATTTATCAGCAGAGGAATCAGTAAAGCTACTGGGTGGTTTTACAGAGCATGATTTTTTCCCCAGGGTCAGCTAAGAGCGGGCGTTTAACAATTATCAACAGACAGCTGCACTTTAGATGTGAGAAACAGATCAAAGATGAAGCAAGGAGATTTCTTATTATTTTGGCAGAAAGACAAAAGCATTATTTTAGCAAACATATATCCACCTAATATAGAAGTTGTAGGCTTTTTGTAGTTCTTGAAACAAAACTACACTCTATTAGAGCTTATGACATCATACCTGGGGAGGTTTTAATTTGGCAATGGACCTGATCATTATCTGGAACCTCAAAGCCCATTCCAATGGTACAAAAAAATCTGTAAGGCCCTTGGGCTTGTAGTAATCCCAGTGAGAGGGACTATACTTTTTTCCTGCAGTTCATAAAACATATCCAAGGATTCATTTCTTTCCTATATCTAAATCATTTACTCAGTTGGAGTTTCAATGTGCAATTGGTAATATTATAATATCAGATCATGCTTGGGTTTGTCTAGAGCAGTGTTTTTCAACCTTTTTCTTCAACTCATACCACTTTAAGTAATCCTTTACTAATCACAGAGCACCTACAGCATAGGGAATACTTATGTGAATGGAAAGAAGTGTTGAGAACCACTGATCTAGAGACAATACCTCAATATCAGAATACAGTCACACAGGTGGAGATTTAATTCATCCTTGTTACAAGATTAATATTTAGGCAAGCTTTGAGACAACAAATCAAGGAGTATTTAGAGTTAAATACACCTATGGCCTCTTCAGGCAGGGATTAATTGGGAAGTCCAGAAGGCATTCCTGAGGGAGTATATTATTCAACATGCTTTTTAATATTAAAAAAATAACCAAAAAATTATAAATTTAGAAAATCAGATTAGAACAAAATTGAAGCAGCAAATGTAATCCAAAGATAGAATTTTGGCTTTTTCTGGCAAGACAAAAGGGATTTGAATTGGGGGAGAAAGCTGGCAAGCTTCTGGCAAAGTGTATGAAACAGAAAGAATCAATGCCCATCATCCCAGCTATTAGATCAGCAACTGGTGATATTTTGACAACACCTAAAGATACAAAACTCTTGAAATGCATCTTTAATAAGGATCTGTAAACTCTTGAAATGCATATTTAATAACGACTGATATACCTCCAACTCGAGTGAGGTCGAAATTGATAGTTTTTGGAGGTCATTAGGGTTACCCAGGTTGAGAAAAGAACAACAATACCTTGATTCTGCTATAACATATGGAAGAAATTATGTCACTGATTAAGATGTTACCAATTGGGAAAGCTCCTGGTCCAGATGGATTAAATCCTATGTGGAGGAGATAGCCCCACTACTGTTCAATATGAATCTACAGACCAGGGTAATTGACCCCCTACTTTATCACAAGTACTAATTACATTGATTTTGAAAGAGAGTAAAGACCCATGTGAATTTCAGAATTATAGATCAATTTCCATAATTCCAATGGATGTGAAAATTTTTAAGATTCTTACAAACCATTACGATAACTTGCCTGATATATAATGATCAGGCAGGATTTATTAGGGGCCACAGCTTATCTTATATCAGACATCTTGTTAATATTATATGGTCAGTGGCCGATAAACAATCATGGATAGCAGCTGTTTCACTTGGTGCTGAAAAAGCATTTGATCGGGTGGAATGAGGATATTTGTTTCAGATTCTTCAGTCTTTTGAATTTCAACCCGTTTTTAAAAAAAATGGATTAGACTGTTATACAATAACTGAGGCAGCGGATCAAACTAATGGTTATATTTCACCTTATTTCTCTCTTCCCCCAATGTTGTTCGGTCTAGCTTTGGAGCCCCTGGCAGCAGCTATTCAAGAGAATGAGCACTTGGTACTGACAGGTTCATAAAATGATATTTTATTATTTGTGTCAGACCCTGGTCAGTTGGTCCCATGTTTTTTTTTTATTATAATGTCTTATTCCAGATTCTTAGGGTACAAGTTTAATTGGACAAAATCAGAAGCATTACCATTGACTGTATTCTACCACGATTTTTACACTGGCCTGTTCAATACATTGGTATCAATTTTTCCCCCATTGTACTGGGGAATTTTGTAAAGGTACATTTCGATCCATTATTGCAGAAAATTTAATGGAGATAAATGGTCATCATTGTACTTCTCAAAGTTGGGAAAAGTAAATGCCTTGATGACTCACATTCCAAACGTTAATTAGCTGTTCCAATCATTACCAATACAAATCCCATTAATACATTTTGAGCAATTTGATAAAATAATTAAGGCTTTTATTTGGAATGGTAAACACCCATGCTTGAAACTTGATAAATTACAATTGCCAGTTGAAGGGGGGCCTTCGGTTTGCCCAATGTACTATTGTTATACTCTTAAGCATTTAGACGTTGGTCTCTCCCTCCGAAGAGAGCGCTTCCTTCTAATCATTTTGAGTGTTCTGCTCTTCCTCCCATCCCTGCATTACAATGTTTGCCTATCAAGTACCTCCAGCGGCAAGATCTTACCCAATTATATCACATATACATTTGTTCTGGAATAAATTAGCCATATTATTTAAATTTGATTCATATCTGAATGAAGCCTTGAGTATTTGGATGAATCCAAAATTGTGTACTGATAAGTCCCTTTTTTCCTGGAGGGAAAGGAAAGGTATAATTAAATTGGTCGGCCTTCATCATGGTGACAGTTTAAGATCTTTTGATCAATTAATCAAAAAGTAGGATATCTCTAGGTCATAATTTTGGAGCCATCTTCAACTGTGTCTTGTGCTGCACACAACTTTTGGTTTTGCACAGCTACCCCCACAAGTTGCTACGATACTGTTGACTGGACTGGCTGCAAATGGTAAAGGTCACAAAGCCTCATTTTATTATTCCGTCTTAACACATATCTTAGGGGATACACTTCTGTTAGGTCTGTGTGGTTTTTGAGATTTAAAAAAGAATTTTTTTTAGCAATGTCAAAATAATGTCAAGAGACCCAAAGGTGGACCTGGTTCAGTTAAAGTTTGTGCACATTTTAAAAAAATTGGACTCCAGCAAGGTGATATAGATTAGGGTTGAAAAATATCCCTGAATGCTGGCCCAGTGAGGCAGATAAAAGGGACTGAGGGTCTTGTCCCAGAATTGAAGAATGTTGGATTATGATACACAAGTATATTGATGAAGTTTCATGTATTCAAATTCCTTTTTGTCCCAGACTGACTTGATAGACACTTGGGTTATTTGGGGATAAATACTCTCGAAATTAGATTCAGACAAGTATTAGGGTAGAAAGACAAATTATACTTTGAGGTTGGGAGAATTTGAATGGCCCGTCATTTCAGGAGTGGGCCTCAGAAATGACCGACGTGGCAACTTTTGAACGCATCTCTTACAAATGGTTTGATAAATTGGACATCTGTACACAAAAATGGGATAAATGTCTAGGTTTCTGGGGGGTGGGAGAAGAGTGGTAGATGTTGTGGTGAAGCATAATAAAGAACAGCAGGTTTTTTTTTCTATTATTAGAGGTAATAATAGAAACAAAGTTGTTATATTGATAGATTTGCTGCCAGGTTTGTTTCTATTCATGGATAAGTTTATGTTTTGCAACTTATTTACATAACTTTAACACTGACTCAAGGGTTTGGGCAAACTATTTTTTTTTAAAAAAGAGAACTCAATAAAACTTAAATCTTTAAAAAGGAGCCACAACAACTCAGGAGGGGAAGGGGAGGTTGGGGATAAAGAAGATAGAAATAGGAGAATAAGGAAAATGTTAGATGTTGTAGGAATGTTGTCTGGTAAAGAGTTGAAAATAAGAAAACAGAAATGGAAAAGGAGGAAAGGTAATGATGGAAAAACAGAAAGAGAAGATAAACAAAATATAAAATGGCTACGCTGAACTATATGACTCTAAATATTAATGGAATACATAACCAAATTAAAAGGAAGAAACTACTAAATTTACTGAAAAAGGAAAAAATAGATATAGCATTTGTCCAAGAAACACACTTAACTGAATTGGAGCACAAGAAATTAAAGAGAGATTGGGTAGGACATGTAACAGCAGCATCGTATAATTCAAAAGCAAGAGGAGTGGCTATATTAATTAGCAAAAATGTGCCATTTAAAATAGAAGAGGAAATAATAGATCCAGCAGGGAGATATGTTATGATAAAATGTCAGATATATTCAGAGCTTTGGAATCTACTTAATATATATTCACCTAACGAAGAAGATCAAAAGTTTATGCAAGATATCTTTTTGAAGGTAGCTAATACGCAAGGGAACATACTAATAGGAGGGGATTTCAATCTGAATTTGGATCCAAATATGGATAAAACGGGGAAAAAAATTAACAGGAAGAACAAAGTAACCAAATTTATAATTAAATCAATGCAAGAAATGAAACTTGTGGACATATGGAGGAAACAAAACCCAAAAGAAAAGGAATACTCATACTACTCGACGAGACATAAAACATACTCAAGGATAGACCTATTCCTGTTATCAGCCCACATTCAAGGGAGAGTTAGGAAAACAGAATATAAAGCTAGACTATTATCGGACCACTCACCCCTGTTATTGGCAATAGAGCTAGAGGACATCCCTCCAAGAATGTATAGATGGAGATTAAACCCCATGCTACTTAAAAGACAGGATTTTAGAGAATTTATTGAAAAACAATTAAAAATGTACTTTGAAGTAAATACGGAATCAGTGGAAGATAAGTTTATACTATGGGACGCAATGAAAGCATTCATTAGAGGACAAATAATAAGTTATGCAACCAAGATGAAGAAGGACTATAATCAGGAAACAGAGCAGTTGGAAAGGGAAATAATAAACATAGAAAAAAAATTAGCAATAAAGGAAGATACAACCAAAAGAAGAGAATTGGCGGATCAAAAAATAAAATATGAAACATTACAAACATATAAGGTGGAGAAGAACATAATGAAGACAAAACAGAAATATTATGAACTAGGTGAAAAAACACACAAAATCTTAGGTTGGCAGCTTAAGACAGAGCAAACTAAGAAAATGGTATTGGCAACAAGGAAAAAAGACAAACAAATTACATATAATCCAAAAGAAATTAAGGAAAACTTCAGAGAATTCTATGAACAATTATACCGAACTGAAAACGAAGGGAAAGAAGGGAAAATAGATGAATTTTTGACTAAAATTGAACTACCAAAACTACAAATAGAGGAACAAAATAAATTAACAGAACCATTTGGAACAGTAGAAATACAAGAGATAATAAAAAATTTACCAAATAATAAAACACCAGGAGAGGATGGACTCCCAATAGAATTCTACAAAACATTTAAAGATCTAATAATACCGCCCCTCCTGGATGTAATCAACCAGATTGATGAGACACAAAACTTACTAGACTCATGTAAAACAGCAATAATTACAGTGATACAAAAACAAGGGAAAGATCCACTCTCACCAGCATCATATAGACCAATATCTCTGCTAAACACAGATTATAAGATAATAGCTAAACTATTAGCAAACAGATTAGCAGAACAGGTACCGAAAATGGTAAATTTAGACCAAACTGGATTTATCAAAAAAAGACGCACAACAGACAATATTTGTAAATTTATTAACTTAATTCATGCAGTAGAAGGAAATAGAGCACCGGCAGTAGCAGTTGCTTTAGATGCAGAGAAGGCCTTCGACAGAGTAGAATGGAATTACTTGTTCAAAGTATTGCAAAAATTCAGTTTACCGGAGAAGTATATTAATTGGATTAAAGCATTATATGAGGGACCGTTAGCGAAAGTGACAGTAAATGGACATGTATCAAAGCAATTTAACTTAAGCAGGTCAACGCGGCAGGGATGCCCACTATCACCATTATTGTTTGCGCTAGCTATAGAACCACTAGCAGAATCGATAAGAATAGATAATAATATAAAAGGAATAAAAATAAAAGACAGGGAATATAAAATCAGTCTATTTGCGGATGATGTGATAGTGTACTTAACAGAACCAGAACTATCAATAAAAGAACTATATAAGAAATTGAAGGAATATGGAGAAGTGTCGGGATACAAGATAAACGTAAATAAAAGTGAAGCAATGCCTATGAATAACGTGGATTTCTCAAAATTTAAGGAGGAATCCCCATTCAGATGGCAAATGCAGGCAATAAGATACCTAGGTGTGCAAATAAACAAAAATCTAGGCCAATTATATAAACTCAATTACAATCCACTAATGAAAAAATTACAGGACGATTTAGAGCATTGGAAAGAGCTACCACTAACACTGATAGGAAGGATAAACTGTATTAAAATGAACATTTTTCCAAGGATACTATACTTATTTCAGGCATTGCCAATACAACTGACAGAAAAATTCTTCAAAGAGTTAAAGAAAATAATAAGGAGATTTTTATGGAGAGGGGGGAAACCGAGGATAGCACTAGATAAATTAACAGAATGGTATAAACAAGGAGGCCTACAATTGCCAAACTTCAAAAATTATTATAGAGCCGCACAATTAAGGTACCTATCAGATTTTTATCAAACAAGGGAAAAACCAGACTGGACGAGACTAGAATTAGATAAAATAGGGGAAAAGATACCTGAACACATATTATATAAATGGGACGAAAAATTGGTACAACATAGAACTTCTCCAGTATTACACCATCTCCTCAATATATGGAAGAAGATTCATGTAGAAAGAAATAAAATAAATTATCAAATACCAAAACTAATATTGACGCAAAATAAGCTACTCCCTTTTACAATAGACAACCTTTCCTTTAGAAAATGGGAAAAAAAGGGATTAAAAGAATAGAAAATTGTTTTTCAGGAAGTAGATTCTTATCCTTTGAACAAATGAGAGATAAGTACAATATAACTGGAGATACAGCGCTGGCATATTACCAACTGAGATCCTACTTGAAAGATAAATTAGGAAGCAATTTGAGTTTACCAGAGGGAAGTAACCTTGAATATGTGATTACAGATACAATGTTAATCAAAAGATTTATAACAAATATGTATATCAAACTGCAAGAAAAGGAGAATGAAGAAACAAATGGTAAAACTAAACAAAAATGGGAACAAGATTTAAATATAAAGATAAAAAAGGAAACATGGGAGAAATTATGTTCTGGAACGATGAGAAATACAATAAATACGAGGCTGCGTATGATACAATATAATTGGTTACACAGACTATACATTACACCGCAAAAGTTAAATAAATGGGACCCAACAGTATCTGATAGATGTTTTCGATGTAAAAAAGAAAGGGGAACAACAATTCATGCAATCTGGACATGTGAGAGAGTAGAAAAATTTTGGGATGATCTCAATCAGATATTAAATAAAATAACAGAAAACAATATACCAAAGAATCCAGAGATCTTTCTCCTAAGTAACATAAAAAATAAAGAATTTGGAATTGACTTGGAAGATGCACAAAAAAGATTTGTCAAGATAGCCCTAGCCGTAGCAAAAAAATGTATTATGTCAACCTGGAAATTGGAAGATAATTTGAAAATACAACAATGGTATATAGAAATGAATAAATGTATTCCATTAGAAAAAATAACATATAGTTTAAGAAATAATATTGAAATATTCGAACAAGTATGGGAGCCTTACATTAAATACAATAGCGAAAACCTACCGGGAACAAACATTACCTAAGTTGATGGAAGGAGAAGAAAAGAAAAGAATGGACTCAGTAGAATTTCTGGTGTATTTTTGATGAATGACAACATTGTCTGACTGAATTAATGCAACCTTGATTGTATACCTAAAATGGATGAGAGGGGGGGGTGGGGGGGTGGCTTGGGAGGAGGGAGGGGGGAGGGAGAAAAAGTCACTGTAAATGTGTGGAAAAGAAAAAGTGTATATCATGACTATTGTGATTTATGGTGTGAAAAATAAAAAATTTTTAAAAAAAAGGAGCCACAAGAGATTTCTGACGCTTGACCCTCTGACTTCAAGCAGCAGTTTGTGCTTTAAATCTGCTGCCATGTTTTACTTTGCCCATAGATCTTACTGTACAGTAAAGATAGAGCAAAATTCCAATTAAAACTGTTTTAGATGTTGTAAAACCTTAGTTTACAACATGCTGCGATGCATAATGAATGAATGAATCCAGAGTGAACGAATGAATGAGAAGGAGTAAGGAAAGTCACGGATAATTAGATTCATTTAACGTGGAGCATTGCTGGAAAGATATCGTCATAGTTCAACATAACTTAGCTTCTCAGACTCAACTCATGATGAATATTTTAATTCAAAGATGCAGTACCGTAACAGGCAGTCCTGGCACTCAAGCCCACATCACCCCCCTGCACCCATCTGACCAAATGACCTGCTAACTCCTTCATCTCTAGAGGATGACAAGAAAGCAGAGCACCCAGAGGAAACCATACATTGTCCCATTGCCACACATATTCACAGGCAGCTGGATCCACAGGTGCAAAGATATTCGATGTGAAACAACTGGAGTAAGAGATGAATCCAAGCAAAGGCACAGAGTACTTTCAGCTACTGATGTACAACGTTCAAAAAATAACTGTGACAAGCCAATATTTAGCTGCATTAGAATATACCTA
The DNA here is from genome assembly GCF_036971445.1 of Narcine bancroftii. Classification (NCBI taxonomy): domain Eukaryota; kingdom Metazoa; phylum Chordata; class Chondrichthyes; order Torpediniformes; family Narcinidae; genus Narcine; species Narcine bancroftii. The sequence goes on from NC_091474.1 coordinate 84,176,712, forward strand.
AAGCAACCCAGCAACTCTTCGCAATATCTGGGTGAAACAGGAAATTAGATGGGAAGAGTAAGAGTTTGAGCTATATAGAGTCCTCTCCCTATCTCTGTTCCCCTCACTCTTACATACAACATTTCAGCACAGTACAGGCCCCTCAGCTCTCAATGTTGTGCCTACTTGTATATTCCCACCAAACCCTCCCTACCTCAATCATCGATTTTTCTTTCATCCATGTCCCTGTCTAAGAGTCTCTTAAGTGCACCTAATGTTTCAGCCTCCACTACCAGCCCTGGCAAGACATCCCAGGCGCCCACAACATTGTGTAAAAAAAAAAAAAATCCCTGATGTCTCCCCTCAACTTTCCTCCCTCAATTTTGTACAGATGTCCTCTGATATTTGCTATTCCCACCCTGGAAAAGGGCACTGGCTATCAACCTTACCTATGCCTCTCATCATCTTGTAGACCTCTATCAATTCTCCTCTCATCCTTCTTCATTCCAAAGAGAACAGTCCTAGCTCTTCTCAGCTTGTCTCATAAGGCATTTTCCAATTCAGACAACATCCTGGTATATCTCTCTGGACCTTCTCTGTAGCTTCCATATCCTTCAATTAATGATGTGATCAGAACTGAACACAATATTCAAAGTGTGGTCTCACCAGAGATTTGTAGAATTGTAACATGACCTCTTGAACTCAATCCCCCAACCAATGAAGCCCAATATTCCACATGCTTTCTTTACTATTCTATCAATATGCATGGCAACCTTTAACATTTTCAATACTTATTGTTTAGAAAAGCCACCCTCACTCCCCATCTATCTGTATCTGCCTGTGCAATTTTAGGGAAGTTACAGCAAAGAAACTGGTATTTAACCCACATCAGTTCAAATACACCACATGGCAATACTTTACCTTATGGCAACAGAAGGGAATTTTTTTTTTTTAAAAAGACTTCACGAATTCACATGTCATCCTTCTCTGTATCATTCCAATTTTAGTATATGTGCTGCCGAAGCAAGCACCAGAAGGCAATTTATGTATTGTGTTCAGAATAAGTTCAACAGGTTCAAAGAGAATCAAGGTAGGACATGCTTTTCCAACAAACGTAGGACTTCATTTACACACAGGGAAATTCACTAAAGGGCATGCATTCACACAGGCTAACCGAGAATAATACACAAATACCTACACATTCGGTGCAAGTAAATTGCTGCTAAACATTCTGAACACCCAATTGGGAAGGCAAGGGTTAAACACACAACACCCAACCTCCCACAGACACAGCTCACTAATGAACAGTAAATAAATTACAACTTACAAGTTTGTCAAATTAACCTGGTTTCCAGCATTGACCACAGCACAGGATCCTGGACAAGTCCATTGCAGTCAGCACCTCAAAGCCCACCCATTGGCAGCAGCCTGGACTTCAGCACTAGTTGTTAAGCAACAACAAAAAAAGAACCCCACAGGCTCCACCCATGGCTTTTCAATGCAGGGCCCATTCATATGACCTACTCAGACCAATTGTTCATCAACCTCACCTGTGGACAGATCTAACAATTGATTGACAGCCAGAGGACCAATCATACATAGCTGCAAGAACCAATCCCACATTTACCTCACAGTTGGACAGAATCTAACTTTTTTTTTGAATATTTTATTTATCTTTTAACCACCAAATAAAATTTACAATAGAAATCTTTAAAATAGTCTAATCCCTTACATATCACAATGGTACACATGCAAACAACAGGGACTCTGCACACACGTGATGGTGACAGGGAAGGGTTAAATTGGTTAATATTGTGCAAATCATCACCTCTGCATGGGTCCAGTCAAAACTCCTTGAGCCCTGCTCGCGGCACCAATTGTTGTGTGTGTGAAACCAGTTCGATAGTTCCCAAGAGTTTCGAGTTTGATCATAGCTGATCAAACAGAACTGTTCTATTTACACATGTAGGTGGGGTTACAACAGGGGGAAAAGAAACACACAAATGCACAGTTTCCAATGATACACTCACAACCATTTGTGGGTAGAGGGCTTTACAATCAAGTTACAACATACGATACCCACCACTGTGATAAACCACTAGTCAAGGATATTTATTGGCCGGTTGTGCCTGTAGCCCCTCCCCACAGGCTCCTGTATAAAGGTGACAGTTCCACAGCCCCCTGCAACTCAGTGCAGAACAACTGAACAGTAGGGATATACTATGTTCTCAAATGAATTAAAGCCTATTGGTTTTTCCATAATAGTCTCCTGAGTAATTGATGGTGCATCAACCACCCCTTGATATCCCTGGCAGGCTCGACTCTTATCAAACTAAGGACACTAGGCACACAATACCACAGCCCTCAACCCTTTGTCTACACATGCCATTCCTATCCTCCAGCATTGCCCACAGTTCCCAACCTGGAATGGAGCTCAGGTTCGTCCCAGAAGAGAAAGAGGAAGATGGCTCACTTGTGGTGGACTTTACAGTGCCATCAGCTGGAAAGTCTGGCCTTGCTATCAATGAGGTAATTAAAGGGGCCAATGACCAGGCGTGCACTGAGCTGTACACAAGGCTTGATCTTGATTTGGAGGTGAGATGATTTCCAATCAGGTTCCAGATAGAGAGGCTACATGCCCCTCCGCAATCTACATTCCCACCAGATTCCAGACGGAGGGGTAATATGATCCTCCACAATCCAGACTATACGTGGAATAAAGAAATCTTGAATTTTGAATAAGTTTTATCTCATCCTACTTGTGGTGTATTTCCACATAAATTTCACATATACATTGGATTGCAATAAAATTATTGTGCATATGTAGTCTGCATTCATTAGTCTGCATAAAGAGTTAACACAGGTTCCAAAGCAACTTGTATCTCCCAGAGATTATTGTAGATAAACTGCCAGATCTTCAGTAATGATCCACAGACCACCTTCAATGCACAACAACTGTTGACTTTAGCCCCATTCACACTGGCACGTTAACCCAGTAATTATTCACCAATCTACTGGTTAACATGCCAGTGTGAACACTTGTGAACTGGCACACAGGCATCAGATCACCCCCGGGGATGAACTGCCTAGGGAGGGTGTATCATTGCTGATTCATTTTGAATCAGTGTATAGATTAGCCCAGGGTGAAAGGGACAGGGAGTATGCAGGACGTCACCGCTGGAGGATAGGTGCCCCTTTGCTCTAGGGTGCCGGGTGGGGAGTGTGAAAGGGTGCAGAAAACTGGTTAACATTGGTCCAGTGTGAACAGCAAAAACACTATTTTGAACTAGTTCATTGAACCGCCAATTTATCGGTTCACCCAATGTGAAATGGGCGATAATGCAGATTGGATCCAACGTGAAAAAAATGGTTTGTTGAAACTCTTTGAAGCAGTGACTGACTGAGATTTACTGATCAACGCAATGAAGGCAGAATCTCAGAACTCTGTTGTCAAGGGAAACAACTCACATATTAACGTTTCTTTGGGTGGACAATGACTCAGCAGTGCCGTAGTGAAGACAGCCTCTGAGACCAATCTTTTATTTAGTAACCTGAATGCCCCACAAAATGTCCAATTCATAGTGGTTCAGAGAGGATTATTTCAATCCACAGCCATTTGAAATTACAGAATCACACACTGTGCAAAAGGATTCAAAGAACAGGATTACCAGTCAGAGATGAGACTGTTGCATTAAATCATTTATACAGATATAGTTGCTTTGGTGAACTCTTAAATGTGCACTGCAGAATAAATTTGTGTGTGGCCTCAATGATGAATGGATTCCATCCAAATTATGAAACAGACCCTGACTTTTATTTGAGCTGGCTTATAAAATTACATGCTTGATGGAAACAGCAGAGAAAAGTTGCCAAGGAATTTTGTCCACCACCAGGCACAAATGTGATGGTAACATTGCCTGAAAGTAGGAATAGAAAGCCCATTGCTGAAACAGGGTTTGCATCACACAAGAACAAGGGACACACATTCATATCACAGATGCGATGGGAGTCATTTGTCGCAGGTTAATTCCTTTGAGGACGTAAAGTGTCTCAGAACAGAAGACAGACAGCAACAATGAGTATGTCCAAATTGAGAACAACTAACAGGAGTGTCGCTATGAATGCAACCCTTTCACAGACTGGAAATTGTACCTGAGAGAGTCTTCCTCACACTCAAGCTCTTTTAGAGAGAGAGATCTAGATCCCAGTGGATAGCATGGTTATTGTAAGAATGCATGAAAAAGTACTGATAAATAACTAGTAGTTTGAAATGAATGCAGATCCTTTAATGCAGTGGTTCCCAACCTTTTTCTTTCCACTCACATACCACTTTAAGTATTCCAGATGCCATAGGTACTCTGTGATTAGTAAGGGATTGCTTAAGGTGGTATGTGGTACGACTGCTAAAATCCAGTGACCTACTATTGTCAGAACATGCAGCCAAACTCATACTAGAGACGTATGAGAGCCACATGCTCATATATGATCAATCCTGCCCATGAGAACTGCAAGGGCGCTGTGGGGAAGGACCACAGTCTAGAGTCCTCCCATTACTGGGCATTGAGGGTCTGAGACTGATGGGAGATCCTTCAAACAAGAGCGGGGGTGGGGGGCAAGAATTAACAAGAAGTCACACTGGTGGTAGTGGGGTTGAATAGAATTGAATGTATAGGTATGAAAGTAAGGGTGGGAAGAAACTTTGAATGGTTTTACTTTTGTAAATAACATTGTGAATAAAGTCTATATTTGGTAATAAAAAGAAGTGACAAGGTGCCACAAGACACTTTCAAGCAGGAAAAACACACATCTGTAAAGGCAGAGGTTCTTCGCCCTTATGCCCAAAGACTTATCTCTCTGAATGCGCTGTGGCCGGCTACAAGGCGCCGAATCCAACCCTTCTCGGATCCAGAGGGCGCTATGAGATGCCTCTCAATATGAATGGGACACTGGAGCAGCCTTTTAGGGCTGCTGTCTGAAAGGTAAGTTTTAAGTTTTCAATCCACTCTTGCAGCCAGCATCTAGGTGGAGGCCTGACATAAAATGGCCAGTAGTGATGGTAATGGTGTAAATAGTCATGAATGCAACAATGGACAGTGCTGGAAGTGTATGGATATCAGGGTCTTGAACATTTTGATACCCAAATTTTGGTGCCAGACATTTTGGTCCCCACAGTTTGGTGCTGCACATTTTGACACTAGCAGTTAGGTGAATTTCACCACGGGATAAGGGGAGATCGGAGATGTCACCACGGGGAGAGGGGAGTCTATAGGTGTCACCGCAGGGAGAGGGGAGAGTGTAGATGTTACCACGGGGAGATTAGAGTGCGTAGAAGAGAGGGTATGTAGAGATATCACCTTAATTCTAACCTTAATTAAAATTATAATAAATTAATAATTTTATATTCATTATATTTAATTAAAAATATAATAAATTAAATGGCATGTCCGTCGTCAAATGTGAGCGCTAAAATATCTGGTGCCAAACTGCAGACACCAAAATGTCTGAAAGGCTACAAAAGTCTTGCTTTATTCGCCAAAATGTCTGGTACCAAAATGTCCATCGCCAAAGTACGAGTGCTAAAATATCTAGTGACAAACTGCGGATGCCAAAATGCCTGATTCCGTGGATATCAAACTTATGGTGGGAACAGAATGAATAGTTTTCCTTTTGTAAATAATTTATTGTGAATAAAGTTTATTTTTGGTTAATAAAAATAATCAGAGCTAACTGTACAGATGGACCAACAGTACTGGATCATTCAAGAAAACGAGACATTGATTGGCTCCATGTGTCAACTGCTCATGCAATGTCCCAATGAAGTGCCCTGCATTTGAAACATGAACTGATTTTCTTTCCATAGGTCCTGCCTGGTCTGTCAACTGTTTCCAGCATTATCTGTTTTATTAGTGAATAATGTCTAACCCTTATTAACACGAACTACAAATGGTTTGAGGTTTGATATGACAGATTACACACAACAGTAGAATATAGAATTAAGCAGCTGATATCACTTCATAACCCACAGAATGCACATTCTAGCTGCTTGAAGGCTGAGGGCAAGCAACAAACCCCGAACACCATCAGCTTCTAGAAGTATAAAAGAGAGACGTTCACACAGTAAAGGGAAAAGTGAAACATGAAAGTCTGCAGATGCTGTGAATGCAGTAAAAACACAGAACTGCTGGAGGAACTCAGCCAGACTCACATCGTCCATAGGAGGTAAAAATGTATAACTGACGTTTCGGGACTGAGCCCTTCACCAAGGTATGAATGAAAAGAGAGCAAGCAGGTACTCTAAAATAAGCATTGCAGAGCCCGATTTGCTTGAACTTCAAGCTGTAAATCATTATTCAACAACCTTCTTGGTCTCTATTCCTCCCTCCCTTGAGTACTTATTTTGCTTTCCCCATCACTGAATACTTGTTGCTCATTCCAACCATTGCATGAGCGAGCAACTTCCACATCCTCACTTGAGGGAAGAACCTTTGTGGACTCTATAATCTTGGATTGAATATCATGATTGGACATTGCCTCAATTTTCTTCTCCTGAAGCTCAACCTTTGTCTTTCCAACACTCTCCTGACAGCCCCCATTCATTTCTCCCTCTGTAAATGTGAGGTCTGCTTCCCAACCTGCACCAAGTCTGTCTTCAGCTGATGATTCAAAGATGTGCACCGTTATTTTCAAACCTTGCCATGCATTCATCAGCCGCTAGAGAAATTGATCTGAGCTGAAAGTTAATTTTGGAAATAACAAAAATTCAGGCATCAATATTAATTCCCTGAACTTTGAGAGTGATGTAAATCGTAACTAGTTCACTGATGCTCAACTTCTCTTGTGCGTTGCCAAGAAGCGGTGAATCATATCACCCCCTTCGACTGAAATTAATTTTTCATAAAATGGATCCAATTGTTATGGCTACATCTCAACGTGATTTTTAATTTCTCACCAGCACCTCAGAAGTATTTACGGTAATACAATTTTACATGGGTGAGATTTTCTTAATATCACCTCAAACTGTCCATCTTGGCGCCTCACAGTTCGGCGGGCAGCAACCTCCTTTGAAGAAGACCGCAGAGCCCACCTCACTGGCAAAAGACAAAGGAGGAAAAACCCACACCCAACCCCAACCCACCAATTTTCCCTTGCAACCGCTGCAACCGTGTCTGCCTGTCCCGCATCGGACTTGTCAGCCGCAAACGAGCCTGCAGCTAACGTGGACATTACCCCTCCATAAATCTTCATCTGCGAAGCCAAGCCAAAGAAAAGAAGAAGAACAGCAGAGACATGTGATGCAGCTTAATGTGGGCTCAGTCTGTTGGCTGCAGTCATAGTACTAGTGGAAATGTTGGAGATGCCCACTGTGATTTCAGTCAATGCTATCATAAGAAAACCTGAATGGGATTTTCTCTGGAATGTAAAAATCTGGATCTTCCCACTATATTTAAAGTTGTAATGGAAGGACAGTTTTCAAGATGCAGTAATCATGCCTCAAAAGAAGCTGGGCAAAGCTCCTTTAAAATGCATGCAGTCATAGGGAAAAGGGGCAAACTTCATCGAGCCCGAGGCTCTGGAACAGTGAAGCAGCAGCATCATCTTCGACTCCACTGTATCGCTCCATATCTTTACAGGGCTTGGAGCACTTTAACTCCTGCTTAGAGAAATAAAAGAACTGCAGGAATTCACCAAATGTAAGCCAGTATTAGATGGCTGGGATCAGTGCGTCCAGTCCTTTCCATGAAATTTGCTAACACATATCAGCTGTCCATTTATATAAAAAATGCAGACAAAAATAATTTGTTCAGGAAAGAAACTGTGAATTATGTCATTTTGATTTTATCCAGGAAATTTTAGTTGAAAAAAAATGATCAAGCACACACCACCAATTCATGCTAAGAATCACTCATGGGGACTCAGAGTTTCCCTCATGGACTTGGACAATAACATCCATTTATATAATGGCTAACGTGGTAAATATATCCTAAGGTACCTGAGAGGGGCAGTGCGAATCACATGAGGAAATATTAGGGCAGGCAATCTGAAGTTTGGTTAAAGAGGTACCTGAAGTTGTGAGTGTGTGGTAAAGAGGCTGATGGGATTGGGGGGGGGGGGGGGGGAGGGGGGGGATTTTAAAAGCTGCACTGCAACAGTTAACATCTATGTGATACAATGGAAATTGAGAGGGAGCTAAAACAACCCCATATTACTGACACTGAGGAAGATCTATCTAAATTGCTTAAGCTTTGTCAAGCAATTAACATTCTCATTGGGTCATGGTGCAACAGACATTGGACACTGCCATTAAAGGAAATATAATTGATCATCAACAGGCAACTGTGTTGCTGTCCCCCATCACTGACCCAGCTTTTATCTGTTCTGTGTAAACAAGCAAACCTGCTTCCAGAAGGCCCTTTTCTCTCGACTTGTAAAGACAGGTTTCCTCTGCCTTTAAATCATTCCTCTTACCTCTATAAAAGGTCAAAGGGAGGATTGACTGCTCCAACTTGCACCACATTCCCACTGCCTAGGGGGTAGTGTTAGAGGTGGAGCCAAGTCATTTCACCTCTCCTGTAAGAGGATTGCCGCTGAATGCAGCTCCAAAGGGGAGGGGCTGATGATGTTGTCAGCCCGCGACCCAAGAGCACAAAATTTAAAGAACCCATATGCGCACTTGGCAATGAATCCACCACGAGCCCAGGAGCATTCAGATCAACGGACAATGATAAAGTCTCAGCTAGAATGAGTACTAACTGGGGTGAGAGTGAGGTATGTGAGCTTCTGGCCCTCAGGGCTCAGGAGGAAATTGATCGCTAGTTCACTGGAACTGCTCAGGATGAGTTTGGCCTTTCCAGTTGGAGGAGAATCAGATCGGAGGTGGGTCAAGTGTGTCGTGTTGGCAAGTAGATTTTAGGGGAGTTTAAAAAGGGCACAGGGTCAGGACTTTGGCCTTTCCAATTGAGTAATTGGGTAAATGAGTTCATTGGCAAAGACCAATGAAAGTAGAAGAGTGTCATAGTGAAGGAGTGGAACTTTGAGGCCTTGACTCAAGAGGCTGCAGTGAGCAGAAGCTGTGCTCCCAGTGAGCTAAGGTTGGTAAGTTTATTGTAATGAATCTAATTTAATAGAAGTGGAGGTTATGGAGCCAATTGCAGGATCTGGGAGGTCAGGGATAGCACAAATGTTCCTGATGACTACACCTGCAGAAGGTGCATCCAGATGCAACACCTGGGAGACCCTATTAGGGAACTAGAGTTGCAGCTGGATGAGCTTTGGATCATAAGGGAGACAGAAGCCATGATAGATAGGAGTTATAGGGAGACGGTCATCCCAAACAGATAGGAGTCAGCTAAGTGGGTGACTGTGAGGAAAAGGAAGGAGAAGATAGGCAGTGGAGTAACGCTGCGGGTGTTCCCCTCAATAATAAGTACACTGTTTTAAATACTGTTGGGTTGGACGAACTACCAGGGACAAGTCACAGTGGTCAGGTCTCTGGTTGGGGGCTGGCCCCACAGCTCAGAAAGGAAGGGGGAAAGAGGGGAACTCGTCATTGGGGCTCACTGGTTAGGGAGCAGATAGGAGGTTTTCTGGATGAGATTGAAGCTCTTGGTTGGTATGTTGGCTCCCAGGTGCCAGGGTCAGGGATGTCTCTGATCGAGTACACAGCATTCTGGAGGGGGAGGGCAAGCAGCAAGATGTCGTGGTCCACGTGGGGACCAATGACAAATCAGAAGTGGGGGTGAGGAGAACGTATGGAGTTAGGAAAGGTTAAAAAGCAGGACATCAAGGATGGTAATCTCGGGATTGCTGCCTGTGCCATGCGCTTGAGAGGGGAAGAATAAAACGATGTGGCAGATGAATGTGTGGCTAAAGAGTTGGGGCAGGGGGCAGGGGTTCATATTTGTGGATCATTGGGATTTCCTCTGGGGAAGGTCTGACCTGTACAAAAGGGATGGGCTTCACTTCAACCGTAGGGAGACCAATATCTTGGCAGGCAGGTTTGCCAGAGCTGTTGGGGAGGGTTTAAACTAGTTTGATGGGAGGGGTGGGAATCAGAATGAGAGTGCAGTGATTAGGGTAGAAAAACACCTAGATTTGAAGGGAGAGAGGAACAAGAATGTTAAAGTAAATGAAGGAGGGGGTTGGTAAAAGTAGATGGTAATCAAAGGAGTGTATGTGGGGACATTCTCTCAAGTGTAGATATTTCAATGCAAAGAGCATTGTAAGAAAGGTGGATGAACTTAGAGCATGGATTGACACATGGAAATATGATATTGTAGCCATCAGTGAAACACGGTTACAAAAGGGGCATGATTGGCAGCTAAATGTTTCAGGTTTGCATTGTTTTAAGTGTGATAGAACAGGGGATAAAAGGTGGAGGAGTTACATTGCTTGTTAGAGAAAACATTACAGCAGTGCTGTGGCAGGATAGATTGGGAGGTTCGTCCAGAGAGGCTATTTGGGTGGAATTGAGGAATGGGAAAGCCATGAAAACACTAATGGAGATGTATTATAGACCACCTAATGGGCTAAGGGAATTAAGATGAGCAAATTTGTAAGGAGACTGGATATATGTGTAATAAACATAAGGTGGTGATTATAGGAGATTTTAACTTTCCACACATTGACTGGAATGCCCATACTGTAAAAGGGATAGAGGGGTTGGAGTTTGTCAAATGTGTTCAAGAAAGTTTTCTAAAACAATGCAGAGAAGAACTGACTAGAGAGGGGACATTATTGGATCTCCTATTAGGGAACAAGATAGAGTTAGGTAACAGAGGTTTGTGTTGGGGAGCACTTTGGGTCTGCTGATAATAATACTATTAGTTTTAGGTTAATAATGGAGAAGGATAGGGCTGTGTCTAAGGTTGAGATTCTTGATTGGAATAAGGCAACTTTCAAGGAGATACAAAAGGATTTAGAGGTGTGGATTTGGATTTTTTTTTCAGGGAAGGATGAAACACATAAATGGAGGATATTCAAAGGGGAAATTTTGAGAGTATGGAGTCAGTGTGCCACTGTGAAGATTAAAGGAAAAGTTCAAGAATGTAGGGAGCCTTGGTTTTCAAAGAATATTGAAAACTTGGTTCGGAGGAAGAGGGATGTGGAGAACAGGTATAAACAGGCAGCAGGGAATAGATGAGGTGCATGAGGAACAGAAGGAGCATAAAAAAAGGTTAAGAAAAAATTGAGATTGGAGATAGGAGGCTACTTTGGCAAGCAAGGTCAAACTAAATCCAAAGGGTTTCTACAGGTACATTAAAAATGAAAGTGAGGGATAAAATTGGGTCCCTTGAGGATCATAGGGGTCAGCTGTGAGAAATCAGAAAGATGGGGGAAATTTTAAATTATTTTTTTTTCAGTATTCACCGAGGAAAGGAATATTGAGCCAGGTGAAGTAAAGAACTTTGGCAGTGAGGTCATCGATAATATACAGATTAATGAGGAGGTAGTAATGCTATTTTAAAGAGAATAAAGGTGGAGAAATCTCCTGGCAAGATATTCCCTGAGGGAGGTTAGTGTACAAATAATGGGTGCTCTGACAGAAATATTTGAAATGTCACTGACCATGCGCAAGGTGCTGGAGGATTGGAGGGAAGCTCATGTGGTTCCACTGTTTGAAAAAGGCTCCAAAAGTTAACTTGGTAATTATAGGCCTATGAGTCTGACATCGGAGGTGGGTAAATTAATGGAGCAGGCTCTTAGCCATGGCAGATACAATTATTTGGAAAGACAGGGATCGATTAGGAGTAGTCAACATGGTTTTGTATGGGGTAGATCATGTTTAACAAATCTTATAGAGTTTTTCAAGGAGGTTACTAAGAAGGTTGATGAGGGGAAGGCAGAGGTTATTGTCTATATGAACTTTAGTAAGGTATTTGACAAGATTCCGCATAAGAAGTTAGTTAGGAAGGATCAAGCATTAGGTATTAATATTGAAGCAGTGAAATGGATTCAACATGGTTGGATGGGAGATGCCAGAGGGTAGTGATAGCAGTGGAAAACTGTTTGTCAAATTGGAAGCCGGTGACTAGTGGAGTGCCTCAGGGATCAGTACTGGGTCTATTATTTTTGACATATATATTAATGATCTAGATCAGTGGTTCTCAACCTTTTTCTTTCCAGTTAGATATCACTTTAAGTAATCCCTATGCCACAAGTGCTCTGTGATTAGCAAGGAATTGCTTAAGGTGGTACGTGGCTGGAAAGAAAAAATTTGAAAACCATGGTTTCACAACTCCAAAGGAAAAGGGCCAATGACAATTTTTCTCAAGCAAAATATTTCAGTAACAATTAAGTCTTGAGCAGTGGTTCTCAACCTTCCGTTCCCACTCACATACCACCTTAAGCAATTCCTTACTAATCACAGAGCACTTATGGCATAGAGATTATTTAAAGTGATATCTGACTGGAAAGAAAAAGGTTGAGAACCACTAATCTAGATGATAGGGTGGTAAAATGGATTAGTAAGTATCCAGATGATACAAAGATTGGTGTTGTGCACAATGAAGAAGGTTATCAAAGCTTGCAGTGGGATATAGGGCAGTTAGAAGAGTGGGCTGAAAGATGGCAGATGGAGTTTAATACTGATAAATGTGAGGTGCAATGTTTTGGTAGGACTGATCAGCAAAGGTTATACACATTAAATGGTGGACAATTGAGGAATGCAGTAGAGCAAATGGATTTAGAAATTCTGGTACATAATTCCCTGAAAGTTGAGTCACATGTAGACAGGCTGGTGAAGAAAGCCTTTGGTATGTTGGCCTTCATAAATCAGAGTATTCAATACAGGAGTTCAGATGTCATGTTGAAGTTGTACAAGGCATTGGTAAAGTCAAATTTGGAATACTGTGTGCAGTTTTGGTCACCGAATTATAGGAAGAATTAAAACAGAATAGGGAGAGTGCAGAGGAGATTTAGAAGAATGTTGCCTGGCTTTGAGTTACAGGGAAAGGTTGAACAGGGACTTTATTCCTTGGAGCATAGAACATTGAGGGATGATTTGATAAAGGTATTTAAAATTATGAGGGGGTCAGATAGAGTCAATGTGGGCAGGCTTTTTCCATTGAGAGTGGGGGAGATTCAAACAAGAAGACATGGATTGAGATTGAAGGGGAAAAAGTTTAGGGGAAAATGAGGGGGAATTTTTTTCACTCAGAGGGTGGTGGGAGTGTGGAATGACCTTTCAGCCGAAGTGTGATATGTGGGTTCAATTTTAATATTTAAGGAAATGTTGGATAGGTATATGGACGAGGAAGTGTGGAGGATAATGGGCTGGGTGTGGGTCAATGGGACTAGGTGGGAGAAGGTATTCAGCATGGACTAGAAGGGCCAAACTGGCCTGTTTCTGTGCTGTAATTGTTATATGGTTATATGGTATAGATTTTATTTTTGCTGTGCTGTTTTGTCCTGAATCACCACCTCTCTGCCTCTTGCTAGCTACTAAATCGAAAAAGGAGATTTGCATGAAAAATAAATTTTAGGGACAATCAGAGGCCTTGATTGTATTTGAATCGGATGTGCAAAGCTATTTGCTTATCACTCCATCTCAGTTGTAATGTTGCAGCTTTTAAGAGCTGGAGAACAGTCGGCCTGCTAACGATGTACACAGATCAACATCTGAAGATGTGACTTCTGTTACAGACTCACAATGGATACATTTACTTGTTTAAAAGGTTCATATCACAGAGGGGGTCTTACAAGATAAATAGATGTCATGGATATTAGATGCAGATTGAGAAACGAGATACCTCTGGTAAATGACCCTGCTCACATAAAGCCATCTTGTTCTTCAGTGTCTTACCATTTAGAACTCATCTCAGTGTCTAATTGACCATGCTGCCCGATTGAAATATGAAACTACTTTCAACTGTTGTAGTTTCAAGACACCACAGGGAACAGGCTTTTAGAATCATGGAATACCCTAATGTTTTTTGGCTAATTCTGTACTGATTCTTTCAAATTTGGTCCCCTTCCCTCACTCTTTCCCTGTATACTTCCATTTAAGACTTTAATTGCCAATTGATTCTATTTCCATCACTCTATCAGGTGATGTAATCCGAATGGAAAATTATCTTTGCATTAAAAGGATTTTCTACACATGACTTCTGATCTGAGAAGATGGCGGCGTTGATGGAGCTGCTGCCACTGGTCTGGACCCGCGGGAAGGTGGGGAGTGGAGATGCAGTGCTCCAGCAAGTTCCAGCCACCCAGTTGACTGCTGTCAGCTCCGCACGGGCTTTGAATGGCCCGCTGAGGGAATTGACAGCGGTTTTAGTTGAAATCTCACAACCGCAGGTCTGCATCTAAGATGGTGGTGCCTATTAATCGGCAGCAGCTATGAGGGGCTGCACACTCCAGGGAAGCGGAGGACTGGAGCAGGCCACCAGAGGAGGGGAAAATCACGTCTCGTCTGAGAGGGAGAAGTGGAGGAGATGACCCACAGGGACAGTGAGGGGTCTCTGCAGCTGAGGAACCAGTGCATGCGGTTGTCGGGAAACTCACGCTGGACTGCGGACTGCTGGAGACTGGCTCAAAATGGCTGGAGTGGTACCAGATATTGGAAGCAGGACACAAGGGTGCTGAAGGGTTCCTGATGGTTTTGGAGGATCTGATCTGGATCTTAGGTTTCGACTAGACTCTGTGGGGCTGCAACAGCACAGAGGCGAATCTGCGGACACTCTTTTGCATCTCCCTCTCTGACTGATTGTAAGAGGCACTTAAGCAATTCCTGCCGATGGCAAATCTCTTTGCCTTGCTGCAGGCAAAAAATCATTTCATGTAAAATCTTGACTATTTTGTTGATCACCTGGATGTATCTCCCAGTTATCAACCCCTCAGCCAGCTGAAGGCCATGTTCTGAAACTCTGAAGCATTTATCTGCTTTAGAACGTTGTTGGTTTGAAATAATCAGGGGAGAATGATTACACTGGACCACAAATTTTTCAAAAGGTTTGCTTCCTGAAGAAAAATTGGGGATTATGCTAGACTCTGCACTCTCTTCAACACAGCCACATCCTTCCTGTAGAGCAGTAAGTAGAACTGTGCACAATACTTCAAGCGCAATTGTGCCAGTGCTTTGGAAAGTAGCAACATGTTACAAGTGATTAGGTACAGGCTCGGTTACACTGGACAAAAATTTTTTTCAAAGAAATTGGGGATCATTATAGACATCTTCAAGTTGAACATAAAAATAATTTCAGATTTGCTGTATCATGCAGGAAGTTGGAGAAACGTTAAATTAGCTTTTATTGATTGCATAACGGTGCTGACATATTGCTCTAGTTCAACTGACCTAAAAATGTTTTGCCACTGATTTTTGTTTGTATTCAGATCTGATGCCTCTCGTGTCAGTGTCCGACAATAGTCGCTCTGCATTGAGGAACTCCAGTTGCCTTGATTCCGCTTTTCCATGGTTGCAATGTCCTGGTGAAACCTTTTACCATGTTTGTCACTGATGGCACCAAGATCTGCAGAGAGGAAGTCCCAGTGCAAAGGCAGAAAATGAATTTTCAATGACATGTTGCACTCCATGGTTTTGTATGCTTGAAGTAGACTTAAAATATGACAGGAAATCACAATTTTTACATCTAATAAAATGGGTATGTAATTAAGGTGATATTCATGATCAGCAGCCCAAAATCCGTAAAATACACCCAAAAGTGTTCAGGAAACAAAATCTTCATTGTCCAGTGTTACCTGCTCATTAGAATTCATGAAGAGGGTCCATCCCAGCTCACAGCAGAACTATCCCATTTTCCATCTCTGTATTTCAGCTTATTATCTCTCATGTGCCCATAAAGCTCCCCTGTAATATTTTTTTCTCCTATTTTCAAAGTTCAAATTTATTGTAAGAGTATATAAATGACATAAAAAACATGAGATTCTTTTTCCTGTAGGCCAGGCAGAATTTCTATTTGTTGGTACTGCAAAAACTATAGTAGTTGGGCTGTGGAATGAGCTTCCAGCTGCGGTGGTGAATGCATTTAACATTTAAGAGGAATTTGGACAGGTACATGGATGGGAGAGGTATAGACAGCTATGGACCAGGTGCAGGTCAGTGGGACGAGGCCAAAAAAATGCTTCAGCACTCTCTGGAAGGGCCAAAGTGGCCTGTTTCTGTGATGAATTGATCTAAGCTTCTAAAGTCAAGAAATGTTACAAAAAAAAGAGAAATATAAACAAAGAAAGAAATGTAAACAAATTGACTATGGAATACAAAAAAAAACAGAAAATACAGGAAAAGGCGGCATGCTTAGAGTAATCCTATTACAGTACCAGTGACCCAGGCTTGAATCTGATGATGTCTGTAAGGAGTTTACATGTTCTCGCCGTGTCTGTGCGGGTCTCCTTGGGGAGTTCCAGTTACCTACAGCCCTTCAAAAATACGTATGGGTTTTTTTGGTCAATTGGGTATAATTTGGGTGGCATGGGCTCGTGGGTCAGAAGGGTCTGTTACTGTGCTGCTGTCTAAATGTAAACAATTAAAGCAAACAAACAAATAAATAAATAAATATTCAGCAATAAATAATGTGCAAAGTAAATGCGACTCTGATTTACCAGGGGTAATTTACAGTCGACAATTAACATTTCAGCACACCTTTTGGGTGCTGGAGGTAAAGTAGTAGAAAACTACACAGTCACAGTGAGGACGTGCAGACTCCACACAGACAGCAACTGAGGTGAAAATTGAAAATGGAGTTCTGAGGCGGCAGCGCAAACTGTTACACCACTGCGATGGAACTACCTGAAAATTAAAGAAGCTAGAAGAGTAACCAACCATGATCATAGGGACATGCTTTCCACAAGAGAGAGACCGCCGACATTTTCTGATTTAGGGGACAGTGCAGTTCCAAACTGACAAAAAAAACACAGCACCTTGTACCATACAATCTTTTAAACAGGAGTCAGACATGCATTTGAGGAATTTGTAGGATTACGGACAAAAATGAGATGCAACTGAACAAAATGAGGATGTGGCTGGAGGTACAATGAGCACCTTTTGGTTGTGCGCAAATGAGAATTGTCCTGCTCTCACCAGAAAACACCCTCGATTCATCGTGAGTTATTAAAAAAGGTGACATCAGTGTGAGATTGATATCAATATCACAGAAGCTCTGCTACCAAGTTATAAGTCATTAAGTGCAGTGGTGTTACTATATATAATCTTGACAGGAAACTGGAGTTACCCCATACATGGTGCCCAGTCCATTAGCAAGAGCACAACCCTGGTTCTAAGAATCATAATGAAAATATTTCACTCTAACTTCAGCATGAATAGGCAGCTTTAAATTTATGTAAAACACAGATGTACTTTGGTGAGACTTTGTGGTGTGTGTGTGTGTGTGTGTGTGTGTGTGTGTGTGTGTGTGTGTGGGTGTGTGTGGGTGTGTGTGGGTGTGTGTGGGTGTGGGTGTGTGTGTGGGTGTGTGTGTGTGTAGCCCCATTTTAACTGATATTAACAATATCACAATAAGTGCTAGGAATCAACAATGAGAGAATACACCATACACTGCTGTTGTATCAAAAGTAAGAGCTGTGGTTATTTTTCTCTTCTTGTTTTTGGGTTTGTGGAGCTCGAATTAGCCACAGGGAGCTGTTAAGTTAGCACGTTATTCATCCTTAAAATGTTGACTTCTCTATACATGAGATATAAAAACAATTACACTTAATCCCTTCAATGGCCCAATCCCTGTATTTTAATTATCACCATGCAATTAGGCATATGTAATTGTCTTTTTTTTCTTTATTGAACACATAAAGTGTTGGATGTTTCCCCTGCTTCTGCAGTCTCTTGTGTGTCCAAGATCTTCCTCAATTTTCTCCCCTGTTCCTCTCACTTCAATTGTTTATTTAAAGTTCAATTTCAATTTAGACATACAATGGTAACAGGCCATTTCAGCCCTTGACTCTGTGCAGCCCAGTTTATGCCCCATTAATCTACACGCCCAGTACATTTTGAATGGTGGGGTATAACCACGTAGACCTAGGGAGAACATAGTGCAGGATTCGAACCCCAGTCCAGTCCCGATCGCTGGCACTGTAAAGGCGTTGCGGGAACCACTTTGCCAAACGTGCCACCCCTTGTGCTCCTAATTTTAATTGCTCCACCACTGACAGAAAAAAAATTCAGCTGGTCATTCAAATTCCCTTACTAAACCCCCTCTCCCTCTCCTTCACTCATGAACCTCCACCTCTTTGAATATCACTTGTCCTAACATCTCCCATATGTTAAATTATGCCAGATAACCTTCCCATGAGTAGCTGATTTCAATGTCCCTATATTGACTAGGGGCTCATAGTCCAAAGAGCTTGGATTTACTTGCATCAGAGCACACAATTTGACCACAAGAGCAAGGAAGAACCTCCACTGTGCACCTGCAGGTCCCCTGATGATCCTCTCCTGTCCACATCTGAGGATGGCGTGTGGGCTGGCTTCAAGAGCGTGAATCCGAGGAACCCATCCGGTCCGGACAGAGTGCCTGGCGAAGTATTAAAAACCTGTGCTGACCTACTTGCCAATGTATTCATGGATATCTTCAACATTTTACTCCTGCAGGGCATGGTACCCACCTGTTTCAAACAATCTTCAATCCTACCGGTGCCCAGCTGTAGACACATGGCTACCTTAAATGTGCCAGTCCCCTGAATTTTGAGAATAAACTCATGTGAGTATACTGTGCTTTATTATTATCTGAAAGGTAATTCAAGCCAACTACATATTCACAGCACTTGTCATTGTCAGAACAGTTCATGGCACTGATGCATGTCTTCATTTTTAGAAGAAGATTAATTACTTTTGTGGTGTTACTTCTGAATTCATCAAGATGTAATCTTTGGCTGTTAAATGATAAATTCCATGCCTTCAATATCTTAAAATTGTATTCTTGAAAGCTGACCTGTATTTACTGTGTAGCTATTTCTGTTTATGATTACTTTTTCATTTCTTTCCCTATTCAAGAGAAATCATGAATGGATTGGAGAAAGATTTCTGAAGCTAGCAAGGTACAATGAACCAATATCCACCTCCTGCACTGAAACTGTAGTATCCTTCTCCTGTCACCCGTGGGTTCTGAAGTGGAAAGAATCACAACAATGGGAGCCAAATCTGCTGTGATTTATTCATGAGCCAAGCTGAAAAATATGGGTGGTGTTTAACAATTAAGAGGGGAATTATTACTTTAATGGGGTTGTATTATAGGATCACTCCCCAACCCCAACAAGTCAGCAAGAACTAAAGGAGCAAATGTGTCGGGAGATCATAGGGTTGTATGAATAGGTGATTTCAAAGTCCCTATATTCTCACAGTCCATAGTGCTTGGATAAGACAGACCAAGAGATTTTCTCAAACAATATGTCAATGGCCCAACTAGCTAAGGTATAACATTGGACATCCTCTTGGGAAATGTGGCAGGAGGTGTCATAAGTGCTCTGTGGTTAGTAAGGTGGTATGTGAGTGGAGAAAAATGGTCTACAACCATTGCCCTAGATGATGGTGATGGAGGAGATGCAGGGACAAATGTTTTACCTCCTACAGTTAGAGGGGAAAATGCCTGGGTACAGAAGGATGGGTGGGAAGGAAAGAGCGAATCAGGCAGTTGTGGAGTAAGTGGTCCCTGCAAAAAGTAAAGGGGTGGGGAGACAAAGATGTGACTGGTGATGGGATCGTGGTGTAGCTGGTGAAAGGAAGAGAAATGATATGCTGGATGTGGAGACTGGTTGGGTGAAAACTAAGGATTAAGGAAACTCTATCTCTGCTTTGAATGGAGATAGGCAGAGTAAAAGTGATGATCAGGAAAGGTATCGGTGCCACAAGACTCGCACCACCAGGTTCAAGAACAGCTGATATCCCTCCACCATCAGACTCTTCAACAACAAACTCAGCCAGAGACTCATTTAAGGACTCTTACCTTTTAACTTGATTAATTTTTTTCCTCTCTGCATTGCACAGTCAGTTTGTTAATATTTTCTATTTGTTTACATGTGTATATTGTGTAAGGTTTTTGTTTTACACTACCAAGAAGTAGTAATTCCTGCAGGAAAAAGAATTTCAGAGTTGTATGTGATGTCATGAATGTACTCTGTCAAAAAAACTGAAATCTAAACTTGAACTTGAATTTGAACTCTATTGCATCTCCATGACGTTTCTTTTCCTGCAACTTCAAAGCATCCCCAAGTTGAATCACTGCACAACATCTGGCTAAGCCTTCAGCTGCCAAGCTCCTAAGGTTAAGATTCCCTTCTTAAGTCTGTCCGGCTTCTTTTCTTTCTGTGCTGTTACTTAAAGCTGCAACACTTCACTTGTGAATCTGTGGGACTCACCTACTGCATCCAGTGCTCCCATTGTGGCCTTCTCTTCATCGCAGAGACTGGACACAGACTGGGAGATTTCTTTGGTAAGCACTTGCACTTTGTCCGCATCAATGACTGGGCTCTCCCAGTGGCCAACCATTTCAATTCTGCACCCCACTCCCATGCCAACATGTCTGTTCATGACCTGCCCATCTTAAATTGAAGGAGCAACACTGAATATTCCATCTGGGCACTTTCCAATCGCATGGTGTTAACATCGATTTCTCCGGTTTCTGCTAGACCACTCCATTCTCCCTCTCTTCCCCATCCCGTTGTCTCACTTCCTCCAGCTCTCCACCCCCTTCCCTCTCCATTCACAGAGACAACCCCCTTCCTGTTTTTCCTTGTGCCCGCCATCCCTTATCCACCTATTACTTCTTGCTTGTGGGCCTGTGCTCCTCCTCCTGCCCTCTCACCCCACTATTTTGGTTAGATGGCTGACATTTTGTTCATACCTTAATGAAGGGCTCAAGCCCAAAACATTGGTTCTGTATTTTTATCTTTGCTCAAGAAAACACGCTGTTTGACCAGCTGAGTTTCACAAGCATTGTGTTTTTCTGTTTGAACAATGTTTGCTCGGTGTCCCTAAAATGACTTAGTGCATCCCAGTTTCAAATTTGGTTGGGAAAAAAGGAAGAGTGGCCTTTACTGGTGCCATAATGGAGGGTGATATTGATAAATGGTCAGAATAAAAAACATTGGAACTAAGAATTGGTTGAAGGTTCCATCCATGATGTTGATTACACGGAGGCAAAAGGGTTTCACCGGCCCACAGTTTCATGGACAATATGCCAATAGATTCCATCAACTCACAAATTAAATGTGTGCAGGGTGCATAATGTCTGGCTCTCAGAAGTTCAGCAACCTTTGCAAATCAGAACATACATGTTCCCTGGGGGTATCTATGGCCATGCATCATGTTGATTTGCTTACGAGGTTCCCTCATGTTAGTGTTCGTTTAAGTAAAGGCTTAAATGACATTAGTGACTTGTTATCCCTAAAATATTGTCTTTTGCTGACCTTACAAGTGTGCAACTCATCAATTTAAAGAGCAAGAGGGGTTACAATGGGTGATTTAGCTTCTATATCACACATACCTTTTATTCTTCATTAGATTACAAGGAAGGACAAAGAACTGATTGAGATCGATCGAAGAATCATTTAGCCAGGCAGTGAACGGCAATCTCTGAAGTAGGCACCGGGCAAATGTGCATAAAACCTTGATTATTTAAATATGTTATAAAAAGCAGTAAAACCCAAAATGAGCTGCCTCTACATTGTCAGTATATGTGTAGCCTTGGGGATTGCATTAACAATCCTAAATTATTACATTCTGGGATTAAAATGAATTCTGCTTCCATTAATTCTTGTAATGTTATTTTGTGAAGTTTTTTTTTAATGATGATAATGGAACAGTAAAACAAGAGATGAAAGAGTAGTTATAATAGAGACTTATTTTTCCAAAGGAAACCAAGCATTTGATGTATATACATTGGAGACTATTAATTATATTACAAGTACTTTTTACATCAAATCCAGATGTCGCCATAAAATGGTCTGAAGAATTAGCTGGTTTAAAGATGTAAAGCCTGACAAGCCATACATTCTTTGACAACATGAGGTCATTATTTCTTTCCATAAAATATTAGCAGTGATGCTATTATAATGCGGGCACAATGTGCCAAATAGATCCTTTTAGTGCCACACAGTTCTATGAAATATTTTGTATTTGCAAGAATCTCAGTCTTGAAATGGCCATTGATGATATAAACAGACTGGCCTGGAGCACACTTAAGATAACTGGCACATGCTCCTGAGGGAAGATGAGGAGCATTTATTCCATGGCATTTATTCTGATCCAGAGAATGCTTCAGTGGAAGCAGATTCGATGGTAACTTTCAAAAGGGATTGATAACGATAATCTATATTATCATATAGATTGTACCCCCTCCATAAATCTTCGTCCGCGAAGCCAAGCCAAAGATAGATTGTACAATATACAAATCTACAGAAATTCTTACTTGCTGCAGCCTAACAGGCATGTCATGGATCAAGAAACTACAAATGTACGCGTTAAATTAAAAATAGAGATAAATAAACCAAAGATAGGAAGTTAACATAAATTGGATATAAATGTCTGACAGAGCAAGAGGAAATGAGAAATTGGGATAGGGGAAGGGGTTAACAGCAGTGGTCAGTGTGTAGAGAAAAATGAATACCAACATTGAGAGTGAAACACGAAAATCTGCAGATGCAGTGACCGCTGTAAAAAAGACAGAAATGCTGGAGGAACTCAGCTAGTCTCGCAGTGTCCAGAGGAGCTAAAGCTATATTACTGACCTTTTGGGCCAGAGGCCTCCTTCAAGGTGTGAGCAACGAGCAGGCAGACCAGCATGAAGCAGCCTGTATATAAAGGTTGGAGATGAAAGGAGAAAAGGGCAGTGGTTTGGGGGTGGTGGGAGCACAGGCCAACTAAATGGCATTAACATCAACTTCTCCGGTTTCCATTAGAGCCCCCCCCCCCCACCCATCTCCTCCATCATCTCTCCCCTTTCCCTATCTCTATTTCTCCTTTCCTTTAGATCTGTCTGTCTGTCTGTCTGTCTCACCCTCTCTCTTTCACTTATGTTTTTTTTACACAGCTTCTGGATTCCAGGAAATTATTGCCATTTTCCCAGAACGCATGCAATGTAAAAATGTTGGAACGGGAATGAGGTTGCCATTCCCATCCCAATATTTTACCTCCTAGATCCTTAGTAAATTTAACTGCTTGCAGTTAAATTTAGACTGAACAACGGGCTAATGAACAGCAAGTATTGATGACTCACATTGCAAGTCTTGCCTCTTTAATTACCGCACCTCCGATATGCTATTTAAACTCACATAAGGAAATGGAGATTTCAAGGTCTGGTTGTTGGTGTACAAACGAGCAATGATGAGACATCAGACATTCTTCAGACTAGTAAAATCATGTACATTCTATCTAAAAAACATTACGTTTTCCCTCTGTCTCCTTTCCTCCAGTTCTGCATTCACAGAGACACCCATTCCCCCCACTTTTTTTTCCACCCTCTCCTGTCCTCCTACCCATTTCCAATTGTCAGCGACACTTTTTGCCTGGGCTCCCACTAAGTTCCACCCCAACCCAACGCCCTTATCTCCCTTCCTCACCAGCTATTTTATTCAGGCTGCTTTTTGCTCACACCTTGAAGGAGGGCTCCAGCCTGAAACGTCTTTACCTCCTCTGGACACTGCGAGACCTGCTGAGTTCCTCCAGCATTTCTGTCTTTTTATTGTGGTCACTGAATCTGCACATTTTTGTGATTTGCTCTCAATGTTGGTATTCACTTTGCTCAACACACTGACAACCACTTTTCTTCTTTCTTTGGATTGGCTTCGCAGACAAAGATTTATGGCTGACAAGTCCGATGCGGGACAGGCAGACACGGTTGCAGTGGTTGCAGGAGGAAATTGGTTGGTTGGGGTTGGGTGTTGGGTTTTTCCTCCTTTGCCTTTTGTCAGTGAGGTGGGCTCTGAGGCCTTCTTCAAAGGAGGTTGCTGCCCGCCGAACTGTGAGGCGCCAAGATGCACGGTTTGAGGCGATATCAGCCCACTGGCGGTGGTCAATGTGGCAGGCACCAAGAGATTTCTTTAGGCAGTCCTTGTACCTGTTCTTTGGTGCACCTCTGTCACGGTGGCCAGTGGAGAGCTCGCCATATAACACGGTCTTGGGAAGGTGATGGTCCTCCATTCTGGAGACGTGACCTACCCAGCGCAGTTGGATCTTCAGCAGCGTGGATTCGATGCTGTTGGCCTCTGCCATCTCGACTACTTCGATGTTAGGGATGAAGTCGCTCCAATGAATGTTGAGGATGGAGCGGAGACAACACTGGTGGAAGCATTCTAGGAGCCGTAGGTGATGCCGGTAGAGGACCCATGATTCGGAGCCGAACAGGAGTGTGGGTATGACAACGGCTCTGTATACGCTAATCTTTGTGAGGTTTTTCAGTTGGTTGTTTTTCCAGACTCTTTTGTGTAGTCTTCCAAAGGCGCTATTTGCCTTGGTGAGTCTGTTTTCTACAGACAACCACTTTTACAGAATGAACAATTGGCAGGTTGAAGAGAGCATACAATGGAGTGTGTGTTAGGTATGTGCATGGATGTAGGAGCTGAAAAGACATTCCTTTGAGTTAAAATCATTTAAATATCACACCTTTCAGTTCATGGGGTAATGATTGTGTGCTCTCTCTGTGTTTATCTTATGCAAAAGTCAATAATGCTCCAGGGAGCTGTAACTAACATGTCCATGATTTTCTAATGCTCAATTGCAATTTAGGAATAATTCCTGTTCTCAATTTTCTTATAAAATTACTCTGTGCTCTGCCCTGCCACTGCTTAAATACTGAGTTCCTTTGTCAATGCAACAACAGTGGCTGTGTACATCAGATTTCTTCATTGGTTGCAAAGTGCTTAGGCGATGTTCTGAGGACATAAAAGGTTGATTCATGAATGAAAGTTCTTTCTTCTCTCTGCATAAATGGAGAACACATTTTAAATCGTGCCAACATTTTAGACAGCGCTCTTTCTCCATCTTTGGAGTATTAGTGTATTTCTCCTCTAATTATTTCCATTAAGCAGAGCAGATTTTTCTAAGTCTGCTTTCTAAGAGGTTGGAGAGAGCTATGATCCTCACAGCCATGAATGCATTTGCTTTAACAATATTAGTCATCTTATTCTTGGTTTGTTATTTGCCAGGCACCAGAAAAGCACTTGAAGAAATCTAAAATTATATGGGCTCTCGTAAATGACATGGTATAGTGAAAAGAAAGAAAGACGTATTTTTGTATATTGTTTTACATGCCCATTCAGAGCAGCACAATGAAGCATTTCTGACATTCTGAAATTGGCAGTGATTTTGTGCACAGTTAGCTCTGACAATGGTCAATGTAATAATGAACAGCAAGAACAGAGATCAAGAGATCAATGTGGATGCAGAGAACAGCTTTACTCTTCGAAACAGTGCAATGTTGTCTTTAATGTCAACTAGATAGACCTGAGTCCATTGGCATCCAAAAGGTGGCATCTTGCAGTGCTCCACAAGCTTTAACTTTGATGCTCTGGAGTGGAACTCCACTGGTAACATTCTGTCTAAGATCAGAGGTACCCATTCAACTCCAGCTGGCAAGAAAGCTACCCTGAACCCAGCAGAGAACATCATCAGCAGGCAAAACAGAATACTGAAGAAACTCAGCAGGTCAAACAATGTACTTTCTATACCAAAGATAAAGATTGAGGGGTAAGACCTTCAAGTTAGGGCTTCATCAAGATCAATGTTCATAACTAAAACATGAAAATCTGCAGACGCCGTGCTCCAAGTGAAAACAAAATGCTGGAGAAACTCAGCAGATCAATCAGTATCTTTTATATAGCAAAGCGATCTCCCAATCTGAGCCCAGTCTCTCCAATGGAGAGAAGGCCACAATGTTCATAAGACTTTGATGAAGGGTTCAAATCTGAAACATTGATTTTGTATCTTTCTCCTTGCAATATAAAGTACACTGAGTTTCTCCAGCGTTGTGTTTTTAACTTCAATCACAGTGTTTGCGGATGCGTATTTTACTCCTATCACCAGCAGACATATTGTTATAACAGAGCAGTCAATAAATTCTGGTAATATTCAGCCAAAGTAGAAAGTTTGGATGTAAAGCAGCATCTATGAAGGAAGAGAAAGATCAGTGACCTCTGACCTGACTGCAAAATGTTTAAAAGGGATGATGGAGATGTTAGAAAGAAAAAGGAAACTTTAAATTATGTCGGTTGCGAGAGATGAAACAATAAAAGGAATGAGCTTGTGATGGAAACAATAGATTTTTTGCCAGGTAAATATGTCTGGTATCGAAGATTATCAGTGAAGTTCAATTCTATGACTGTAGAGACAAGTGGGATTAGCTCAGTCAGCAACTTGCAGGGGTGGGCAACCTATTAATTTTTAATTGAGACCTACAGCACAGTCACAGGCCATTTCAGCCCATGAATCTATGTCACCCAATTAACCTACACCTCCAGTACTTACTCATGGGCCGAAATGGCCTGCTACTGTGCTCTATATCTAAATTAAAAATTAAAAGGTTGCCTTCCCCTGATTACTAGCTTTTTTTATAATGCATGAGTAGAATCAGAATCAGAATTTATTGTCATGAACAAATCAAGAAATTCAGCATAATAAGGGGAAGTTCAAGAGGCTGATTGATACTGAGGTGCAATACCTTCTGCCCAAAGGTCGCAGTGAGAAGACTTTGTGGCCAGGGTGATGGGGGTCCTTTTATGCTGTTGGTTTGCTTCTTGAGGCAACAACAATGCCACAAGTTAGAAAAGCATGAGACACAAAAATAGATAATACAGTAAAGCCCCTGGTATCCGGCATCTATGGAAATTAGTAGATGCCGGAGAAGTGAATTTTCCAGTTGCTTGAAATTGCATGTGCAAACTAACGGTGAATCAATGTTCCTTTGATGGGAATAAGAATGACTCAAAAGACGTGAGAATCCATGTCACAACATAGCAGAATGAACTGAAAGCTCAGGATGAATCACTTCGAGCAGGGGATGGAATATGAGAAACTGCTCCTCATCAGTCTCACTGAGGAAACAGTGTCATGGAGACCTCCCAGGGGACAGTTTGGCGAAGGAACTAAAATTGCCACCATTGCATTCATTCAAAGCCAAAGACCTTCCGACAGATGTTACTTTGGGCTCTCTGAATTATTTTTTTCTTCTTTCTACTTTTGCCTTCAACATCTTGCCTTTTGATTCCAGACATACTGCAGATAGTTGAGATGTCCCCTGCTTCCTTTTGCAACTGAAAACTCAGTCCCTCTGGGCAGGGCTGACAGTTTATATCCTGTTAAATGTAGCATCACAGCGAGCATGCTCATGAACTATTCAGACCATCTTGTTTGCGAGAATCTGCTTCGGGCCCAGCTGATGTAGAGTTACAAGGAAATCAATAGAAAGAGGTGCTTTGAAATCGTTATTGATTCCTTAATTGGGCAGTGAAGCAGTGTGCTAAAGTCTCAGCTCCTACATTCACAGACACTCTGCACACTGTTTGAAATCAGAGGCCTCTAAGTACTTTGACTGCTTCTGCTCTATGTGGAATTCAGCATGTCTTAATAATATGATCATGTTAGCTGCTGGATAACCATGGCAAATTAACATGGAGAACATTTTGCTTTTAAATAGTCCACAGTGTTAACTGTCAGCACTGGCTTCAGTTGGTCATACACCAGGAGTCAGTTGCAGCACTGTTGCAAAGTTGCACACTCAAGTCCAGATCCAAAAACATGAGCTGACGCTCATGGGGGCAGATGCATTGTCAGCGGCCCTGTCTTTCCAATGAGACCTTATTCAAAGTAGTAAAAGCACAAAAAAATGCTGGAGGAACTCAGACGGTCTTACAGCATCCATAGCAGGATCCATAGCATATTACCCATGTTTTGGGCCTGAGGTCTAAACAAAGAACAGGAAAGCATCAAAATAAAGACTGAAGAATGGCCAGAGGGAGGAGTCCAGACCAACAAAAGGTGTTAATTGGATTTTGAGGTGGTACACCACCGGCCTACTGTGGGGGGAAACCTCTGTACCTGCAGGAATGTAAGGGGACAAGACAACACCTGGCCGGCTGTCAATCAGTCGGCCTGAATGGATCAAGCCCCACCTGCTCGGGTGTCAATTACCCTCCGGGATATAAGCCTGAGGCCTCACACAGAGTTGCTGCAGCCACAGCCAGCCTGGCTCTGTGGAAGTCTTTGTGGATTAAAGCCTGTTGTACAGTCTTTTCCTTCAGTGTGTCGGATTCTGTCTAACAGCACACCACAACTTAATCTCTAAAAATTTTCCCATGGCTGCCATGGAAAATCTCCTGTGCGCAGAGAGCCTCTAAGTCGATCCATGCCACCCGGAAGCCCAGACACGCTTCAAGATCTGGCAGCACGCGGTCGAGACAATCGTCGAGGCACATGAGGGCGACATCCTGGACTCCGATCGGAAGAGGTTGGTACTACTCCAGTCAAAGCTGGGTCCCCGCACCTTCCAGGTAACCAAAGGCTGCTCCACGTACAAGAGCGCAATGGACATTCTCAAAAACTTGTACAAGCCCCCCATGAATGTGGTCTGTGCAAGGTACCTCCTCAACACCCGAGCCCAGCAACCCGGGTAGACGGCTGAGTCTTACCTGGGATACTTGCGAGAGTTGGCCCGACCGTGTCTGACTGAACCCAGGGTAGGTGCAGAGGAGGTCGAGAGGCTGATCCAGAACGCCTTCATCCGAGGGCTATGCTCGAGGGCCATCCGGCAGAAGCTGCTGGAAGACAACATCTATTCCCTAACCAGGAGTGTGGTAGTGCTCCAAACCCTGGAAGCAGCAGCCCTGCACGTCGAAGCCTTCAATTCCAGGTTCCCCCAGGCTCCCTCATGGCCCTTTCACACTGCAGCTGCAGCCCCAGAATGAGCTGGGGATGAGAACGTCACTCCAGCAGGCGTCCGACGCCCCTGTAAGTACTGTGGGTCCTGGTGTGGGTCAGATCGACGATCGCTCCAAAACTACCCAGCTAGGAACCAGTATTGTTCCCAATACGGCAAGAAAGGCCACTTTGAAAATGTGTGCCTCTAAACCTCCCGGTAGCTCAACAGCCCTCTATGATCTTCCCACTCCCTCACGGACCCTCCCATGTGCGCATGCCGGGTGGCACCATTGTCCCTACGATGACTTCCCCCTTCCCCGACTTCGACCGCGCAACATCCGGCCCCGCCTGTGATCATCACAGCATGTGCCACGAGCTCCTGCACCAGTCCCCGCCCTCGCCGGCACCGCTCACTGAGAACTTCGGGCTGATGTAATGACGTCACTGCCGCCGGCCATGATGACGTCACTTCCCCGGAGCAGCGGACACAGCTGGGGAAGGAGGCCAGCCACGCAGCGGCTCCCCATGATCCTCCGCCACCTTGGGCCAGGCAGCGCCCGACATGGAGGGCCCCCAATGACTTTGAGAATGATGTGATCAACACGGGCGATGACCAGGCCGCCCCACCAAGGCTCCCCATGCCTCTGGATGCGATCAGCTGCCACATGCTGCATCCAGCAACCAATGGCAATGTGGTCAACACGGACGATGACTAGGCCGCCTTACCGACGCTCCCCACGCCTCTGGAGGCCATCGGCTACCACATGCTGCACATCACGACCGATGTCGATGTGGTCAACATGGGCGATGACTAGGCCACCCTATCGACGCTCCCCATCCCTCCGGATGGTGACGACTCTGACTCCGAGACAGTTCTGGCTGCCACCACGCTGACCAGGGACATCCCCCATGATCTCGGACGCTCGATGATAGATGTGCAAATCAATGGGCAGGTAATAAGGTGCCTGTTGGACAGTGGCAGCTCCGAGAGCTTCATTCACCCGAGTGTGGCCCACTCCCTCAGGTTAAAGGTCCACCCCACCACCTGCTTGATCACCCTCGCCACCAAGGATAAGACTGTTGGTACCCTCGGGCGCTGCTCAGTCGATATAACAGTGGGAGGGGAGACTTACACAGGATTCAGGCTCCTGGTCATGCCCAAAACTCTGCGCACCACTCCTCCTGGGCCTGGATTTCCAGTGCCCCCTGCAGAGTGTCACCCTTGCCTTCGGGGGGCCCCACCTCCACTCACATTGCACAGCATGCCAACCTACCAGCCCCGGGCAATCTGCGGGCTCTCCACACTGTGCATCACCCCACCGGCGCTCTTTCCAAATCTTGCGCTAGGCTGCAACCCGATCACTGTGAGAAGTAGGCGCTATTGTGCTGCAGACAGGGACTTCATCAAGGTGGAGGTGCGGCAACTCCTGGCCGAAGTCATTATAGAGCCCAGTAACAGCCCTTGGAGAGCCCAAGTCCTGGTGGTCAAAGGGGGAAGTAAGCTGAGGATGGTCGTGGATTACAGTCAGACCATTAATTGGTACACCCAGCTGGATGACTACCCCCTGCCGGGGATCGCCGATATGGTCAATGAGATAGCCTGCTACCGGGTTCTCTCCACAATGGACCTGAAGTCGGCGTATCACCAAATCCCTATCTACCCGAAGGACAAGACACTGCCTTTGAGGCAGATGGGTGCCTGTACTAGTTCCGCCCGGTTCCTTTTGGGGTTATGTACGGGGTTTCTGTCTTCGAGGAGGAGATGGATCACATGGTAGACAGGCACAAGCTGAAGGCGACATTCCCGTATCTGGATAACATCACTATCTGCGGCCGTGACCAGCAGGACCATGATGCTAACCTGGAAAAATTCCTCCAAATGGCCGTGGAGCTGAACCTCACTTACAAGAAGAAGTGTGTGTTCAGCACCACCCACCTCACCATCCTGGGGTACATCGTGGCCCATGGAGTTGTCGGCCCAGCTCCGGAAAGGATGTGCCCATTAATGGAGTAACCCCTCCCCCCACGGTAAAAGCCCTCCGCAGGTGCCTGGACCTGTTCTCTTATTACTCGCAGTGGGTCCCTCGCTTCTCGGACAAGGTGCACCCACTGGCCCAAGCCACAACTTTTCCACTCCCACCTGAGGCGCAGGCAGCCTTCACCCGCATCAGGCAAGACATCGCGGATGCCACGATGCAGGCTGTGGATGAGGACTCCCCCCTTCCAGGTGGAGAGCGATGCCTCCGAGGTAACCATCTTCCAAGAGGGGCGCCCTGTCGCTTTCTTCTCCAGGACCCTCCAAGGCTCCGAGCTAGGGTATTCTGCCATTGAAAAGGAGGCCCAGGAGATTGTGGAAGCGGTCTGCCACTGGTGCCACTACCTGGCCGGCAGGAGATTCATCCTCCTCATGGACCAGTGGGCCGTGGCGTTCATGTTTAACACTACCCACAAGAGCAAGATCAAGAATGACAAGATCCTGTGCTGGAGAGTCGAGCTGGCAACCTACAGCTACGACATCCAGTATCGCCCCTGGAAGTTTAACGACTCCCCTGATGCCCTCTCTCGCACCTGTGCATCTATGCATGATGAAAGGTTGCAGGCATTGCATGAGTCCATGCTTCTTCCTCCCCATCCAAGCCCACGTTGTAAAAGCTACTCGGCCTTTCGAGCATCTCAGCGTGGACTTCAAAGGGCCCCTGCCTTCCACAAACCGAAGCGTCTACTTCCTCATGGTAGTGGATGAGTACTCACGCTTCCCTTTCACCATCCCTTGACCAGACACCTCCACGGCCACCGTCATCAGGGCCTTGGGGCAGATTTTCACCATGTTTGGCTACCCCGCCTTCATCCACAGTGATCGGGGGTCTAGTTTCATGAGCGACGAGCTGCGCGAGTACCTGACGGCGAGGAACATCATGACCAGTCGCACGACAAGCTATAACCCAAGAGGCAACGGGAATGGGGTGGTCTGGAAGGCAGTCCTCCTAGCTCTCAGGTCAAAAGTGTGCGCCGTTAAGTACTGGCAGGACGCCCCGACCGATGCACTCCATGCCATTCGGTCACTGCTGTGCACGGCACCAATGAGACACCTCACGAACGCCTGTTTTCATTCCCCAGGAGGTCGGCGAATGGAATGTCACTCCCAGCATGGCTCACATCCCCGGGACCGGTTCTTCTGCGTAAGCATGTACGGACACACAAGGCCGAAGCCCTGGCAGACCTGGTTTTCCTTCTTCATGCAAACCATAACTACATTTACATTAGGTTCAGCAGTGGCAGGGAGGACACCGTCTCAACCAGGAACCTTGCACCAGCAGGAGCACCCACCACACCACGCCATCCTCCAACCCAGGACAACGATGACCGGGCAAACATCCCCATCCCCAGGCAGCTATGGGGCACGCAAGGCCTCCTTGACCACCAGGGGCCTGCTTCAGCCTTAGGAGACAAACTTGCCCCCCCACCCATACAATACGACCCACATACATTGACCCCGGCCCCTCTGGTCACCCCTCTGCGCAGCACCACACCAGCCACACACACCCCTGCCGCCAGCCCCTTCACTTCCCCTCTGACCAGTGACTAGGAGCCATTCCTACGATGGTCACAGAGACCCCGGCGGCCGCCGAATCGTCTCAACCTGTAAATATTGTATGTACACAGTGGGTGTGATTCCTTGTTACTGCTCCCCTACTCCAGGACAATTTTAAAGAAGGGGGTGAATGTGGTGGTACACTACTGGCCTACTGCAGAGGGCAACCTCTGTACCTGCAGGAGTGTAAGGAGACAAGACAACACTTGGCCGGCTGTCAATCAGTCGTCCTGAATGGATCAAGCCCCACCCAATCGGGTGTCAATCACCCTCCGGGCTATAAGCCTGAGGCCTCACACAGAGTTGCTGCAGCCACAGACAGCCTGGCTCTGTGGAAGTCTTTGTGCATTAAACCCTGTTGTACAGTCTTTACCTTGTGTGTCTCGGATTCTGTCAAACAGCACACCACAGATATGATGAGGAAAGGTGAGAATTGATTTTGGGCTCTATGAAAGGGAGAGGGGAGAGAGAGAGAGCGAGCTGGGGGAAAGGAGACGGGGGAAGCAGAGCTGGATTAAGGTTTTCCAGGGACTGAAGCATAAATTTTAAAGGGGCCCTAAATTGTGCCGTCTGGGGCATGCACAATGAGGGAGAAGTGTCCCACCCACCCCCCCCCCCACCCCCCCCACCCCTCCCCCCCTCCACCCCTCCCCCCCCCCCCCACCTGCAACTGAGAGAGTTTCTGACGCTGACCCTGCATGTCCATTTTGGTAACTTTGAAATAGTCTTAATTATGCTTAACAAAATGATGCTAGCTTTCTTAGATCCCTAGTGGCATATCTAGGGAACACCTATGGCAAGCATTGAAACTGCTCCTCCCCACCATACCCTCCCCTCCCTGTTAAAGCTCACTTGTGCACATTTTGTTAAAACAAAACTTGCTTATGGCGGCAGCAGCAGCTGGCTCAATGTGTAATCAATGGCCGTCTTCATTACCCACAATTCCTCACGCAGCTGGAACTGCTCTGTATTTCCCTGGCGCTGGCAGAGCAGTTCCAGCTGCATGGGGGATTATGGGTAACAAAGACGTCCATTGCTCCCGCATTGAGCCCTCACCGCGAGCTGCCAGGGAAGCCCCAAAGCGGCTTGATCAGATGCCACAGCAGCATTCCAGTGAACACTGGCAGCACTGCAACCCTGCTGCCACATCAGGAGTTAGATTTGGGGGGATGGGGGGGTGTGACAGACAAGCGGGGCTAGGAACGAGGTGGTCAGGCGATGCAAGGACAGTGGCGCTCCCATTTAAGGTTAGTGATTTTAGCCTATTATCACTTTTAATTATGTTTCTCATAATTCATAGTAAATGCGGGGGCCCTTGAAAATGCAGAGCCAGTCGCATATACTACTTTTGCAACTACATTAATCCTGCCCTAGTGGGGGGAGAAGAAGGGCAGGGGTATGTTTTACAGAGATAGGAGAAGTCAATGTCAATGCCATCCAGTTGGAGGGTGCCCAGACGGAAGGTGAGCTGGTGGTCTCAGTCTGGCAGTTCATAAGACCATGGACAGATATGTCATCAAGGGAATGTGATGAGGAATTGAAACAGATGGCCACTCGGAGATCCACACTATGGTGGC
This sequence comes from Narcine bancroftii, assembly GCF_036971445.1. Lineage (NCBI taxonomy): Eukaryota > Metazoa > Chordata > Chondrichthyes > Torpediniformes > Narcinidae > Narcine > Narcine bancroftii. The sequence continues at coordinate 84,210,670 of NC_091474.1, forward strand.
AGGCAGAGCCGAGGTCTGGACTTCCCCCCCCCCCCCCCCCAATCAGTCTTTATTTTGATGCCTTGCTGTTCTTTGCTTATACCTTTGTGAAGGGCTCAGGCAATATAGCTTCACATCTTATGGATGCTGTGAGACTGGCTGAGTTTCTCCAGCATTTCTGTGTGTTTTTACTGCAATCATAACATCTGCAGACTTTTGTGCTTCACTTCTTATTCAAATAATTGCTTGGCTGTACATCAAAACACACACTGCCCTATTTTAAAAGCAGGTTAAAGTAAGGTTCTGGCAAGTAAATAAACCAATTATTACTTACTGGGGTGAAACACAAAAGTTTATAGATTCTGTGATTTCAGTAAAAACACAGAAATGTTGGAAGAACTCAGCTGATCTTGCAGCGTCCATAGGAGGTAAAGAGATATAACTGTGTTTTTACTACTCATTGGAATCTCCCTGATGAGCATTAAAGTCGTCTGTGACTTCAGATTCACTGCATTTAATATTTTTCCTTCAAGATCTCATTGAGAGTTGGTCCACGTCGATCACTCATTTATATTAACCCTTGATCTTTTCCACATTTCCATCAGCTAGGCACAAATTCTACCACTCACCTATACACCAGTGGCAATTTAACCTCCAATCCTCTCATCTTGAGATGCTGGAGGAAACCAGACACCACGTGGAAGGAAAGCCACATGGTCACTGGGGCAATGTGCAAACTCCACCCAGGTATTACTGGATGTCTGGATTGATCTCGAGTCAGTGGAGTGCCTGGGCAGCAGCTCTACCATCCACACGACTGTGCCACACTTGAAACATAAAATCCAGGCCATAGCTTGGGTGCTGTGTACAATTCTGGTTAGAGAATGGGCATGATGATATGTAGATTGAGGTGGGCAAGGCTACCAGCCAGCATTCTGTCGACTTTCTACAGGAGCTCTGTCGAGAGTATCCTGGCCGGCTGCATCACAGTGTGGTATGGCTGCTGCAGAGCAATAGATCGGAGGTCAATCCACAGGACCACAAGAATGGCAAAGAGGATCACTGGGGCCTCCCTCCCCACTCCATCGACGTGATCTACCAGTATCGTTGTCTGAAATGGTACGCAAAATTATTAAAGACCCTTGTCACCCTGAACACAGCATCTTCCAGCTACTTGCATCAGGTAAGAGATACAGGAATATGTCACGGTCGCAAACTTACCTTCATTGGGAGCAGTACTCGTCAATGCTGATGATGTAAGAGAAGCGATGCTCGCGAGTAATAATTCTCAAGCACGGGTGTGTTAAGTTCCAGTATATAAGTGGTGGGTCTCAGACACAGGAGGAGGAGGAGGAGAGTGAGAGCATCAGGATCACCCATGTGGCAGTGAGCCAATGAGAAGTCAGAGGGGTTTGAACAGTTGAAGAATGCAATGCTGTGTCTATTTTTTTTAAATTTAGGCACACAACACGGTAACAGGCCATTCTGGACCACAGGTCCATGACGCCCAATTTATACCCAATTAACTTACACCCCCGCTACGTTTCAAAGATGGGAGGAAACTGAAGACCTCTGGGGACATCCCAAACAGACAAGGGGAGAACATACAAACTCCTTACTGACAGTGTGGGATTCGAACTCCGGTCCCTGGCACTGTAAAGGCTATGCTAACCGTGGCCATCTAGTGAATAATAAAGAAAATGGACTTCACGGTGTGCTGAAAGAAATGAGTGAGTGTATTCTTTATTTGTTTGTAAGCTGTGGTAAATCAGTGCCATTACAAGTATCAGTGCCAGAACCATCAGGCTGAAAAACAGCTTCTTCCCACGGGCATTGAGACCATTGAAGGACTTATGAACTGCTCATGTAATCCCTCCAAGAATCTACAGTTATTTAACAATATTTATTTATTTTTATGGATGTACTACATTAATAACTTGTAAATATGTGTGCCATGTCCATATATATATATATATATATATGTGTGTGTGTGTGTGTGTGTTTGCATGTTTTTACACCGAGGACCGAAGAACACTGTTTCATCCAGTTGTACTTTACAATTGTAAAGCAATAGTAGACTTGAATTTGAACTTGAGATCCAAGGCTAGAAAATTGTCGTCATACTTGACCAGACTAAAGGTGCTTTGTTTGCAATAGATTCAGTCAAGGTATATGAATTGATAAAGTTCAATCTTCAAGTTCAGATTTATTATCAAATAACATACATGACATCACATACAACCATGAGATTCTTTTTTTCCCTGTGGGTGAGGCAGAATTACCACTTATTGATAGTATAAAAAATCTGTACATCTCAAGATGATGTAAACAAATAAAGAAATGTAAACAAACTATGCAGTACAGAATGAGAGAAAAAGATCAATAAAGTGCAAAACTAAGAGTCCTTAAATAAGTCCTTGATTGAGTTTGTTGTTGAGGCGTCTGATGGTGGAGGGGGAGCAGCTATTCCTGAACCTGGTGGCGCAAGTCTGATGGCACCTAGACCTCTTTCTTGATGGTAGCAGCGAGAATAGAGAGTGTGCTGGGTAGTGGGATCCTTGATGATCACTGCTGCTTCTCTGGAGATGTTCTTGATGGAGGAACGGATTTCATCTGTGATGATAAGAGGCCCAGACAGGATGAACCTAAGCAAGTGGTAAATTCACAGGGATGTGAATTGAACTTAATTTGTAGCAGAGTCATGGAAAATTTAAGGAAATGATGTTTTCACCTAAAGAGTGTGAGGACTGGGGTTCTGTCTTAAAGGATAGAGGAGGCAGAAGTCCTTGTCTTAAAGTCTACATGTCTTTTATACGTGCCCGAACCAGCAAGGCAGATGACAAATAGCTGAGCTGGGGCCAATCATAACAGGTCTTTTATTGGCCACCATGATCAAATGGGCTGAATGGTCCTTCCAAATGAAGCAACATTTCACTTGTGAGCCTGTAAGGGTCTGCTCTACATCGGAGAGACAAGTCGCAGACTGGGAGATGGCTTTGTTGAGCACCTCGACTCTGTCTGCTGCAATTGAATGGATCTCCCAGTGGCCATTTGTTTCAATTATCCATATCCCATTCCCTTGCCAACATGTCCACGATCTCATGTACTGCCAGACTGAGACCACCTGTAAATTGGTGGAACAACACCTCATCTTCCAACTGGGGCACCCTCCAACCAGATGGCATTAATATCAACTTCTCTGGCCTTTGTTAAAAATATTCCCCTCCCCCATCCACCCCCCCCTTGTTTCACTCATTGTCTTTCCATTGCCTTTCTCATTTCGCACAGACAAGATAAATTTTGCCTAGTCCCTTATCACATCCATTCAACACTGAAGGACCTTATTGAAGGTATACAACGACCTACTCCTCACTATGGACTCAGGTGGTGGTACTGTTCTAATGCTCTGAGACCTCAGTGCTCAATCAAGTTATTCTGATAAGCCATCTCCAGCAGGAAGTCGGCATCAATGGTGTGGCCCTGAGCTAGTTCAAATCTCACCTCACTGACAGGGCTTTCATGGTCAACATGGGCAGCCAACTTCTCCTGCGGAGTTCCATAAGAATCTATCTTTGGCCCCATTCTTTTCTCACTGTGTGTGCTCCCTCTCGGCCATATCATGCAAAAACATGGCATCTCCTTCCACTGTTGCGTTAATGACACCCAGCTCTACATCCCCCTAAAACACCAACTTCATCAACTGTCTGGAAGACATAAAATGCTGGATGGCCCACAGCTTACTCCAATTTAATAAGACAAAGTCTGAGATCATCCACTTCGGCCCCCCCTAATTTCACTAAAAAGTTACATGACTCCTTCAGTAATATCCACTCTTATTAATCCCCACATTAAATCCCTTGGGGTGCTTTTGGACCCTGCCTTTAAATTTGACAAACTGGTCAGACAGGTGAAGGCCTGCTTTTTCCATCTCTATGCACTAGGATTAGCCACTCCTCCTTACCCACCTCCAATTGGTTCAGAATGCCGAGGCTAGGTCCCTGACAGGTGCCAAGAGGAGGAACCATATCATTCCAATTCTGGCCTCTCTCCAGTAGCTGCCAACTGCTGCTATTTACATATAAGGCTCTCAATGACCTTATTCCCCCATATCTCAAATCTGCTTAAGGCCTACTTTGCTCTCAAGCTACCGCAGGATGCCTGGCTGCTCCACACACTAAGCACACACAAAGTGGAGAGCGGGCCTTCACAGTTGCAGCCACCAAACTGTGAAACAGCATTCCCCTGACCATTAAACTAGCCCCCTCCCTCAACTGCTTTAAATCCAGGTTAAAACATACCTTCTGTCATTAAAGTTTAACGTCTGAAACCCTTTGTATGTTCCTAACCTCCAACAGCCCTGCACTATTCACTGCAATTGTGGTCTGTTTATAACGTCTTAATCCGTTGTTCTGTAAACATTTGTACTAATTTCAATCAATTGCCTTGATTTGTACAGCATTTTGGTCAATGCAAGTTGGAAAAAATGTGCTACATAAATGAAGAACTTGAACTTTTTGTGGGTCTGGATTCCTCCTCCATTGTTTGAATTCTGAGACTTTCTGATACCTCCTGCTTCAGCATTTTCTGATTGTTCCTTGAAGAAGGGCTCAGGCCTGAAACATCGGGAATATATTTTTGTCAAAAATCTTGTAGATGCTGAATAAACCAGTTGAGTTCCTCCAGCATTTCAGTTTTTACAACTATCACAGCATCTGCATCTCTGAATGGTCTCCTTCTGCACTGTAAACTTCTGAGATCATGGATAGCAACTTTTTCAGTTCGGGCTCTTTCAATGGGGAAATAATTTCTTAACCCTGCAGCCATTTCAGGACTGCTATGCTAGCAGAATCAAGCAAACCTAATAATCATTAACGGAGACTGCTTATCTAACCCTGAAGTGCATTGGAGTCTGTTTCCAATTACTGTTCCTAGTTTCTTGAGACGTTTGTTATGGGTTGTTGCAAGAGGCAGCGTGTAATGTTTCCATAATGGCTTTCAGAGCTTTATAGCTCACCCTGCTTTGGTCTTTAAGTAAGGTTTGTGAACACTGAGCAAACAACAAGGGAGGAAAAAGCAATCTTTTGTGACTACTGAATTGCCATTAACGCATGCTATTCCTCACATGGAAACTGACAAGGTTAATGGTGCTCAATGTGAGTTTAACACATTTGTGTGGCTAAATTTGACTCTTCATTTCCCTGCCTGGGTACTGTACTGGGTACAGTACTTCCAACTGCGGCCGCAGGCTTTGTGATTCAGGTGTGAATATTTTTAGGACTGAAGAGATCGACTGTTGATGAGCTCTACGGTGAAAGGATACCAGAGTTAGATGAGAGATTGTTGAGTTAAAGTTAAAGTGAGATCAGTCATGAGTTTATTAAATTACAGACCAGACTTTAAGGGCTGATGGCCAAACCCTGCTCATGACCTCTACATCGGTACCCAAGTGCGCATTCGTGAAAGTGTGCCTCCCATGGATTTGGAGGATCTCCCCAGAGATTTATGCAAATCGAATAGCAAATGCAAATATACATTGAATTTTCCCTCCCTATATCTCTGCAACTATTTTTAAATATTTTAAAATTAAACGTGCAGCCCACTAACAGTACACCTTCCAGCCCACGAGCCTGTGCCACCCAAAAACACCAATCAACTGTTTGTGTTTTTGAAGGGTGGGAGGAAACTGGAGCACCCAGGAAAACCCGTGCAGGCATGGGGTGAATGTACACTCTCCTTACAGATAGCACCAGATTCGAACCCGGGCTACTGCCGCTGTAACAGCATTAACCATATAACCATATAACCATTTACGGAGCGGAAACAGGCCATGTTGGCCTTTCGAGTCCGCACCTGTTCATTGATTTTGTGCGCCCTCTTCAGGCATTGGTCCCGGTAGATCTTCATTCAATAACGATGGGCGAATTCAATGCACATGATCAGATAATTTATTAAAGTGATGTCTAAATATTAGTTACAATATTTTAAAGGACTCCCCAGTATTCATTATATAAAGCCTTGGGATCTGTTACATCTGCCTGAGGGAGGAAGCTGAATATCGGCTTAGAGATGCCACCTCAAGGAATGCAGCCCTCCCTGGCATCAAACTGAATTTATTCGTTGAAATCTCTGGAATCAAGCTTAATAGCAACAGTGACCGAGTTTCTGAGACTAACCACAATGGCCACGAGATTTTGATCCTTCATCCTGTTATCACATTGATTGTCGGACTTTGTTAACACTCTTGTGAAGCACCCTGGATACTTTTGCATGAAGGCACTGTGTAAATAAAGTTTATTGTTGTGGCATTGTCAATGCCTGTAGTTCAAGTTGCAACTTCTCAAGGGCAACTAGCAATGGAGAGTATATGCCAACCTTGCCCAAAATTTAATGAATGAATTAATCAATTGGTAGAAAATTAGATTCTATGCAAAGTAATTGGCTGCAAATCCACACCCCCATTCTACTTCCAACCAGTTTGCACCATCAGACAGTAGTTAAGTTGACCAGGAAATGTCTTTAAAGAAGCAAATGCAGATAATCATATCAGACTCACAGCCTATTCAAATATTCACATTTCTGAAAATTGTGGTTGAAGTATGGCAAATAGCAGGGTACTCTGGATTATGGAATGAAGGCAAGCAAATGAAATTGAATGGCTTGAGGACCTAAAGATCTGCCCCACATTCTTTTGTTATTCTTTGCCAACACTGAAGGATTCATGTCACAATTTGCTCAGAAATGTATCCCTGGTCGATAGCGCAAAATATTCTTTATGATAGCTCATGGCAGATTCCACCAATTCGATCGACACGTGAAGCAGAGTACAACTCCATGACATGTCTACCTTGTCCATTTAATGCAATGTGATCAGAAATGTACTTTTATTGTCTGTAAAGTACTTGGGAAAATCTTAAGATTGTGAAAGGCATGACACAAATACGAGCCCCTCTGTTTTCTCTCACTTTTTTATGATCTGTATGTGAGCCACATGTTTTATAGTATGTGATGGTCTCACACCACAGTGCAGTCTCACACTACAGTGGTTATTTAATAGAGACCAATTTGGCAGTTCAGCCAATGTAACATACAGCATAGAAAACGATGAAGATGAATAGCTCTATGCAGCCAAGTGAAGCTGTTTAATATTTCACCAGCGCACAGTGAAGCTCGAAAACAAACTGTTCTCTGTGGATTTCAAATCTCTGGCAGCCTACCTGAAGGAGATACTTAAGAGGGACAGGGTAGTATTGGAGGAACATAGAAATCTATAGCACAGGGCAGACCCTTCAGCCCACAGTGCTCTGCCGACCTAATAACCTATTCTAACAACTACCTGGAATTTCCCTTCTGCACAACCTTCCGTTTTTCTCAGCTTTACAGTAAAAACCCCAGATATCCGGCACCTAATAAGATTGGTGGATGCCGGATAAGAAAAGTTTCCATTTAGAATGCATGTTGTGCAATTGGCGAACTAACAGCGAGGTGCACCAATTTTAAACTTCTGAAATTTTTTACCTGTTTTTTTTTGCCAGTTTCTTGAGGCTGTTGGCTGCTTGAATACCGGAAAACAGGGGTTTTACTGCGCCGATCTAATAGGAGGGGGAAGGAAAGTTCCAGCACCATGCTCTGAAGCAGGATTCCCCACACACGTTGATAACAGTTGAACTGACGTCCCTTTGGAATCAGGATGTTAGGCGACACGAATCTTAAATGTTATGACTTTGCAAAAGGCAAACGAGAACTAGTGGTCTTTATTCAGCAGAAGCAGGCTAGGAGATGACCTGATGCAAGCATTTCCTGGGAGAATCTTTCTGTAAAATCTCATGCAGGAATTCCTCTGAAGTCACTCTCAGGTTTTATACTTGATGTTGAATTTCCTTCAACATTTTAGGTAGAGACAAGTGGTTCTGTAGAATTCCAGATTTACACTGGAAATACATCAGCTCTGCAGATTCAAATACCATTGTTGAGAATGCGGGCATCCAAAACACAATCCTTTTTTCCACTGCAGTGAGAATGGTTCTCTCTGAAGACAATGTGTTTATTCCCACTTTTATTGTCCTAGATTGAAGACCAGTTCTCATTATTTACTGGCTGTTGCCTCCATAAATCCTGAAGGATGTTCCATGCTTCACAATTCCTAACACTGGAGATACTGCAAAACAACAAATTTCATGACTTGTTCATGACAATAAATTCTGATTCTAGAAATGGACACTGCTTTGATCTCCTACAGCACAGGTCTCCTTGCCTAAAAATAGGATTTACTTGCAGGAAGTGGAATGCAGCACTGTCAGGGGCGCCAGGTAATGCTACTGCTAATGTTGAATCTTTTAGTTTTGTACATAGAACTTACATGATTTTTCCATTCTGAAGTGTCTCCCTAACTTCCGGGAGTGACCATTCACACAGGAATGACTAAAACTCCAAATATCACACAGCAATTTTTATTCAGAATACCTGATGTGTGCTATTTAAGGAGGCTGGACATCCTATTCATTAGCCTGTTGTTCAGGGATTGCCTGCAGTTCAATTTAGACCCCAGGCGATCTGTGGAAATAACATTGGGTTGAGAAGGTAAAATGTTGGAACGGGAATGAATCCTTAATCCAGTTCCAATCTTTTTACCCTGAATGCGATCTGGGAAATTGGGAATAATTTCCTAAGATGAAGCAGCTGTGTAAAAACCAAGTTCATCTGACTTATGGCAGGCTGAAGGCAATTTTTGCAATATTATATTTCTGTTTTATTACATGACAACAACTAGTATCTGACTCCCTGCAGTGAATTAGGATTCACTGGTAGTGTGTTGTGCTGATGGCTAAACCTGCCTTCTGGCTTCGCCCCCATCTCCTCACTTATAACCATGGTTTCCTGCCTAAACCCCGAACCCTTCTGAAGACAACTGTGAGACCCAATCCTTAGTTATTAGCAAATAAAAGCATTTGTTCTCCCTCCAGTCATGAGAGCTTTTATTCACGCTACAACCCCATGAGGGATGTTTGTTTGATGAGAGGAGAAATTACACAGAATGAGCCTCTATTCTGATGAGAAACACCAAAACTGCTGATGCTGGAATCTAAGAAAACAGTGAGAAGCTGGAAGGACCCAACAGGTCAGGCAGAAGCTGTGGAGAGAAATGGTCAGTCAAGGTTTCAGGTTGGGACCCTTTATTGAAACACTCAAACATTGTACATTTCCCTCTATGGATTCTGCCCGACCCATTGAGTTCCTCCAGGGGTTTGTTTTTAGTTCGAGATTTCAGCATCTGCACTCTCTTGTGTCTCCAAGTGGCACTTTACACCTGACTGCACTCCTTCTAAAACATTTCACAAGAACGTTATCAAAGTTGATGCCAAATTACAGAAGGAGCTATTAGGGAAAATAACAAAGAACACATGCAAGGATATGTGTTTTCATGAGAGAGAAGAAGAGTTCAAAGAAGGAATTCCATGGATGCTGACAACTTAAGATGAACTGATTGAGCAACAAAATTCAGAGTTTAAGAGATAAGAATTAAAATGGCAGAGGATTGTGAGACTAAAGGTTACAGAAATAGGAAGAGAGTAACTTTAGAAGTAAACTGGGAACCACTACAGGTCAGAAATAACCATGTGTTTTCGGGATGTACGTAGGTCAACACAAGGTCAATGGAGTATAGAATGGCTGTGAGTTTGCACAGGGAGGAAAACCAACTAGGAAAAATTGGAACAGTCATCCATGCATGTACAAAGCTGTGCAGAAGGTTTTAACTTCAAGCGAGCGGAGGCAGATATAGAAACTGGCAATGTCACAGAGATGGAATTTGGCAGGTTTATGAGAGGATTTTATGAATTATTTGAAGTTTTTTAAAAAAATTAGCAATGGAATACAATAATAGGCCATTCCAGCCCACAAGCCCACACTGCCCAAATTGGCACCCATTTGACCAATTAATCTGCTAAACATCTTTGGGACGTGGAAGGAATTGCTGCACATTGAACCAGGGGATGCTATCTCAGTAAATATATATATCGTTTAAAATTTGTTTTATTTTTCACACTATGAACCATACTGACCAAAATACACACAAACATTTCCCTCTTGAATATACACAGTGTCATTTTCCACCCTCCCTTCCCTCCCTCCATCCCCCCCTCTCCCCACCTACCCAACACACATGATACATTAAGCTCATTAAGCAATGTCGTCACACAATGAAAATAAACAAGAAATTTGTGTCTTCTACTTTTACATACTGGGTCAGTTCATTTCGTCTTCTTCTCCTTCTGTCATTTTAGGCGGTGGAGGTCCGCGGTAGGTCTTCTCTATCGTGTTCCATGTACGGTTCCCAAATTTGTTCGAATACTGTGATGTTATTTCTTAAATTATATGTTATTTTTTCCAATGGAATATATTTATTCATTTCTATGTACCATTGCTGTATTCTCAGGCTATCTTCTAATTTCCTGGTTGACATGATACATTTTTTTGCTAATCTTTTTTGTGCTCCATCCAAATCGAGTCCAAGTTCTTTACTTCTTATATTACTTAGAAGAAAAGATCTCTGGAGTTTTTGGTATGTTGCTTTTTGTGATTTTATTTAATACCTGGTTTAGATCTTCCTAAAACTTTTCCACTTTCTCACATGGATGTACTGTTGTTCCCGTTTCCTTCTTACAGCGAAAACATCTGTCTGATACTGTTGGGTCCCATTTATTTAACTTTTGGGGTGTGGTGTATAGCCTGTGTAACCAATTATATTGTATCATGCGTAACCTCGTGTTTATTGTATTTCTCATAGTTCTGGAGCATAGGTTTTCCCATGTTTCATTCTTTATCTTTATGTTTAGATCTTTTTCCCATTTTTGTTTGGGTTTACAGCTTGTTTCCTCGTTCTCTTTCTCTTGCAGTTTGATGTACATATTTGTTATAAATCTTTTAATTATCATTGTGTCAGTAATCACATATTCAAAATTGCTTCCTTCTGGTAACCTCAGCCTGCTTCCCAATTTATCCTTCAAATAGGTTTTCAGTTTGTGGTATGCAAACATTGTACCGTGACATACCATTTTTGCACTTCATTTGTTCAAAAGATAATAATTTATTTCCCAAAAAACAATTTTATATTCTTTTGATCCCTTTTCTCTCCCATTCTCGAAAGGAAAGGTGTTCTATTGTGAAGGGGATTAGTTGATTTTGCATCAATATTAATTTTGGTAGTTGATAATTTGTTTTTTTCCTTTCTACGTGAATCTTCTTCCAAATGTTGAGCAGGTGGTGCAATACTGGTGAATTCCCATGTTGCACCAGCTTTTCATCCCAATTATATAGTATATGTTCAGGTACCTTCTCCCCTATTTTATCTAGCTTTAATCTGGTCCAATCTGGTTTTTCCCTTGTTTGATAAAAATCTGATAGGTAACCTAATTGTGCTGCTCTATAATAATTCTTAAAGTTTGATAGCTGTAAGCCCCCTTGTTTGTACCATTCTGTTAATTTATCTAACACTATCCTCATTTCCCCCCCCCCCTTTCCATAAGAATTTCCTTATTATTTTCTTAAGCTCCTTGAAGAATTTCTCTGTTAGGTGAATTGGTAACGATTGGAATACGTATTGTGTCCTTGGGAAGACATTCATTTTAATGCAATTTACCCTTCCTATCAGTGTTAGTGATAAATCTTTCCAATGTTTTAAGTCGTCTTGTAATTTCTTCATTAATGTCAGTAAATATATCTAAGGACAAGGTTGGATAGAATTTTACAGAGTTGGGGAATTAAGGGATTTGGGTAAAAGGCAGGTAGGTGGAGATGAGCCTGTCATCAAATCAGCCACCATCTCATTGAATAGCGAAGTACATTGATGAGCCGGGTGGCCTACTCATGCTCCTATTTCTTATATTCTTATGTTGTTAAACTGGAGCACCCAGAAGAAAGTAACACAGACATGAGGAGAAGATACAAATTCCTTACAGTCTGCGCCAGATGCGAACCCAGGTCCTTTCCGTTGTAATAGCATTGTACTAACCACTACACTAACTGTGCAGCCGAATAATACATTTAAGCTGTTGGAATTTAAAATAATTAGTCAGTTTTCTTGATCTTAACCTCAGTTCACACCAGACTCCAGCAAATGGTCAGCCATTTTGCTGCTAATAATTATTCAATAGTTTAATATGGTCCATGCTAATGCAGCCAATTGTCGAACACATCCTCAACATCGAGCTTTAAAAATCAGCTGCTCCACATCATCTTCCTGCAGATACTATTATTAGGATTCAGGCAGCAAGTGGTGTGTCAGACTATTGCTCATGTGAAGATAAACTTATTCAGTGTTCATTGTGTTCCAAGTTTGAATGAGAAAAATACCTTGATGTATTCACAAAGTAATTCCACTTTCAGTTCATCAAACCGCAGACTCTAAGGTAGAGCATTCTGGTGTCATTCGGTTGATGAGCTATCAGCTCCCAGGGGCTGATAGTCGAGAGACCATTCCTTATGCAAAGAAAGTGATGTGCATCATCGTTTGGTTTGTGCCTATGAATGACTTCTTTGTGATACAGTCATATATGGCAAGTTTCGTGTTTGCTGGCCAACCCCAATTGTTCCTCGAGGGGATGACGGAGAGTAACCTTTCTTGAAACAGCAGTCAGTGCTTCTGGAGAAGGTCCTCCCACCATGCTGTTGCAGAGAGAGTTGCAGGACTTAAACCCAGTGTCAATGGCGCGCCAGTGATATATTTCTAGGTCAGGACGATGAGTGACCTGAAGGGGAACCTGCATGAGATTTCCTTGCACCTGCAGGCCTTGTTCTTAGTACCAGATGCCATAGATTTGGGAAATATTTTCAGAGTACCCTGTGTGAATCACGATATCAATTTACTTTATCAACATGAAACATCCTTTACTGAAAGCAATAATTCTTAACCAAATGGCGGTGTCTGATTCAACAATGTGTCAAAATGATTGTACGATTGTTATGTCGCAGACCAGCAGCAATAGAAATTCAGCAAGACAATATTATTTTTAAAATCATATATTTATTATTATTTACTAATAATTAACCTTAATTAACTTATCTAAACTTAAACCCCAAATATGAGCGAATATACGTCTCTGTGTGTGTGTGTGTGTGTGTGTGTGTGTGTGTGTGTGTGTGTGTGTGTGTGTGTGTGTGTGTGTGTGTGTGTGAAATACGCAAGCCATTACAGCTTACAGCTAAGGCACGATTCTGGAAAGTCAGTTCAAAGTTCAGTCTTAGAAACCCTGTGCTGAAACTGCAAACCTTTAAACTGATGTTAGGAAGTAATGACTAAGGAGGTGAGACACTGAGTGATCAGAATGCCGAAACTCACAAATCCTTTTCAAGTTGCTTCCAGATAAATTTCCTTTAATGTTGCCGCTCCGTAAATAGTTATATGGTTATATGAATAATTGTCACAACTCCTCTCTTCCTTGCGTGAGAGACCATATGAAAATAAATGATCAATTGAGTTTGTGTGAGTGAATGTGTGAGGATTAAAAGTCAAAGGAAAGCAACTCACTGCAAGAATGACAGCTTGGATCACATGACCAACTTGCTCCAACCATACTCAAATTCAAATCTATCATCCAAAAAAATATTAAAGAACCATCAGCCCTTTCCAAAATCAATATTTTTTGCAGATTTCATACAGATTATGCTAGTGACTGGATTAGATAGTTCTGAGATTCCTAATGTTCTCCTGAGATGCACTGCGTCTCTGCCTCTCCTTCCCTCTCTCAGTCTTTCTTTTACTCTTGCACATTTATTCTCGCACTCCCTTTTTTCTCTCTGTCTTCCAAGCCCCTTGCCCTGGCTCACTTTACCTCTCACTATCGTCCTCTCTCTCCAACTCCCACTCTGATGAATCTTCTTTCATTCTCCCTGACATCCATTTTCCCATTCTCTATCCCACAAACTTTCTCCCTCTAGCATTCACTGTCTCACTCATTCACTTCTGGCCTTTCGCCAGCTGTCTTCGTCTCACTCTCCCCTCTTATTCTTTCATTCTTAACGTGGATCAAAGACACCATTCTAACACAAGACCCTTCCCAGTCCATGAGAATGTGCCTGAGAGGCTCACCAATTCAACAAGAACTAGCAGAACTATCTGATTGAAGTTATTGACTCTGTGATTGTTATCTGTCAGAACAGCATGGGCTTATTTAACTCCATTCCCTTTCTTGGAGATATATTCTGTTCGACAAACAACTCATAGATGAGTAAATGGTAGTGCCAGATTATTGATAGATTTGTATAGATCAATTAAGATGAGTGACTTATTTATTTATTCCGGCAGCAAAGTCCAATGGGTTTATGATCAGCCTCAGATGGGTGAAGTTTTAAATGACTTTTTCTGTTGTTAATGAGGAGGCAGTCAGAGAAACTAAGGGAAATCATTAACATTGTATTGGAACATACTCACATTATACAAGAGGAGGAACCAGTGAAGATAAAGTCCTTTGAGGAGGATAAATACCCAGGGCTCGAACAACTGCATCTGAAGTGGGAAACCAGGGATGAAATTCCAGGTGGTTCTGGCAGAGACATTTGCATTATCTTTATCCACGAGTGAGGTAACAGAAGACTGGGGCATAATTAATATTGTATCTTCATTTAAGAGGAGTTACAAGGCCAAATCAAGGAATTATAGGCCAGTAAGCCGAACACAGAGGTTTTCAAACATTTTTCCCCCCATTCACATACCACCTTGTGTAACAGGGCACCTGTTACTGACCATAAGAGCACTGATGCCATAAGTTCTGTTACAGTTAGTAAGGGATTACTTAAGGCAGGATTTCCCAAACTGGGTTGCGTGGAAAGGGGTAGGAGTTCCGCGGAAGAAGTGACAGGGATTAAGAACAATCTACTTGTTTTTCTTTAAATTACTTCCTACTTCTGTCTTTAATTCAATTTGTTTCCAGGATGGCAGGAAACAGTGCACTCACCCCTAAGAAAACAAAATAGTGTCATGAGGCGCTGCTCATAATTTTCAACCAATGAGAACACATGGTTTCATCTCCACACACTATAAGCACACGCGTTTGCCTGAAACACCAGGGAGGGGTGAGTGTGGCTGTGTGACAGAAAGACCAGGTCCATGGCAGGTACCTCCCCCAGCTAAGTGGTTCTCGAATGGACATTTGTGACCCCCCCTCCCGTGGTTACCCTAATGCCACTGATTAGATCCCTTCTGATGCTGTCTCTGGGGGTTCCGCAATTTTCAAGTGCTCCTCAAAAGTGTTCAGTGAGCTTAAGGTGATACGTGAGTGGAAAGATAAAGGTTAAGAACCACCAGCCTAACAGTGGTGGGAAAGTTACTGGGGAGAGATACAAAATCATCAAGGCCAGGGGTATATCTATGGAAAATAGTACTTATGGCAAGCACCATGGCTCTGCTACCTTTTGGGCCCATATGCAGGGCCGAGAGATTGTGCAGCAGAGATCGAGAGACTGAGCCGTGATGGTACCATGACGCAATGGTGCACGCTGTGACTTCTCCCCCACCCAGGACCTGGAGAGTCTGACTTTAATAGAAATTGTTCAGTGGTGCTCCCCTTCAAGAGGCACCCAGGGCACTTGCTGTACCTTAGATACGCCACTGATCAAGGCATAGATGATAAGAATTTTCTCCAGAATAGGACTGTCTGGAGGACATAGGTTAAAGGAGAAATGGAAAAGAGTTAAAAGGGAGTGAGGGACATTTTTTTTCCACACAGAGCAGGATGCATTTATGGAAGGAGCTTCCAGACAAAGTGGTAGAGGCAGTAGAATTACAACATTTGAAAGATATAAAAGTATATGGATAAGTAAGGTTTAGAGTGATACAGGCTAACGCAAGCAAATGGAATCAGCTCAGAGAGGTAATTTTGTCACCATGGACGAGTTGGGGTTCAAGGGGCCTGTTCCTCTGCTACATCATCTTATAATCATGGGTGAGGAGTTACTTTACACCAGTGGTTCTCAACCAGTGTGTATGGGTTTCATTTGCTGTTGATTCACTTGATTAAAGAAGAGCAGCTCACAGAGTGGGCCAAATCTTCTCTACAGCCTTGAAAGGTCTAAACAGACAAGCGGATCTTGTTGGTGGCACTATCAGTCTCACGGCTGGTTCATCACCTCTACAGCGCCAGCGATCGGGACCGGACCTGGGTTCAAATCCCGCGCTGTCTGCAAGGAGTTTGTAGGTTCTCCCCGTATCTGCGTGGGTCCCCCCCCCCACCCCACCCCAGAGCCTCAGGTTTCCTCCCACCATTTGAAACATACCATGGGTGTAGGTTAATGTGGTGTAAACTGGGTGGCATGGACTCGTGGGCTGAAATGGCCTGTTACCGTTAAAAGAATCATCATGATCATCTGCCCCCTTCACTGTACCAGCATTTTGTGAGGGAATTGAGCAAAATCAATTTTGAAAGACAAATATTTAATTAATTGATTGACCAAAGAGGCATTAAGTGTAAATGAGGGGACAGTGTGATTGGCAGAGCTTCAATTAGAGAACTCAGCAGGATAACATAGCTCTGGCATTCTCATTCAGACTAATGCACTTCATCTCTAATTACCAATCTGAATTAAATCTTCTCCCTATTACTAATGTACATTTATATTCATTAGCAACCCCAAAGGTAAAACCTCGGGCACAAAGGATCAGGCAGCCTGTGCTGTTAGTATTCTGAGCAATTTAAATATGTCAGATCCCTGGATTTAGGGGTGGTTCAGGAAGCATGTTCCGCAGGGATGTTTAAAGTTCTCTCCATTCATTAGGGTTTCCCACTGCCTGAAATCCCTTCACTGTGGGAGAATCATAAAGGAAAGAATATATGACCTTTTACAGGCCCTGTGCATCCTATTTTCAACATCCAAAATGGCTCTCTGGTCAATGGGATGCTCCAGAAATGCTGTCACCGTTGGAACATAGGGGACCCTGTGGCCAGTTAGTGCACAAACAGCAGTATCATGTTGACCTGATTATTTGATTATCGCCCCTTAGCTGATATTTTCTTTTTGCAAGAAGGAATCACATTCTCATCATCTCTGAACTATTTTAGCAGTATATACTCAGTCTGTGCCCGGCGTTTGACCTGCGCCCTGTTTCAGGAACTTTTCACTCTCTGTGCTAAAAACAACTTGACCAGCGCAACTCCTTTAAATTTCCACACCCTCCCTCCCTCCCCCCCCTCATAATTCACCTGAAATGCATGTCCTCAGGCGCTTGATATTTTCACCACGGGGAGAAAGGTTCGGACTGTCGACCTAGCGTAATTTTAGAAGGTTCTATCAGCCTCTGCTGATGCAGAGAAGACAACCTAACTTTGTCCAACCTCTCCCTCGCGTTTGATCAGACTTTTATGAAGAACATTGGGTAGTTCCATTGAATGTCAAAGGTGCGTCTCAAGCAATCGGCAAAAAAAAATCGAGGAAAATATATTTTAAAGGTTAAATAATAAGAAAATAATAGGTTAAAAAAACCACAAATATAAAATTGTAGAAGTAAATGTTCTCTGAAGTAACACATAAACCTTTGGTGACAATGGGAGCTATTATTCAGCCAGCAGAGGGCCTTGGTCGGGCTTTGATTGTAGTAGCTGTTTGAATAAAGTTGTGTGAAACAGCAATGGTGTCGCCCAGGTTGAAGAGCTAATTGATGTCACTCGCCATTGGGGTGACTCTCTTAAGGTGTCTCCTTATCCCTGCTTCATAAGAGACACCCCGGTGGCTTTGTCTGTAAACTTGTTGGGGGGGGGGGGTTGGGGGATTAATTATCTCATGTTATTGTTCATTTTTCTGGCGGCTCCTCGGGTGGGGGGGGCCTACAGAAACTGCAATTTTTAAATCTTATCAAAGAATGTGACTGAAAATAAAGGAAGGTTTATATATTCATGCAAGTACAGTCAAGTGTTTTTGACTTTTAAACTGTTTATTCTTATTGCAGGTGTATTCATTAGCAATTACAACAGAAAATCTCAAGCAATGTTAAATATACTTATCCAGAATCTACCAAACCCGACAGGTGCTGGATACCAGGGATTTTACTGTATTTCTCAGTTGTGCTGATAAAAGAATCTTGAATTTTCCAAGTGTCAGCAGATGACCAGAGGCAGCAAGGTCATGATGGTTCGATCATTCTGACCTCCAGTGCCCATGCCTTCCCATGAAACTGGAGGACCCTGCCACTTTAAAAGATCCTCATTGAATGTTATATTTGCACCCCCACCCCCCAATCTTTGTTCTGCTTTCAAACCCTATTCATCTACTTTCCATCACAGCTGAGATACAGGTGCTCCCTGACTTGCGACCTATGCGACTTACGTCCATCCACACATAGGACCAAATTTTTTTTAAATTTAAAAAATATAAAATTTATGCAGTTTATGCTGTATTTGACAAACTATAAGAGGTGTACAGGGTACTAAAGAGCCAAAATGTGCATGCTTACCTTGTTAGTCAGTGTCCTGGGGTCTGTCGGCTGGGCACGGCCATTTTGATTCCTGTGTGCATGCATGAGTCTTTGGTTAGCGCACGAGTTAAGCGCCCAAATTCATTATCATTCAGCTACTTAACTCTCGTATATGCACCAACAGAACTCCAATACATGAACCCACTGAGCATGCGCTAACTGAAGACTCACACATATGTAAGGATCAAATTGGCCACGACTCACCTATGGACCCTGAGATCCCGGGATGCCGACTAAGAAGGTAAACCTGGACTAGAATGTGCAAAGATTCACCAAGGTTGATTGACAAATTCAGGAAGCTTTAAGTTGTTATTTTCAAATCTACGATGAAAAAATATTTGATTAAAAAGTTTGCTTTAAGACTCTGGCACTCCATGCGTGCAGGCAAAATTCTGACTGACATCCACTTCAAGATATGACCAATCCTTCGGTTGATCCAAATTATGGTCGTAAGTCAGGGAGTACCTCTACATAAATCCCTGGTGTAGCAGATTCAAAAACTTACAGACCTAAAGATTGCTCAATAACATTAAGAAACCTCTGTCAGTTCAGATCCTTGAAGAACTAAAAGAAAATGTTTATTAGGTCAACCTTCACTGTCAAACTCAATGTCTAATGCAATAATTGCATGAGTAATTGAACACGAACACAGTAAAGTGTTTCACTGGATATCAGTGTTCAGTTGCAAGACTGCAGAAGGTTGCTTGACTCCGAATAATTGTGCCTTAAGCTGATATTAATCAGGAACTGTAAGCCCCAATTTAAAAGCTCAAAGCAGTTAAAACTGTCCTGCACCATTTTATGGGTGTGTTGCAGTTATTTAACAGTGAGCCAGTCACAATTTCTGTCAAGTAGACATATTTACATTCATAGTTCTGCTAACAACATAAAGGCTTTCATTAAGGCTTCTGTGGAACAGATGTCGCGATTGTATCGCCCTAATTTCCCTCTCTCTTTCAGACATACAGGAAGTATTTGCACAGTACAATTAAAATGTTCAAAGTATGTGGGTTTTGAATTTAGAAATGAAAGGAATTTCATCAGCAGATTGACTGAAGACAGAACAATTAGCACATGTATATTTTCAGTCGAATGGTGTGGAACCCTCTTTTTTTGAATTACATTGGCTCCGCTAGTCCATGTGGACGTCTATGTTTCACTGCAGCTGCCCTCAGCCTTTCCTATACTGAATCCATCAGCACAACTCGTTGTTTCCTTCCCTCCCATGTATTTATTATTTTGTGGATCTATTATATTTTCCTCAACCAAGTCCCACCTTCCCACGAATCTCGGAGGAAGAATTTCTCCCAAATACCCTGTGTCTAATTTTATTTTTCGTTGAATGACTGACACTGCTGGCCTCTAATTTGTTTTCTCACACCCCATAAAAAGCTTTCACAATTTTGAAGATCTGTATTAGGCCACTCAATTGCTTTCTCTTTTAAGAGGAGGGAGAGTGGGCTGATTAAAATGTTATGTCATATTTCTTGCACCAAAAACGTAAATCAAACCATTTTTAACACCTCACACCAAAAGTGTACAACATTTTCAAGCATCATCACATGTAGCTTTATTTTCTTGTTGGAAAAATTCTATTCCTTTAGAAATAAACCTTTGGACTCAATCTGATTTTTTCTAAGGGCTCTCTGGAATTTTGAAAAATGTGATGGTATCTGATAGAAATGTATAAAATTATGAAAGGCATAGATAAGACAGAGGTCAATGTGATGCAGATATTACCCATATTTGAGCCATTTTTGTCTTATTTTTCTGAATATTACCCCTCAATCTTCTTGCATGTTTTCTATGATAAAGCCAGCTCGATTTTCTCTCTGCAATCAGTTCTGACACTGCAACATTATCATATTCTACCTCAACATATCAATGGTCCTTTGAGAGCCTAGATATGTTACATCTGTAATATTGCCTGTGTCCACTCCTCATGTTATTCAATGAGGTTGGCCAAACTCAACTTTTAAATCCTAATACAGTGGAGGTCTGAAAATCCATACTGCTTTGGGATTGGGTCAGACCGGTTTTTCGGATGATCCGGATTCTCGGGCAGTAGTTAAAATTCAAATTTAAGGAGGAGGAATAAAGAAGAGATGAACAGGTAAATTTTGGTAGTTTCTTCATTCGCAAATACAGCCTACATTGTTTATCAAAGCGAGCAGTTTTAACGAAAAATAAAGTGGTTTCTAAAAGCTGTTGTGCACACATGCATACAAAAGCCCGCTAAATTTTTAGAAGTTTTTCAAAATGTCCAGATTCTCGGGTAGTCCAGATTTCTGTATCTGTATTTATTTGTATTAGTAATAATTCAGATACAAGATTCCAGAAGTTATGGGGGTCATTTCTAACTCACTATCTTACTTTATAATTTTACTCCAATGTAATTAAATTGTCTGACTTGTATCTTTTCCAAGTTCGCTACATTTTTTTTAAACCTACGTTTTTCTTTTAATACCAATCAAATATAGATTTTGGCAATGGGGAAAGATAAGTGGTTTGAGTTTTTATCCTCTACTATTTTCTTCTTTCCTTTCTTTTTGGCATTATTCGAGTCTTTTTTCTATACTATTTAGAATATGAATTATGGATATGATTTACAATTTATGAATGTTAGTGATATATGGAATATCTTATTTAGTTTATGTAACTGTCCATACTATCTTATTGAATTGTACCTTTTTTTGTTTATATAAATTCTTTATTTAAATCAATAAAAATATTTTTAAAACAAAAAGATTTTTTATTGTCAAGAAATAAAACAGAAAATGTAATTACCCCATGAAATTTCCTTTAGTCGATTGAAAGGCAAACAAAGATTTCCCATCGGCAGAAATTGCCAGGTGCCCCTTACAGTCAGAGAAAGAGAAGCAAAAGAGAGTCTCCACAGGGTCACTGGATGTCCATGGCTTCACCTCCAGAGTTCCCGCAGCCTCCTCAGTTGCACAGACTCCAAACCAAACTATCGGCAACCCAAATGATGTCAGAGGCACGCAAGAGATGAATGAGAAAATCTCAGAGATATTTAAAGGTTACAGGGTTGGAGGATGTTACTGTGGTAGCCAGAAACCACAGTGGAATTTGAAAATAAGAATGGGAACTTTCAAATCCAGGGATTTCAGGAGGGCTGTGTTTCCAGCAGCATTTCAGATTTTTTTGAGTTTTCTCATTGCTCATATCTGTAATCTGTTTGGAGTTTGATCTCATTATCTCTGCATCTCTATCATTCATATATCTAATCTGGATAAGGTAAAACTTCTGGTATTTTGGAATTCAAGCAACCGGCAAAAAAATCAAGGAAAATAAATGAGAATAAAATAATAGGTAAAAAATATGGAATTTTTAAATTGTAAGAGTAAATATTCTCTGAAGTAACCCATAAACCTTTGGTAAAGATGGGAGAAAGTATTCAGCCAGCAGAATCCTTTGATCGCGCTTTGCTCGTAGCAGCTGTTTGAATAAAGATATGTGAAACAGCAATGGCATCTCCCAAGATGAAGAGCCGGATCGTGCCGTTCACCGTTGGGGTGGACTCCCTCTTTTATGAGCCGCCCCGGTCAGAGGATTTATCTGAACTTGAGGGAATGCGGGGTTAATCATATATAATATTATTGTTCGTCATCAGTTAGCTCCGTGGAGGCAGAAATTTTTAATTGTTTTCAAAGAATGTGACTGAAAATAAAGTGCTTTAGGTTTATATATTCACGCAGGTGAGGTTTGTTCAGTGTAAGTACAGTATAGTATTTTTATCTTTTAACCTGTTTATTCTTAATGCAGGTGTAATAGTTAGGCATTGTAAAAGTCTCAAGCAGCTCGAAAATACCACATCCAGCATCTACCAATCCCCGTAGTTGTCGGATACCAGGGTCTTTACTGTACTTTGTTGCAAAGTATTTACAAACATACAATTTGTTGAAAAAGCTCTTGGGAAAGCCTCATAAAGAACTTGATTATGAAGAAGTAGTAAAATGTGGGGATAATGAGAACAAACACCAATTAGCATGAGGCGACTTGTGTTGCCCAGAGGAATGCATTAAGGTTCAGTCTGCACCCTATCTTTAAATAAGCAAGCTGCAATGATAGATGTCTATCCAATTTTCCTAATCATTCGAAGTATCACAGGGAATAGTGTAGAGGGAAGCAAAGTGTTGTAAAGGGACATTGATGGTAGAAAAGAGTGGAAGAAAAATCTTTGCAGATGGAATTTCATTTGGGCAAATGAGGCTGTCCACTGTGGACCTTAGAAAGTAAGACTGGAGTATGTTCTTTGGCAAGAATTTGGCTCTATAGGAGCACAAAGAGATACAGTGATCAAAATTTCAAGTGCAAAGAATAATGTGAAAGGGCAACTGAAGTGGCTTCCAATATTATATGTCTGAAAATAAACAGGTTGAGGTTATGTTACAGTTTAATCAATACTTTAGATCCAGAAGCTTCCTCTCAAAAAGGATCTATTGCCTTGTGTGGTGCCAATTTACCTGAAAATTTCTGTTCCTGATAAGATTACATTACTAAAGTTTGGGAATGCCAGTGCCCTTTGAGTATAGAAAATTAATGGGTGATCTAAAAAGTATTCAGAGTATTTAAGGAGTTGAAAGGATTAAGATCTTTTCCTTTGTGGGAGAGAGTCCAGACTATTGACTTGAAGGCAGCTTGCAGGAAGCATAATTTCAAGTCAAGTCACTTTTATTTATTGTTCACACCATGTTCGCAGGGTAAGGATGAGATAGCATTTCTCCAGGACCACAGAGCATATTTACATAAATATAAGTCCGAATAGAAGTTAGACACATTCACACTTATACAGTCCATGGTACCCTATCCCCAAATATTCTGGGAGTTCAGGAGTCTGAAGGCTTGGGGGGTAAAAGTTGATTTCCACTCTGGACGTAAGGGCCCAAGTGCTGCAGTACCTCCTACCAGATGGCAGAAGAGAGAACAGTTTACTTGAGGGGTGTGTGGAGTTCTTCACAATGTTTATTGCCTTTCACCTATATCAAGTGTTGTAGATGTCCCTCGTGAGAGCCCCCATTGATCTTTTCTGTTGACTTCACTCTCCTCTGCAGGGTCTTGCAGTCCAAAATGGTACAGCTTCCTAACCAGGCGGTGATGCAGTTGCACAGTACGCTTTCAATACATCCCCTGTAGAATGTAATGAGGATGGAGGGTGGGAGATGGACTTTCCTCAGACTTCGCAGGGCTTTCTTGGCTGTTGGGCTGGTGATAAGGGGTCAGGTGAGATTCTCCGCCAAGTTCACTCCAAGTAACTTGACAATCTTGAGGACCTCAATGGTCGAACCGTCAATGGTCAGTGGAGCATGGTCCCCCTGGGTCATCCTAAATTCATTAACTATTTATTTTGCACAGGTATCTTTACAAAGGACTCATGCATAAAGTGTAAGTGAATGTACGAAGGATATACTAGATAAATGTATGCACAGGCACACATGTCTGCATACATGCACAAAGTGCAATGAGGCAGAGTGTATTAAACACATTTTCATCACTCATAATAGATTCGTAAGAAAATGGCAGATTAAAGAAATAAAGTTATTGCAGGATTGTTTTGAAGAGGGCGTGGCGGCACGCCATTCGGCAGGTGAACCAGCCCTGCTTGAAACACAAGTGGAGGGGCAGCCGGCCAAAATGGCGCCGTTGGGGGGTTCCCCTTCGACCTCGGCACCGGGCTCGGGGACCCACGTGAAGCCCTGGTGATGTCAGCGCCCCCAGCGCGGTTCTCAGCCAGGTCCGGGCTGGGAGTATAAGGCCAGCCAGGCAGCCTGCAATAAATCAATTCTGCTCACTGAGCTCAACCCATCTGGTTGTGTGTTATTTCAGTTAGCAGTGTGGCTGCCGCTACAATTGGTGACCCCGACAGGTTTAAACGCCTTTGAACCCAACATGAACGACCCTTCTATCAGTGCTATAGCCGTCAAGCTCCCTGACTTCTGGGTGCAGGAGCCAGAGACCTGGTTAAGCCACGCAGAGGTTCAGTTTCACCTCTGCCAGATTTCATCAGACACAACCAGTTTCTACCATGTGATCAGGCCACTGCCAGACGTGTGCTGCACCTCATTCAACACCCAAGCACGGAAGATAAATACGGGACTATGAAGCACGTGCTCACCAGCTCCCTCGAACTATCCAGGCGCCAGTCTGCCACTCGGATTCTGCACCTCGACACCTTGGGGGACAGGTCCCCAATTGAGCTAATGGATGAGATGCTCACACTCATGGGCAATCACATCAACTGCCCACTTTTTGAGCACATCTTTCTCGACCATCTGCCTGAGGACATCCTGCCACTACTGGCCCAAGAGAGCTTTGCTGACCCAAGAAAGGTTGCTCAGAAGGCTCAAGAGCTATGGCTCGAGTGATTCCCGGAGGGTTCAGTGGTTGAGCAGGTCGCAAGTCACGGGCATGACCACTCCAAACCTTGCTCTAGTACTGCAGTAGAACACCCGGTCCCTACAGGGGCCACAAAGAGCATAACCAGAGCAAGGCATCTGCTCCGGGCCTCTGCTTCTACCACCAGCATTGGGGAGCCAAGGCTCGGAAGTGTCATCAGCTCTGCTTGTTCCAGGGAAACGGGCAGGCCGGCCACTGTTAATTGCTGTGGCGGCTGGCCAGGGACACAGCCTTCTCTACCTGCGGGACTCAGTCAGCGGCCGATCTTTCCTCATCAACACTGGGGCCCAGAACAGTGTCATTCCAGCCACGGCCATCAAGTCCAGGAACTGGCCTCGAGGACCTCCCCTTCATGCGGCCAATGCAACACAGATCTGGACGTATGGAGACAAGACCATCCACTTCCAGATCGGCTGACAAAAGTTCTTGTGGAGGTTCACCATCTCGTCCCTACCAACCGCCATCCTGGGTGCCGATTTCCTCCTTGCCCACGGGCTCCTGGTTGACATTCAAGGCAGGCGCCTGGTAGATGCCGTACCTTCCAGGCCATTCGCCTCAATGCCTCCTGCACAGAGCAGCCACTGATGGCCACGATCAGCATGCCCAAGGACGAGTTTCAGCATATCCTGGACGAGTTTCTGGCCCACCTCAAGCCACAGTTCTCCACTGTCTCACCGCGACACGGGGTGTTCCATCACATCCCTACCCAAGGCCCACCGGTCCATGCCAAGGCACGCCGGCTCCCGCCAGATAAGCTCCAGGTAGCGAAGGAAGTTTTCACATCTGTTGGAGCTGGGGATCATTCGGTACTCTGACAGCCCTTGGGCTTCACCGATCCACCTGGTCCCAATAGCCTCTAGCAGCTGGCGCTCCTGCGGAGACTACTGGCACCTTAATGAGGCGAGAGTTTCTGACCATTACCCAATCCCTCACATCCAGAATTTTACTGCCAACCTGCATGGAGCGAGGTTATTTTCCAAGGTCAACCTGGTGCGCGGGTATCACCAAATCCCGGTGCACCCCGAGGACATACCCAAGATAGCCATCATCACCCTCTTCTGCTTGTTCGAATTCCTTCTCATGCCGTTCAGGCACAAGAACGCCGCCCAGACCTTCCAAAGCCTTTTGGACTCAGTGGGCAGGGACTTGGATTTCATCTTCATTTACTTGGATGACATCCCTGTTGCCAGCAGAGATCAAGCGCAACATAAGGCCCACCTGCGCACCCTCTTCTCCCGACTGGCCAACTTTAGCCTCACTATCAACTCAGCCAAGTGCCAGTTCAGGAAAGAGTCCATGCAGTTCCTGGGCCATACCATCACGGCTGAAGGAGCCATGCCCGCCACTACGAAGGTCACCTCAATCAAGGAGTTCCCACACCCGAACAACCTCCCTCAAAGGGCTGCAGGAGTTCGCGGGTATGGTCAACTTTTATAACCATTTCATCCCAGGCACTGCATGCATCATGCAGCCGCTCTTTGCCCTCATCGCGGCCAAACACAAAATGCTTGTCTGGACTCCAGAGGCCTGCAGGGCATTCGAGACCACGAAGGATGCCCTCGCGAAGGCTACCATGCTCGCCCACCCACACACTGACCTGCATATGGCACTCTCCATTGATGCCTCTGCCACAGGCGTCGGCGACATCCTGGAGCAGCAAGTGAATGGACAGTGGAAGCCACTAACGTTCTTCAGCCGGCTTCTTCACCACCAGAGCGCAAGTATAGCGCCTTCGACCGTGCGTTACTGGGCATGTACCTGACGTTGCGGCATTTCCACTATTTCTTGGAGGGAAGGACTTTTTCCATCTTTACTGACCACAAACCCCTCACTCAGGCACTCGTCATGGCAAAGGATCCCTGGTCGGCCCGCCAGCAGCGTCATCTCTCCTTCGTGTCGGAGATTACCACCGACCTTCAACACAAGGAGGGAAGGACAACGTGGTCACCGGTGCACTCTCACAACCGGCCATCTGTGCACTGACACCCAGCCTCGACTTCGACCAGCTCGCCCGGGACCAGAAGTCCAATGAGGAGACGTGAGCCTTTAGGACTGCCATCACGGACCTGCGGTTCCAGGACCTCCTGGCTCCTAGCGGTGAGGGCACCATCCTTTGTGATGTCTGCATGGGCACCCCACAACCAGTGGTTCACCAGCAGTGGCACAGGCAAGTCTTCCACCATATCCAAGACCTTTCGCACCCTTCCATCAGGTCCACGGTCCATATATTGGCAGAGCATTTCGTCTGGCATGGGCTGCAGAAGCAGATCACGGGCTAGGCCAGAACATGCACTCATTGCCAGTTTACCAAGGTGCACACTCCGTACAGGAGTTTGAGCACGTCCAGGAACGGTTCAACCACATTCACGTGGACATCGTCATGCCCTTACCCATTTCTTGGGGTAACCATTACCTTTTCACAGTGGTCAACTGCACCACTCGTTGGCCCGAGGTGATCCCGATGCCAGACTCCTCCACGGACTCCTGCTCCCGAGCGCTGTTGCACGGTTGTGTCACCCGGTTCAGCGTCCTGAATCACCTCACCAGCGATCGGGGCACCCAGTTCACCTCTGCACTCTGGGCACAGCTCGCTAACAGGCTGGGGATCGAGCTACACCACACCATGGCCTATCATCCACAGGCCAATGGGCTGGTCGAGCGACTACACCGCCACCTTAAGTTGGCACTTATGGCCCACCTCACCGGTCCCGACTGGGTGGATGAACTGCCTTGGGTGCTCCTGGGCATCCACTCGACGCCCAAAGAAAATCTACAGGCATCATCAGCCGAGCTGGTCTACAGCCCACTGCTCGTGTTTCCCGGTGAGTTCGATAAAGCACCTCACAACCCACATCGGTCACTGCATGAACTATTCCCCACCTCCTGGCCCAGTTGAACTCCTTCTCAACCCCACCACCACCCAGACACGGCACACGGGCCTCTTACATCCCCAGTGAGCTTCACTCCGCGGAGTACGTTTTTATTCAGCGAGGCCCATCCACGGCACCTCGGCAGAGGCCTTACAAAGGGCCATACAAAGTCGTCCAGCATTCAGGGTCCAGGTTCACGCTGGACGTCGGCGGTAGGAGGGAACTGTTTACGGTGGACAGGCTGAAGCCAGCACACCTCGACCCCACCGAGCCAGTAGTTGTGGCCCAGCCCAAGAAGCGAGGCCACCCGACTATGAAGGACATCGGTGCCGGTTCTGGGGGGAGGCTGTGTGGGGGCATGCCGTTAGACAGGTGAACCAGCCCCGCTTGTAACACACACAGTGGGGCAGCCAGCCAAAATGGCGCCATCGGCCGTTTCCCCTTTGACCATCGGGCTCAGAAGCCCGCGCTTGGGGACCCACGTGATGCCCTGGTGATGTCAGCGCCCCCAGCGTGGTTCTCACCCAGGTCCGGGCTGGGAGTATAAGGCCAGCCAGGCAGCCTGCAATAAATCAATTCTGCTCACTGAGCTCAACCCATCTGGTTGTGTGTTATTTCAGTTAGCAGTGTGGCTGCCGTTACAAGGGTAAATTTTTATCATTTAATCAACTTAGAGAGAAATTTGGAATTTCAATGAATTCTTTGTTTGTTTATTATCAAATTAGAGTATTAGTGAAAAATAATTTTGGAAGAAAAATGAAAATTTCTAAGTTAACAAAATTTGAGTTTATGATTTCTCATTTTTCAGATAAGGGTTTTATTTCAGAGATATATGCGTTGTTACAAGACACTATGGATAAAATAAATTTAGATAAATCCAGAATTAAATGGGAAAATGATTTAATTTGTGATATTACAGGCCAACTGGGAGATGATGTGTTTTGATGGTGTGAATAAATTGTTTAATGTAAGATATAGTATGATTAATTATAACTTTTTGCATCAATTATATTGAACCCTTGAGAAATTGAGAAAATATGGATTTAGTTGTGTTTTAGATGTGGCATATGTGTAGGAACATTTTTACATTCCGTTTGGTTTTGTGATAAAGTTCAATCATTTTGGTATAAAATTAGGGAATTTCTTCAAAATTTGTTTAAAATTCAATTCTTATTTGATCCCAAAATCTTTTTGTTGGGTTATACTGCTCCATTTATGGACTTGGGGTTGGATAAGTTTGACAGCATTTTTACGTTTAGCATTGGCAGTAGCGATGTGTTGCGATTTCTTGGAAAGATGAAGTTGAAATAAAAGTAAATCGTTGGCATAATGAGTTGAGCTCCTGTATTTATATGGAGAAAATAACATATAATTTGCATGATAATTATGATTTTTTTTGTTAAGATGTGGTCACCTTATTTGAAATGTATGAATTTAGTAATATCTTAAACTGCTTGATGTATTTTTAATTTTTTCAATGCTTCCCTTGTGGGGTCTGTTGAGGGTGGGGGGAAAGGGGGTGGGATAGTTGTAGTTCTCATTTTTATATTATGGATTTTGTTAAAGTTTTTGTTTTGAAAATATTAAATAAAGTTTTTAAAAAAACTCTTGCACTCATGATGTTTCAAGGACAGAGTCCATATAAAGACTCACACATGTACAACAAACTGGCAATGGAACATGCATAATGCAAAGGAAAAGATGGGAATAGTCAGCCAGGGAAGTGCTTTATGAACTGACAGTGTTGGCAGTGATAGGAGTCAATCAAGACACAAACAGTATTGCTGAGTTAACAATTGAGAGATAGTGGCACAGTGTGTGTGTGTGTGTGTGTGTGTGTGTGTGTGTGTGTGTGTGTGTGTGTGTGTGTGTGTGTGTGTGTGTGTGTGTGTGTGTGTGTGTGCACCCAGAATATATATATATTTTTTTTATTATTCAACACTGCATTGAAGCTTATTTGCTAAGATGGAAGGTGTGTGCCATTAAATTAAACAGATACTGACACTTCAGTGATAAACTTCGTGTGACATCACCAGTAATGGTTGCTGTACTATTCACGGGATATCAAGTTGAACTGCTCACAAAATAAACTTACTCACTGCGCCTTGGTTAATATGACACATTGGATCTGTCAGAACTGATGGTAATATCAAGAAGGCACCTGCACAAACCAAACAAAAATAATTCTCCAGGTGAAATGGAGTCCAAAACTTTAAGTGCATTTACAAATCTTTTAACACCATGAAAGACAAATGGTGTGAAGTAATTCAAAAGTAACCAATCAAGTCAAGCCTAAACCTTCAGAAATTGATGGAGAACTACAAGTTTGAATTGAGGACCCAAAAACTGAATCTGTCAACAAGGACACTGTTTCAAAGAAGGACCTGCCTCCGCAAAGCAATTCAGTATTTTTAAAGACCATTTGCTACGTCACAAGGTTGGGATTTGATCGACAAGTAATTGCAAAGCTTTTAAGCACACAGATATTTGCAAGATGTTAAATGCAAAGAACATTACATTTTATCTTGCATGCAAGTTAGGATGCCCATGTTTCCTCTAATCTCTATTGGAAAGAGCAAAGCAATTTACAGGAACTGTTCAAAGGTAAAGGCAAGAGTTATAAACCAGAATTCAAAGCACCTGATTGAGAATGGTGTGAAAAGCTACTGGGGGTGTAATATAGCCATCCTCCACACACAACACATTAAATGGAGGTGTTTCAGCCATCACGTGGGTCAAAAGCAGTGGTTTTCAATTTATTTTTTCACTCACAGACCACCTTAAATAATCCCTCTGCCATCGGTGCTCTGTGATTAGTTAGGGATTATTTAAGGTAGTATGAGAGAGGGAAGAGAAGGTTGAGAATCACTGTTTTCGACCCAATTGTTATTGAAATATTTTGCTTGAGAAAAATTGCCATTGGCCCATTTCCTTTGGAGTTATAAAAACTGTGAACCTAACAAGTCAATTAGGTATGATTAAAACAGTGGTTTTCAAACTTTTTCTTTCCACTCACATACCACCTTAAGCAATCCCTTACTAAATACAGGGATTAGTTCAGGTGGATTGTGAGTTTTTGGGGCAATTTGAAAACCACTGATTTAGGTAGTAAATCAAAGTAACTCTGGTCGTGTGATTTCTTCAGAATAAAAATTCAGTGAATGCAATGGATAGATGGCATTTACACCACGGGCAACAACATTGGAAAGCAAATTAACTACAATAGAATCCCCTTAATCTGAAATTCAATCAACTGGAAACTCAAACAATCGGCAAAACAAAATCGAGGAAATAAATAAAAGCAAATCATATTTTTAAATAAAGATCAAAATCATAAAATATGTTTTCTGACGCTACACACAAGCCCTTGGGAGCAACCTTGCAGCCAGTGTAGCGCCTTGGTCATGTCCCGCCTGCAGCAGCTGTTTGAATATAGTTGTGATGAATAAAATGGCGGCTCCCAGGATGAAGAGCCGGCCAATGCCACTCACCGCTGGGATGACTCTCGCTATCGCTGCCTGATAAGAGTCTTTATAAATATATTAACGACTTTAGTCAGGCTTTATCTGTAAACTTGGGGGGGGGGGGTTAATTATGATAGGGTGTGGTTAGTGTAACAGCTAGCACACTATCACACTGGGGTTCGAGTTTAAATTTTGTTACAGGAATTACCTGATCAAAGTGAACTAGTGCATAATTAAATACAACAATACTGATTTATTTTGTACAAATTACTTTACATTTTGCGTTGCCTTTTGTCTTTTAAATCGTGCATTCTTACTGCAGGTGTACTAGTTAGGATGTAAGAGTGAGTATCAATAAGCGAGAAATTTCGCTTATCTGCCATCTGTGATTCCTGTAGGTGCAGGATAATGAGGATTTTTCTGTAGTTAAACAGGAAAGCCTGCTGATACAGGGATTGTAGTGCAATACACAAGAGTGCTGGAGAGATTTAGCAGAGCATGCAGCATCTGTAGGGAGTTAAGGGTGACCAAAGTTTCGTCCTTGGTCAAGGTAGGAACAAAAAGCAGACAGGCACCTGAATAAAAAGGTGGGGGAAGGAGGGAGAAAGGGGCAGGGGTGAGCACAGGCTTACAGGTAAAAGGCCATAGGTGAGTACAGGTGGCATGGTGGAAGAGAAAAAAGAGGCACCCATGATGTCATCAAATTTATCCTCTTTGCTGCTAATTTTCACCCCAATCTCATATTCACTTGGTCCACTCTCACCTTGCTTCATCTCTGTGTCGCCATCTCTGGAGACAAACCTTCTACAGATATATTCCACAAAACAACAAACTCCCCGCAATTACCTTGACTAAGCTTCTTCACTCCCTGTCCCCTGCAAGGATTCTATTCCTCTCAATTCCACCGCCTCCATCACATCTGCTCCCAGGATAAGGTCTTCCCTGAAATATCCTCCTCCTTCAAAAAACAAGGTTTCCTCTCTAATGCCATCAATTCTGCCCTTACATCTCTTCTATTTCTTGCACATCTGCCCCTCCCTCCAGTCCAAGATGCAACAAGGACAGCATTCCCCTTGTCTTCACCTACCACCCCCACAGGCCTCTACATCCAACAAATCTCCGCAATTTCTGTCACCTACGACCCACCACCAGTCCCATCTTTCCCTCTCCTCTCCTGCCTGATTTCTACTGAGACCACTTCCTCCATGACTCATCCTTTCCTACTGACCACCCTCTCAATACCTACTCCTGTGACCACAAGAAATACTTCTCCCTCAACCATTCAGGGCCACAAAGAGTCCTTCCAGGTGAAGCAACTCTTTACTGGTGAATCTGTAGAGGTCATCTACTGCATCCGGTACTCCCATTGTGGTGTCGTCTACATCAGAGAGACTGGATGCAGACTGGGAGATCATTTCATTGAGTATCGTCACTCTGTCTGCTGCAATAAAAGGGACTTCTCAGTGACCAGCCATCTTAATTCGACACTCCTTTCCCACACTGACATGTCTATTTATGGTCTCGTGCACTGCCAAATTGAGGCCAATCAAAAACTGTTGAAACAACATTGAGCACTCTCCATTCAGATGGCATTAACATCGACTTCCCAGTTTCTGTTAAACCCCACCCCAGAGTCTTTCTCTTTCCATTTCCTCCTATCTCCTTTCCTCCAGTTCTCTACCCCACTATTTACCCTCTCCAGTCAGAGAGCTACTCCCTTCCTTATCATGTCTCAGCATTTTTTTCTTCCATTTTCCTACCTAAATCCACCTATGACCTCTTGCCTGTGGCCTGTGATCCTTCTCTTGACCCTTCCTCCCTCCTTTTTATTCAGGCACCTGCTTGCCCTTTATTCATACCTTGACAAAACGTTGGTTACGCTTTACTTCCAATGGATGCTGGGTGGCCTGCTGGGTTTCTCCAGCACATTTGTGTATTGCTTGACTTTAAGATAAAAGTGGGTCTGGCTGATCAGTGAATGGACAAGAATGTTGAAGAATAGTAGCAGAGCCACAATACATATCTAACTTCAGCCAGGTGCCACCGACAAAGGTAACAATGACTTTGTCAACATGTTCGGGGAAAGTACTTTAAATTTTCCACCAAGTAAAAAGTTTGATGCACTGTAGAGCTCAGTGCTGAGAATAACCAATCTTTTCTTTGCAGATGAATTATTTTTTTTTTGCATCAATAACCATCCTGATCTTAATAAATCTGTAGAGACCCTTGGGAATTTCCTTTGCCTCATCTGCCAGAGCCAACTCTTGCCTTCTGGTGTTTTCTTCCATGTCTTATTCTCTTCAAGTATCTCGTTTGCTCCAAGCTGCCTGTACCTATTATACATTCTAAATTCCTTCTTCACCAGGACTTCGCTCTCTCTCAAAAAAAAAGTTTCCTATTCCTGTTCCTCTTGCTGTTAATTCTGACAGGAATGTGCAAATTCTGTCCTCTCAAAATTTCACCTTTTTAAGGCCTCCCACTTCCCAAATACACCTTGATCAGGTTTTAAAAAATCTACCCCAATGCACAACCTTCAACCAGGTTTAGCTTAGTTTTTTTCATTATTTTTTTCTGTTTAATTCCAAATTGTACTGCACTCTGATTCTTCGTCAGTTGTTCTGAATTTAGTCACAGGATATGAGGAGCAGAAAGGTACTTGGGGGAAGTTATATCAACAGATTTAAATTGATTACTTTCAGTTGTGTATTAAAATCAAGCAATTTATACAGCACAGTAATTTAAATCCAGTCTTGATTCTCTCTCTCCCAGAAATAAACCAATGCATTATAGAGGCAAGAAGCAATGTTAACTTTCACACATTATAAGCAAATTGATTGGAATCTTGGGAAAATCAGAACTCTGACTGTGGAAAATTTGTCAAGTAAGGGAATATCCAATACAAGAAATACTGCCTTGAAGAAATGTCATGCCTAGTCCAAGTATTAATTTTAGCAGCATTAAACTTGACATGTTAGCTTGAGGATCACTATCGCAATGCACAAATTCTGTGAGATGCGTGCTACCAAACGACTTGCCATTAAGTTCAATGTTCAAGGCAATGGCTGCATTTTCCAGAGTCTATAGTTCAAGAAACTTCCACAACTTGATGAACCTTAGTTTATCTGACAAATACAGTAAAATCCCCATTATCTGGAGTTCATCCAACCGGGAAATAAATTGCAGAAAACATATGTGAGTTTAAAATTGGTGCCGCCCTAGGGGTTAGTCCATGCAATACACAATCTCAAGCAACTGGAAAATTCACTTATCCACCGCCTACCAATCCCCATAGATGCCAGATACAGCAGATTTTTACTGCATTTGCTTGTACAGAGAAAATGGATCTTCTTCCAGCATTCTAACATAATAACTCTAACCCACTGCATGGATTATGTGAGGAACAAAAAATTGAGGCACAAGTGGAAAATGAGAAGCTCATGTTAAGAGAAAGATTCAGTTTGGAAAACAGGCTCTTTTGCCCATCAATTCTGTGGTAATGATTAATTACCCACTTTCCCATCAATCTGAACTTGTTTTATTTTGAAACAACTACCACTCATACACGAGATAATTTACCATGGCCAATTATCTCAACAGCCTGCACATATTGAGGGTGATGAAGGAAACTGGAGCACCTGGGAGAAACCCACACAGTCACAGGGAAAGCGTGCAAACTCCACACCGTGGCACTGGAGGTCGGGAAGGAGCATGGCTCGATCCGCCGTGTCCCACTGCCATTTTGTGGACTGTTGTTACCCCTATGCAGAGAACAGAATGTCTGGGGATAGCACAGTTAGCACAATACTATTCAATTCCAGTGCTCCCTTATCTCTGTGGGTTTCCTGTAGATACTCGTTTCCTCCCACCCTTTGAAACGTGTGGGGTTGTAGATTAATTACTGTATTTGGGTGTCACAGGTTCGAGGGCCGGTAGGGCGTTACTGAACTGTATGTCTAAATTTAAACACAGAGGCACCGAAATAATATACTCAATTACATGGCACGACCATTGTGATAAGCAAGGTGCCTTTCTCCATCTCCATTAGGAACATGGAGAGAATATTTCAAGGAGAAGGCCTAGGAAACAACAGTCAGCTGAAAGAGAGGGTCTGTATTTCAAAGCTGAATGTAAAAAGCAGAGAGAAGAGATAAACCTAATTTGAACTGCATTTTTACAGCCATAACAGAATATTAAAACTAATCAGAGCTACTTGGAATGGAGGAGATCCCTTGCTGGGATCCTGCTGTCTCGGTTGTGTCAGACTCCTGTCCAAACTTGTGGCCTGTTTTGTGGCACAGACGTGTCGATTGATGTAGCAGAAAGGTGCGATGTTATGAAATAGAAAAGGATTATTTCCTGAACAGCTGTAGCCAGCTTTGTGTTCATGTGGAACAAAGCAATGTCATTATGCTGGGGCAGTCAATCAGAGAACTTAGACCCCACTGGAGAAATATATAAGCTAACCACTGACAAGTGAGTGAAACTATCGTCAGCACACAGGCCTAATTGGATCAAGTTTTATTCAGGCTTAAAGAAAGAAAGAATTTCATTTTTGAAGCATCCATCACAATCACAGGGTGTCCCGTAATTACATAATTACAAAATGTTATAAAGTACGCAATATCACAATCTGTGTACAGCAAGACCCCATGAACAACAACGAACATAGAACAACACAGGCCTTTCAGCCCTCTATGTTGTGCAAACCCATATATTGCTTCCTAACAAAGTTCTAAACCCTCCCAACTCTGTAACCCCATATTTTTCTTACATCCATATGTCTTCAAGTCTCTTAAATGGCCCCAAA
Organism: Narcine bancroftii; assembly: GCF_036971445.1. Lineage (NCBI taxonomy): Eukaryota > Metazoa > Chordata > Chondrichthyes > Torpediniformes > Narcinidae > Narcine > Narcine bancroftii. The sequence continues at coordinate 84,246,664 of NC_091474.1, forward strand.
GTTTCAGCATCCCCCACCATCACAAGGCATTCCAGGCATCTTCAACTCTCTGTATAATAAAAAATATTTACCCCTTAAACTTCCTTCCTTTAACTTTGTATATATGTCCTCTGGTGTTTGCTGATCCTGCCCTGGGAAACAGGTGCTGGTTGTTTACCCTATCTAAGCCTCTCATAATGTTGTCGAGCTCCTCTTACTCTTCTACTCTCAAAAGACAAAAGTCCTAGCTCTGCTAACCAATCCAGGCAACATCCTGGTAAATCTCCTCTGCACCCTCTCTAAAGTTCCACATCCTTCCTATAATGAGGTGACCAGAACTGAACACAATACTCTGTGGTCTCACCCGAAATTTGTAGAGTTGCATAATGACCTCTATACTCTTGAACTCAATCCCCCTATTAATGAAGCCCAGCATCACATAGGCCTTCTTAACTATCCTATCAACTGTGCGGCGACCTTGAGGGATATATGGATTTGAACCCAAGGTCCCTCTGTTTATTCACACTCTGAAGTAACCAACCATTAACTCTGTGAAAAGAAACACACACAAATAGTGGAGAAACTCATCGGGTCAAACAGTGCCTTTATGTAGCAAAGGTAAAGATACGTCACCAATGTTTCGGGCTTGAGCCCTTCATCAAGACCATTAGCTCTGTACTCAGTCTTCTGGTTTGTCCTTCCAAAATATATCACCTCACACTTATCTGGATTGAACTCTATCTGCCACTTTTCTGTCCAACTCTGCATCCTGTAGGAGTTTGAGGAAATTCGGTACTTCACCGAAGATTCTCGAAAACTTCTACAGGTGAACCATGGAGAGCGTTTTGGTTGGTTGCATCACTGTCTGGTATGGAGGTGCCAACAGTCGGGGCAAGAAAAATCTCCTGTTTTTAACTCAGCTCGTCACATCATGGGCATCAGACTTCATTCCATCAAGCACATCTACAAGAGGCAGAGTCTTGAGAAAGCAGCCCTCTATTCTCAAGGACCCCCACCATGCCCTCTCCATTCTGCAGGAGCCTTAAGTCAATGGCACAAGGACAGTTTCTTCCCCTTTGTCGTCAGATTCCTGAATGAACAATGAACCATAGATATCGCCTTACTTTAACTTTTTCTTGCACAATTTTTATTTTTTTGGAAAGTGCTTTATATAAATGTTTTCACTGTGATGAAGCTGCTACAAAACTACAAATTTTGCGACATGTTCATGACAATAAATTCTGATTCTTTTTCTGAGTTCCAGGGATCCATGTTCAATCTTTAACCTCTGGTGCTCTATTTTCACCTTCTCCCTGTTTGTTTTCTCTGGGCACTCTGCTTTCCACTCACATCCAAAGAATATGCTGCTATGATCAACGAGTGACAATAAGTTTCCACGGTGCAGGTTTAATGGCAAAAAAAGGAGAGATAATGGGCATGTCTGAGAGTCATTATGTTGGGCCTGATGAGAACCAGCCAAGATCCAATGGGCTGAATGGCTTATTTCTGTGTCACAATAAATTATGTTCCACATGTGATGATTGGCCATCCACTCTCTTAAGCACTGCATCTCCACCCTAAAAGGGTAAGAACCCTTGAGGAATTAACCAATAAATATTTACTTTGGTCCATAGAAACTTTGACAAGTGTGTGAGAGATTTTACAGACAGCTTCAGAATCAAACTCAGAATCAGAACTTACTGACATGAACAAGTCAAAAAATGTGTTGTTTTGTGGCAGTGCAAACATTCATATAAATCACATTACAGTAATAAATTAAAAAAAGTGCACAAAAAGTCAAAGTAAAGCTGTGTCTTTATTCGATATCTTTATTGATATCAATTCACGAGCCGAAAATATTCAGTCTCTTATGCTTTATGTAACTGCTTTATGTTCACAAATGTTCAAGCTCTCTCAAGCCCTGGGTCATAAATTGTTTTCACCTAGAAGCCATTATAAAAATAAGCCACGGCTAATCTTTGTGAATTTGGTTCATTCCTCAATCATTTGTGACATTTTTTTAAAGAAAGTGTTTCAGCAGCAGAAGGGGGAGAAGCGGAGCACCAGGTCTCCTGACAGAACACAAAGAGATGTCTCCTTGACCAGCAGAACTACCACACAAGCCCACAATGAAGTTCGAAGGGAAACAGTTTCCTTTATTACCCACTGCCTGGCGAAATCCCATCACTAGCTGTCATTGCCTTGAATGGGGCTGAACAATGGATCCTTTAGAATGCACAGCAGTGTGGATAATTAAATCTGGGCAAATATCAATTGATATAATTGATGATTCTCCTAATTAAGATTCCTTCCATTCTCTTTGAGTACTAATAGGTTGGGTCCTCTGTTCATTTTAGTCCATGTTCCAAATTTGGACCACGCCTCTCAATCTCAAATGAATGAGGGGAGTAAATTAACACTGACAGGGGCCACAGAGACCTGAGCTGGGACGAGCTGTGAACCACACTGTCCAGTCATCGAAATAGAAATTGATTTTGACAAGTTAAGACGATCAGACACAATGACTGCCTTTCAAAGGACAAAGTGAGAATGAAGAAACACCATGATATAATGAAGAGCAACATTGGGGGCAAGATGCAATGCTCGACCTCCTGCTGGGGAGATGTGTGAATGTGGTGATGGGTGGGAAGAGAACACTGGGGGCTGGAGGGGGATGGATGGAGCAGGAGAAGACAGCAATGTAGATTGTGATGCCAATTTGAAAAATAGCTTTGTGGATGATGGTCACAAACTTCATGTGAACAAGTAGAATAGCAATCACATGTACTCCATAAGGCACTGGTGAGACCCCACTTGAAGTAATGTGAGCAATTTTGGGCTCTTCATTTAAGAAAGGATGTGCTAATGTTGGAGAGGGCTCAAAGAAGGTTCACTAGGATGATTCCTGGAATGAAAAGGTTGTCACACTGGAAGCATTTGACATCTCTTGGCCTTCTCATAGAAATATTTTGAATGTTGAAAGGCAAGGACAGAGTAGATATAGAAAGGTCGTTTCCCATGTGGGAGAGACCAGGACAAGAGGGCACAACTTCAGGACTGAAGGGTGTTCTCTAAGAACGATGCTTAGAAATTTCTTCAGCCAGAGGGAAGGAAATCTGTGGAATTTGTTGCCACAGGCAGTTGTAGACGCCAGGTCAATGGGTGTCTTTAAGGCAGAGAGTGATAGGTTCTTGATTAGACAGGGCATCAAAGGTTATGGGGAGAAGGCTGGGCAGTGGGGCTGAGTGGGGAAATGGGATTAGATCATGATTAAATGGAGGGGAAGATTTGATGGGATGAATAGCCTATTTCGGCTCCTGTCTTATGGTTTTATGTATTCCCTTGGGAAAATAGTCCCAAAGGTAAGAGTCAACAAGAGTCTTGATAATGCTCAAAAAGGGTTTCTGTCTGCAAGTTTGCTCGAACTGTTAGAGTCTAACATATAAAAAGTTCTTATATCTCAGGGATTATTTCCTGTTCAGCGTTGATTCTCTTCATACTAAAAACCTACTGACCGTCATATCAAAAACAAATAGAACTGCATGTGCTGGAAATGGAAATGAGAACAGAAATGCTGTTACAACTCAGCCAATGAAGGAGAAGGACCTTTCCATCAGAAGAGAGACAGAGAGGGAGAAAGAGAACGCAAACAACAATAGGTAAGAGAAGGGTGGGGTAGTGGGCTGGATGGAACAACGAGAATGTCTGTTACAAGCTGAAATGATGGACAATCGTTGAATGGACAGTTGAGCTCCTTTGTGGAGTTTAATTTTAGACTTACAGCATGGTTACAAGCCCTTTCAGCCCACACCACCTAATTATACCCAATTGGCCTATGCATTTTTGAACAGTGGTAAAAAACCCACTCAGACATGGGGAGAACATACAAATTCCTTACAGTGCTGTGCCAGATTTGAATCCAGTCACTGGCGCTGTAACAGCATTGAGCTAACCATACCGCCCAACCTTGAAAATGTGCTGATAATGTTGTAAAGTCTGTGTGGTGTTGGGTTGTCTGGCCTATTGGGTCATGCTGAGCAAGCTAGAACATACAAATAAAGCAAGGGGGAGAGGAATTTCCAGTACCAAAGGCTAATCCTGCTACCCACAGAGGGAAAGAGCAGGTTATGTGAAGTTGGAGAATTGAAGATTAAGTCCTGCAGCTGCAATGTGCCGAGACAAAATTATGGGCTATCCCTTTTAACAATGCAGCAATCCAATTCATTATGATTTTTTAACTGCCTCGTTATTGTTTCCTTTCAGAATAGATTCCAGCATTTTTCCTGATATCAATGTCAGACCCTTTTATCGGTGACTTCCTGTTTTTCCTCTCCCTCCTTTATTTGGTGGAGTTTGCTTTTGCTGGCTTCCAGATCTGTGGGAAATGTTTTAGATTTGAGGCAATTTTGGAAGATGATAGGCTATCATTTCCATACCCTCCTTCTTCAAACCCAAGACCCAGATCATTAGCTGCTGGGAATTTATCAAATTTCAATCTCAATAATTTATTTGAGATCCTCATTTTCTCATGATCTGTAGTCCTCCACTATTTTCAGGAGGTTTCATGTGTCACCTTCCATGAAGAGGTACATCAAACTTATATTTAATTTCTCTTGTCTCCATCTGTAAGAAATTTAAATTAATTTTAGCTCATCCTTCCTTTTTACATATCTGTCGAAGCTTCAAGTCTGTTTTTATTTTCCTGCTGATCAACTTTCTTGTTCTATGTAGCCTTTCCCTCCCTATCAATGCCAATATCCTCCGTTGCTCAGTTCCTTGAACATTTCTCTATATTTTTACTACAATCTCAGGACCTGCAGATTTTTGTGTTTCACTCATCTGCTCATTCAGGGCCCCTAAAAGTCCTTCCAAGTGAAGCCACATTTCACTTGTGAATCTGCAGGGGCTTCTACTGCATCCAGTGCTCCCGTTGTGGTCTCCTCTACACCAGAGAAACTGGGAGATCACTTTGATGAGCACCTCGGCTCTGTCTGTCTCAAGAGCATGGATCTTCCAGTGGCCGCCCATTTCAGTTCCCCGTCCAATTCTCTTGCTGACATGTCTGTCCATGGTCTCATGCACTGCCAAACGGAGGCCAACTGCAAATTGGAGGAACAACACTGTATTTTCCGTCTGGGGACCCTCCAACCAGATGGCATTAACGTCAATTTCTCTGGCTTTCGTTAAACCTCCCCCCCCCCCCCATCTTTTTCTTCCCCTGTCGCCTTTCCCTAGGACTGGCTCTCTCTCTTTTTCCCTCCTTTCACAGAGACAAAAATCATTTCTCACCTCTCCTCTTATCATATCCAATAAACACCTTTTGTTGGTCTGGACTCCACCCCTGGCCACCCTTCCTATTCTTTGCTTATTCCTTGAAGAAGGGCTCAGGACTCTTGTGGAAGACCAGCCGAGTTCCTCCAGCATCTCTGTGGGTTTTTACTACAATCACAGCAACTACGTTTCACTCATTTCTGAAATGTCCCCAAACCTCATGTTTTTGTGCTTTTTTTCACAGCTTCGTCCTTTCCTTTGATCTAACACTTCTCTTTTACTTGTCTTGATAGCCACAGCAGAACCACTTACCTGATAGTTTTACTTATGACCCGAAGGGAAATATATTGCTTGTAAACTTTATATTGATTCTTTAAATGTTAGCCATTGCATGTTCGCTGTCACTCTGAATTAAATTCAGGAATGATCAAGAGGCCAGCAATGGACAGAGCAATAATCTGTCATGAGGATGTGAAGAAGATAGAAGGCAATGCATATGATTAACAGATCGTTTAACCAATCGGGCTGCTACAGGCAATTGAGTGAAACACAAAAGTCTGCAGACACTGTGATTGTGGTAAAGACACAATAAATGCTGAAGGAACTCGGCCGGTCTCACAGTGTCCATAGGAGGGAAAGATATATTACCGACGTTTCGAACCTGAGCCCTTCTTCACAGTGTCACGTCAGTAATATATGTTTCCCTCCCATGGACACTGGTTGAGTTCACTCAGCAATTACTGTGAGTTTTTGCTCCAGAAATTGCTGGGCATTCCTTCCCAGTTTACTCATGGCTTATATTTCATTTCACAAACCATGGAGAAGTAAACACTCAGATTAAAAATAAACTTTCAAACTAAAATACAAAATCTCACAACATTCTGTAGTCCAGAAGGCCATCTGCCCCCTTCCACCTGTTTGAATCCACTCTGTATAATTTTTCAGAAATCTCCATCCGAAGCAGCTGTCGGGTCTCTGAGTATGCTCAAGATCTTGACACATGCTCATATGTGTTAAGGGGAAAGTTGTGTCAAAGCAAACAAGATGATAGATCAGATCTGAGGGTTGTAAGGCCCACTCATGCTGTTATTTCTTGCTCTCTTCTGTTGAACAAGGCTCTCCGGGAGAGGTGTCCAGTTCACTGGTGGGACTTTCATGACATCTGGAGGTTTGGAAATCTCATTTCTGAAGAAGCAGGAAAATTTCAAACTGGTGCAATCCTTTGCCTGTCCAAGTCTGTTCCAGGGTAATAATGTAACTGCACCAAGTGCACAAAACAAGGTCGATGAGCAGTTAGAAATTAGCAGGTATGGGCATAATGGAGACATGGCTGAAGGACGATCATAGCAGGAAGCTAAACATCCAAGGATGCTGCTAGGACACCCTAAACACCATCGCCATGAGTGGGAGTTACCAATTCTCAGGTCTTGAGATATCAATCAACTAATCCAGTCATGTGTGTGAGGTAGCTCATGAGAGTTCCCTTGGGATCAAGTGCACTGTAAATACTATAAATAGTTCTCTAATTGTAAATAAAAAGGGTTCAATTTTGGATTTTGAAAACAATGGTGTTGCTCATTTCTCTCTGGGTCTAATGAGGTGGAAGCTTGTATTCCACACAATGTATGCACAAATATTTACAACAGACACATATCCTATTGGAAAGATAGGCAGAGGAGCTGGGGGTGGCTCTGCTGGTGGAAAAAAAATTGAGAAGAGCGCAGATCCATTCTCCTTACTGCCATCCCTAACTTTGGGCATTCTGCAACCAATCCATGGAGGCAAACCTCACTGCTGGGTCTTTATCTCCAGCGATTTATTTACCAGGCCTTTAAAAGATTAATTAAGCTGCAAAAATAAGCGAAGATGAACTTTCCTTTACGGTTTACTTTGCGGCACAGATAGCGCAATGCTGTTACACCACCAGCTATCAGGACAGAGGTTCAAATCCTGTGCTGTCTTTAAGATATTCTCCCCATGTTTCCTTTGGGTGTTCCTGTTTACTCCTACCATTCAAAATGTACCAATGGTGTAGGTTAATTGGGTGTAATTGGGTGGCATGGGCCCATCGGCTGGAAGGGCTTGTTACCATGCTGTATGTCTCCAAAATAATACTGACTAGCTCAATGGTTCCCAACTTTTTTTCACCCCACTCACAAACCACCTTCAGTAATCTCTTACAGACCACCTATGGCATTGGATAGTATGTAAGTGGCTTGATCTGCCCTAGTTAGATGAGGACATACAGGAGTGAAGATCAGTTCTTGAAAAAGCATGTAAGCATTCTCCCAGAGGATAGCTAATCAATGGATTAAAAACAATATCTTCATTGCTGGCAGGCTTGATCTGCAGAAAAATGCAGGGTAATATTTCATCATGTCCTAGAAGTACTTTGTAAGGATTTACTACTGTAGTAGAATATCTCTATTACTTGAAGTGTTAGCATATTTAAAATACCTTTGTCATGAAGGCTCTTAGTTAGTGGTTCTCAACTTTTTTTTTCCCATTTGTGTACGACCTTAAATAATTCCTTTCTAACCACAGAGTACCTATGGGACAGGGATCACTTAAGGTGCTACGTGAGTGGGGGAAAGAAAAGTCAAATTTATTGTCATCTGATTGCACAAGTAAAACCCAACTAAACAATGTCCTCTGGTCCTCAGGGCAAAACAGGCAGACACACAATCATACATAACACACATGTAGACAAACAATACATATGCAGAACAAGTAAGTAATGTATACCTGTAAATAGATATTGTTCCATGTATATGACACTCTTGAATGGTCAGTGTGAGCATTTCCTTTGATTGTCTGGCAATCTGTTGGAAGAAGCTGTTCCTCAGCCTGGTAGGGCTGGCTCTGATACTCCTATATCTCTTTCCCCAACGGGAGTAGCTGGAAGATGTGTGAAGTGGGGAAGGGATCCTCCATGATTTTGTGTACCAATTTCAGACAATGATCCCGGTAGATCACATTTAATGTTGGGGGGGGTTGTGAGGAGGGAGTGGAGGGAGACTCCAGTGTTCCTCTTTGCCACTCTTATGGTCCTGTAGCCTCCAATTCATTTCTCTCCGGCAGCCTTTCCACACAGTGATGCAGTCAGCCAAAACGCTCTTGATAGAGCACCTACAGAAGGTTTACATAATGGTGGCCAGAGGCCTTACCTGCTTCAATCTTCTCAGGAACTGCAGTCGCTGTTGCACCTTCTTGAAAAGTGAGGAGATGTTGTGTGTCCACAATAGGTCATTAGTTAAGTGAACTCCAAGAAACTAGGTGCTCTCCACTTTCTCCACTACAGAGCTGTTGATGTGTAGTGGAGGGGGGTCGTTCCTGGTCCTCCTGAAGTCCACGATCATCTCCTTTGTCTGGTCCACATTAAGACTCAGGTTGTTACTCTCGCAACATTTCACAAGATTTTCCAGCTCCTCTGTAGTGCGACTCATCGTTGCTGATGAATCCAACTAACGTTGTGTTATCTACAAACTTGATGATTCTGTTGGAGGTGGATCTGGTGATGCAGCCATGGTTCAGTAGCATGAACAGTGGGCTGAGCACACACCCTTGAGGTGCACCAGTGCTCAGCATGACAATGCTCGACATTCTGCTACCAACCTGGACGGACTGGGTTCTTTCTGTTAGGTCTCCGAGATCCAGTTGATAACCACTGGTCGAAGTATTCCTTCACACCCATATTTTGCAGAAGAAATGTCTCAAGTGAGAATTATGCCTCTTAGTTGATGTCCCAGGAACATTGTTCATAGTTTTGGAAATTCAGCTACCATGTGCATTCAGTCAAAAGAACAATCATTTAAAGCAAGGAGGCAGGCCATTCCCTGTCCCATTACTCCAGGGATGATTTCACCAGGTCTTGACAATAGGATTGAAGCTGCAAAAATAAAACAGTATTTTGACCACTGGTGCAGGAAATATAGTTATCTCTTGGCCAATGTAATTAAAATGATGATCTGGTCATTGTCACATTGCTGTTTGTGTAACTTGTCATGTCGTGGTTATACTGCAACACTTAGTGAGTTATAAAAAGTTTTGGAGAGTCCTGAAGGATATTTTTTAACATGTTTTAGTGCAGGTTGCCAAAGGTGCTCTGTGGTTAGCAAGGAATTACTTAAGGTGAGAGGAAAATAATTGTTGCAAAACCACTGTTTTTGAGTTTTATTCTCTCTTCTGATGAACTGTATTTTTGAGTTCTTGACAAATTTTTAAATTTTAATTTTGGACAGACAGCACAGTAACAAGCCAATTCAACCCTACGAGTCCGTGGCACTAATTTACACCCTGATATGTTTTTGAACAGTGGGTGGAAACCGGAGCACCCTGAGGAAACCCACGCAGACACGAGGAGAACGTACAAACTCCTTACAGATAGCACAGGATGGGATTCAAACCCTGGTGTGATCCTGATTGCTGGTTCTGTAAAGGCGTTGTGCTAGCCACTATGCCAGCTGTGCTGCCACATTATTGTTAAATTAAATTTTAAAAAGTAACTTCTGTTTCTATTGAGTGGACTTGGTTGGATCCCAAATTTAGTGGGGAAAAGATAACATTGCTAATAGTCCATTTGAGATGCAATTAGTTTCCCTCCCTGAATTAATTTATTATGATCACCAACGCCCTCACACTAATTAACTGCATGAAGAATATTCACTTTCTTCCCCTTGTCACATTTCAAGTAGATGCTTTCTGATGCATCTGACCATGAATGGGGCACAGTGGGAAGCTTGCATTTTTGCTAGACAGTTTTGAGGTCAGGCTTTATCCTCTGAGGGGTCACCTGCTTCACAGCCCAACACATTTCAGTCAAAGGAGAGTTAGCTCCTGCTGCGCCCAATAGGATCTCTCCCCTTCCGAAGCCAACCTCAGGAACAAAAAGTTGGACAGCAACAGTTGGTTGCAGACAACGCGAAACAGCCACTGTTTCAAAGGAATGAATGGGTCATTGTCCAATTCAAGTTCATTGTGATATCTCCTGAAATTCCCCATTAAGACAAGTTGAAGTGAGCAGGCAAAGGAGAAAGGCTCGTGGCTATTTGAAAGAAAGATGGCCTACCTGTACGTTCCAATGAAAGCACTCTATTTTTCAGTATGATGCAACCAGGCGAAGTGGCGATTCTGGAAGAGAATGGAAACAATGAAGGATGCCCGACAGCTGTGACAGGACCTAAATAAAGTAGCCCAGGTTCAGCGTCATGGGCGGGGAGGATGTATTCGCGGGCCATGACCCCCTCTAGGGGATTGCGGAGTGCACTAGGTGACATCATCAGAGGAGGTGTCACCAAAATTAATCAAATGGTTTCATCTCCACATGCTATAAGCACTCACATTTCAATGGAATGCTGGAGAGATGGGGAGGTGTGATGGTTTGGCCAAGGGAGGATATACTTGTCCATGGCAGGTATAGCGCCCACTCCCTCCCCACTGAGTGAGTTATAAAATGGCAGTTTCCCCCCCATGATAACCTTAATGCCTCCCAAATTTATCTCTTCTGACACCGATTCTGAAAGAACCTGCTAAATAAAATATTTCCAGTGCATTGGAGATTACAAAGCTTCATTCCCAGATGAGCTCAATACATTCTGTGTCCGATTTGACCATCATGAAAATGAAGAACCACTGCGCACCCCCACGTCCCCGATAATCCTCTACAGTCCGTATCCAAAGATAATATGTGGGCTTGGGAGTGAAACCGAGGAAAGCATCCAGTCCAGATGGAGTACCTGGCCGAGTACTGAAAACCTGTGCTGACCAACTTGCCAATGTATTCACGCATATCTTTAACGTGGTGCCCAACTATTTCAAACAAGAATCAATTGTACCGGTGCCCAAGAAGAATGTGATAACCTGCCTAAATGACTATTGACCAATAACACTCAAAACTGATCAGCAAACTCCAAGACCTGAGCCTCAATTCCCCACTGTGTAATTGGACCATGGTATTCTCACTTCCAGACCACAATCAGTGCGGATTGGCAAAAACATCTCCCCCACAATCTCCGACAGCACTGGAGCACCAAAGGGCTGTATACTTTGCCCCCCTTCACCTATGAGTGCGTGACTCAGTATGACAACAACACCGTTTACAAATTTGTTGATGATACTACAGTAGTGGGTTGTATAAATAGGGGCAATGAGTCAGCATACTGCAGGAAGAATGAAAACTTGGCTGTATGGTGTACTAACAGCAACCTCTCACTAAATCACCAAAACCAAGGAGCTGATTGTAGACTTTAGAAAGGGAAAACCAGATCCAGTAATCATTGGAGAATAAGAGGTGGAGAGGGTGAGCAAGTTTAAATTCCTCAGAGTCACTATTTTGGAGGATCTTTTCTGGATCTAACACATTAATGTCATCATAAAGAAAGCACAACACCGCCTCTCCTTCCTCTGAGTGGAAAGCCCTGCAAGAGGTAGAGGACACAGCCCACTACATAACAGACAAAACTCTCGCAACCTCTGAGAAGATCGACATGAAACGCTGCCATCAGAGAACAGCAACAATCATCAAGGATCATCACCAGTTCAGACACGCTCTGTTCTCACTGCTGCCATTAGGAAAGAGGTGTGTATCTTTTTCTTGAATACAGGTTACACCACTGTTTAAGTAGAAATTTTACCTGCTCACAAGAAAAAGAATCTCAGGATTGTATGTGATTTCATGTGTGCGCTCTGACAATAAATTTGAACTTTGAAGCACAAACAGCAACTAATTTCTCTCTGAAAAATTGACCAGACACTTCCTGTCATTAATCACTTGAGTGACTCCAACAGGACTTCATCACTGAAGTATACGTAGTGATGTCGTTCACCAAATAATGCTCCACTTTTATACTGTAGGCAAACATCGTCCTGGGAGTGCCTATCATTGAACATTCCTGAGACAACAAAGTCTTGTGAACCTGTAAAGCAAGTAAATCACTGTCACTTTCTTGAGTTCTTGCATTTCCCCCCCCCCTCCCCCCACACTCAAATAGTTCCAGTCACTTTGAGGTTTATCTTAGGGAACTCGTGCCCACCTCAATTTCTCCCGAGATCTTTGATTTAAGTTCCTGACCTCAAAACCATCCTGCACCTCTCAATCCCTCAGTGCAGGACAATCACAGAAGACCTAGGATCATGTTTCAGATGCTGCAACGTAACTGCTCTTTGTTGGAGTTCAGTGCTCGGTATGCTCTAACACACTCCAACATGGACGAGACTGATCTATATATGAGGATGGCAATGACAGCCTGGAATCAACTATATTTGATTACAGACTGAGCTTGACATCAATTTAACTGGCAGCATCTAGAGCCTTCTCATCAAGTAGTAGCAAAAATCATCTTCCTCTAACACAGAACTACCTTGTCTAGCCAACTAGGCTGACACTCTGAGTATAGGACTGGAAACATAAGGGGGAAAAAGGATGACTTTTGACCTGATGTTTTCACTCTCACTTTTTTTCTGATAGGCTTGAGAGTAAAATTCCTGCTTTACATTTATCTTTCCAGTGGATGTCTTTACATATTATCAGAAAAAGTTCAATTAGCGGCATGGTTAGCATAGTGGTTTTACAGTGCCAATGACCTGGATTCAAATCCAGTGATGTCCATAAGGAGTTTGCACATTCTCCCCGTGCCCTGCATGGGGTTCCTCCCAAAAAGAGTGTATGGGGTTTGTCAGTTAATTGCTGTATTGGATGGCATGGGTTTGCGGGCTGGAAGGGCCCATATCTCTAAATTAAAATATATATTTTTTTTAATTGCAGTTTATGTCCACATAAAAGAGAAAACTTTGGAGTAGAGAAGATTAAAGGAACATTAAATAGAGTGAGTAAGTGAGTAAGAAAGGAAAAGTAAATTCCACAAACAAAAATGCATATAACCAGGGGATTGTCAACATTGAGGAAAAATGTAATGATTTTATGCAGCAAGTTCTTGAGATAGAAATAAATTCAATGGGAACCTCAGAATGGTGATTGGCGGACTGAAAATTGGGAAGGCAATGGTCTGGAGTTGTTTCAAAGATGATGCACTCAAGAGCTGTGTCATTCTATTGTCAAATTCAGTGATAGTAACTGTATTCAACTTCACAGAAACAAATATGATCTCCAAAAGTTAACCAATCTCAGTGATTTTCCAGTCCCAATCTTTGGAGGTGATTTAACTTGAACTCAACAAATGCAACAACTTCATCAGCAGAGATAGTGTGCCATCTCCCAAGTACATGGGCATGTATGCAGATACCTGGATGTATATGTTTATGCCTGTGTCTTTGAGCCTATGAGGTGTGTTCTTAGGCATGTGTGCTGGCATACCTATGTGGAAAGGTATCTGCATGTATATACAGTATGTATACATGCATCTGTGTTCAGATGAATCATTCCATCAGGAGGAAGAGTCACATTACTGCGTGCAAGAGTTCTGTCATATAGGTATTCTGTCCTGCATCACACTTGAGTGTGAAATCAAAGTGACCTGCATTTCTCTGAGAAGTTTAATTATTTGGCATCAGGAAAGTAGCAAAGCAAATAATGAACAATGTCAACAATTTAATTTATTTGGTGCCTATAGACTACCTGATTATTCTCAGTTCACTGAGACGCCACAAACACAATTCTGCTATTTCTCAAATCAATGCTCAGTCCCTCAGACTCATTAGACAGAAACGCATATGAGAATGTAGATTGACTGGACAAGTCTCCCTGCTATTGATTTCCACAGTGCTATAAATGGCTCACTAAGGTTTAGCACTGCCGCTTTCTTCCCTCTCATCTGCCTGCCAAAAGCAGTTCTGTCACAGCCATCACGTGCAGGTATGACTGCATTTGGGCTTCATTTTGCTTTCTTTAATTGGCAGGATCTCAGGGGAGAGGGAGCAGACAAAGTCATTGAGCAAGCTCCAGGACCATCAGCTAACCAAGGCACACAGCTCCTCTTGCATGCAATGTAAATTGCAACTGTGGTACTGCATCACATTTCCTGCTAATAGACTTGGACCTCCAACTGGCGATTGAAAAATTCCCTGGCCAGAAGTTTCCAACATATGTTATTTAGTGTTTGTGTCTCCAACTGCAGTTTATGCTTTTTCATCAGTAAATTGAAAAGAATACATCCCTTATTAATAACATAACCACACCAGGGATCCCATAACCACAATTAGATGGCTTGCCATCCGTGACACCATAAGTGTCCCCCATCAGACCGAATAATGTTCCAGAGTGTGGAAGACGGAATAATTTTTTTTAGCGTCAGAGATAATGATGGGGGTTTGATACCTGAGGCTGGGTCAAGTGACAACAGCCTGAATTTGCAGTTTTGATCTTCATCATAAACCAAGGGGAGCCAAACGGTGGCTCTCCTTGACGTGAATGTGCGGCTCACAGAGGTATTTTGGTTGAGTTGTGTTAGTAGCCATTGCTTGCAATCTTGTGATTGTGGTGCCTATTGCTGTGTTGGGGGAAGTGGAATTAGTGGAGGGTAAGTGTGATCCAGGTTGCCTGTCCTCCGGAGCTCCCAATCTCCCATCCGCCCACCCTCCGGAGCTCTCGACACCCCGGCTGCCCGATAACCAAGATCCCTATGTCCCGGCCTCCCACCCATCCAAGCTCCCAATATCTCGAACGTGGACTTATCACCTTGCCTTTGTCAATTGCGAATCCATGGTCCTGATGCCTCGAACAACACAGGTACTTACCACAGTCAAAAGTTGTATGTATGTAATAATCAATCCCCTAAATTTAACCCTAAATACTTGTCCACAAAATTCAACTATTATGAGTATGTGTTATGTGTACATTTTGGTTATTGAAACCAATGCAAAGTAGCAGTTTAAAAAGCTATAGACATGAATAAATATTATTATATACTTATATTTCTTAATAATATTTATATATTTTTTGTATCAGAATGTGCATGTAAGAGTAAAGACATGCATGTATTTATTTTTTCATGTCTTGCAGTGCTCAGACATCTGAAGTTGAACATATATGTACCTTAACTAAGTTTGGCCATCCCTGTCATAAACCAGAGAAAATTACAGTACAAAAATCTGGCCCTTCTGCCCTTCTAGTCTGTGCCTATTATTGTCTAGTCTTCTGATCTGCACCCAGTGCAGACCCACACTTTTGCAAACATGCAAAAATAACTTGTTTAATCAACCAAGAAACATCAGGATAGTGAAGTCAACAACTTCAGTCTTCCTCTCAATCTTCTCTTTGATAAAATAGTTGGTCTTTTCCCCAGGATAGGAGAATCGTAAACTCAAGAGAATATGTTAAGGTGAGAGGGGAAAGATTTAAAAAGGGTTTGAAGGGAAAGTTTTTCCACACAAAGGCTGGTGGGTATACAGAACGTGCTGTCACAGAAAGTGGTAGAGGTGGGTTCGGTTATAATACTCAGAATATATTTAGACAGTTACATGGATAGAAAAAGTCAAGAGGGATATGGGCCAAACATGGGTAAATAGGATGGGTTCAGAAAGGCAACTTGATCAGCGTGGATGCGTTGGGCCAAAGGGCCTGTTTCTGTACAGTGCAACACTATGACTCTACATACACAAGCAGCTGAACATTTGCAGGAATAGTTTCAGAAATGAGGGACAGTGACAGGGAGGAATTGGCCTTCCTTCCCCTGAAGGAATTCAATACCTGGAGGGATGGCAGATGAAAAGATAATCTGATGGGAACTAGAATGGAAATAATCTTCAGGACTGACTTTGAAGATATGAAATTAATGCATTGGCTTTACAGATATTCTTTGACTTCTGGTGAGGTTACATTCCAATAAACCCATTGTAAGTGGAAAAATTGTAAGTTCCACACCTACCTAACATAACCGAGCCTACCTTAACCAGAACACATACTATAGCCTACAGTTGGGAAAATTTATCCACAACAAAGCCCATTTTATCATAAAATGTTGAATACCTTTTATTCCACACTGATAAAAAACAATTTTAATCATAAAATATAGTGATAACGACCACCGTAACTTTGAAAAGTCATGTCGGACCATCGTAATTAGAGGATCATCTGTATAAGGAGCTGACAATGACTCAATGAGCTGAATGGCCTACTTCTGTACCATAATAATTCCATTACCATGACAATATTTCATTATGTTTAAATTTATGAAGGTATTGGGAGAATTAATAAACAGAAATAGTCTGGGAAAAAAATAAATTATTCTAATGTTCAAATACTCTAAGAGGCCATGGAAAAGACATTAGGTTGTGCCACCAGCTGAGTTATTCTTGAAAAGAGCTGACAAAGACTCGATGGACCAAACGGCCTCAGCAAGCGATGCTTGTATGTCTGAGGATTTGCCAACTGAATGAGAAAATCCTTCTGCCATGAAGAAAGTTTGAATTTCACGGTAAGTTTTATTTAAATTGCATGCAGGGTATAATTTATCATTCTTCAGACACTGCAAACTGTTGGCAGCCACTTCTTGCACTAAATGTTGAGAAGTTGCAAAATGTGTTTTTAATAAGAGTCATGGAGTCTCAGAGACCATTCATGCCATCTTTTTTGCAAAGCTTTTTCAGTCCTATTCACCTTATCAATAACTTCATGTAGATTTTATTTGTTATACACGCAGTTCCCTTTAAAAGGTATGAAAACATAGAAAACTTGCAGCAAAATATAGGCCCTATGGCCCACAAAGTTGTGCCAAACATGTCTCTACCTTAGAACTTACTGTAGAGCTCGTCGAAAGAACCAAAGACTTGTTGATCCAAACCAAGGCTTTTATTAGCAAAAGACCGGAGCTCTTCACAGGTGGCCGACCAGTCCGGAATGATCCGACCTGGCTAGGGACACAACCCTTTAAGGCCCAAACAATAGGTGTGGCTTAGCTCTCAGCCAATCGCTGTAAGCACAGTCTAGATACAGTAACTATATACACTATGTACATTGGTGATAGATCTGTACTATCACACTTACAAGACTTACTCATAGAATATCATTGAATTTGTTTCCTCTTGCTGTTTAGATGAATATTCCAAATGAAAAACAACCTGGCTAATTTCTTCTTGGAAGGAGTGCCAAGCAAAGCTTGACACCCAAGCGAGAGATTGATTGGTGCTCCCATCAGTGTGGCCTTCCAGCAATATTGCACGGGGAGCATCAAGCTGGATTGTGCTGTGGCTGATGGTACTACTAGTTTCTTATGCTCAGGAAGGGATGGACATTATTCCAAGGGCCCTCTGTTATAACAGCTGTCTTATAAATGACCCAACCAGGCCTCACCGATCAGGTTGTGAGTGCGGTTCAGAAGGGTGGTGCTGATGGATTGCTGCATGCCAGGAAGAATCAGCCTACTGCTGCTGTGGAGGTGCAGCTTTGTGGCGCTGCCTCAGAGGGGTCTGGAGTGGGGTGAATAGGACTTCATGCAAGAGAGAACATGGAAACGATGAGCTCACACTCCCAGAGAATAGATTGCCCAGTACGGCAAGGTGAATAAATGTCTTGAACCCACAACCTGCTGAATGAAGAGAGCCCTGCCCACTGCACCTCAGTATTTAACCCCTCCTGCCTTCTACTTTTTTCTTTTGTTCTAACTCCATCCCAACACATTCCCAGCCCTTTTCCCTTCATCTTTCCTTGCTGATGAACATTTTATTATTAAATGCAGGTGAGAGGTTTATAAACAGTTGCTGCCTGATTACTTGACTATTTCTACATTTTCTCCCATCATATCTGATCTTGTGATAATTGTGGTGCAAATGCAAACTAGTTCTCTTGTTTTTCGTTAACGGAGAAAGAGAAAGATGGAGTAGTTTAATGTTAAATCTGATCATGAAATAAATTAGCTGTTGATCACTCATTGATGCAGATTGCAAGAATTTCCAAATGCTAAACCTTAGCATTAAGCAACAAACAGCATTGTCTTGTGCACTTCAATTACAAAATTCAAGATATCACAACACTGTAACACTCGTGACCCAATGGAACAAGAGGTTTAAAAAAAGATACGAGCTGCTGGTAAAACTCAGCAGGTCAGGTAATTTCTGCGGAGACAAAGGGATGGTCGAGATTTCAGGTGAAGACCCTGCCTCAAGAACCCAAATCAGGATCCGAAACATCAACCATCCCTTTTCCTCTTCAGATGCTCCCTGGCCCATTGAGATGCTTCAGATACCAGCATCTGCAGTCTTGCATGTCTCTCTGCACCATGAGACATAGGACCTGATTAAGCAATTGCATTCATTTGGATTTATCTCATTGAAAATGCTGGTTGATGGGATTGCAGATCCACTGATAAAATTGTCTGCAGGTTTAGTCAATATGAACAATAGCAAAGGAAATTATTAGTAGCTCTGTCTGATATTCCAAGCCAAGTCCCTACCCTTGCTTGCACCCATTACCCCTGCCACTGGAATGGTGCCCAATTCCATCAGCTCGATTCAGGGAATGTAGCATGACTGAGAGCATTCAAGACCAGAGAGAGTACAACATGTTTTTATTCAGTAAGAATAACACACAATAGTCTTTGGACTGAACTGGGGTTTTGGCGGGGATCCAGGGTTTATATCGGGATATGTGGGGGTGGAGTCAGACCTTAGGACATCAAATCAGTAGTGAATTCCCAGTTCACTACAGGGCATTAATTGTGTAGGCTGCCAGTGATCTTCTTTGCAATATGTCATTCCATACACTTGTAGTCTGAGAGATGGGCAAACTCAGTGAAACAGTGTGAGTGAACCAGGCAGTTCGTCCAGCTCACACAAATTATAAGATGGTTGGGCACTCAGTCATAATGAGGTATGTCATTTCTCGAGACGCACACAGGCATAAAACAGATGGGAGTCTTGGTGCAAATTCACTGGGCATTAATTCCCTTTTTACTGCAGTGGCCGGGTTAGGTAGTGATGCAGAGGTTTAGCAATTACCAGAGGCTTGACTAACAATCCACCTTGAAGCTGTAGTGTTTACATTTAATTAATCAGCTAGAACACACATGTCAAATTCTGACCCGCAGGCCAAATTTGGCCCGCGATATAATTATATTTGGCCCTCAAGATCATATTAAATATATATTAGAGTTGGCCCACTGGCCGCCGCGCCAGTATAGCGCAAGCACACTGAAGGTGAAAATGAAGACGCCGGAGGTGTGGAGGGATCTCAGAGTCCCGAATCCCGGGGATCGGAGCGCCGCACTCAGACCGCCCGGCTCCCGGACACACAGACGTGGCTGGAGTTGGGGACCATCCTCGCTGGGTCTGCGCTTCAGCGGCGACGCCAGACCGAACGTCTCGTTGGCGATGCCTTCCCCCTCGCTCCGTGCGCGGTGGACCCTGCCTCCCGCTCCTTTTGTTGGAGACGAGCCCGGCGCTGTGAGATCGCAGTTTAATCCCTCTCCAACCATGGGAGGGGGGGTGGGAGCAACGCGCTCTTCTCAGCCAATTCCTCCACTGCCCCGGACGCCGGCGTTTCAATGAGGGGTTCGGGTGCCTTCGTCAGGCGACCGACCTGTTGGTCCAAGACAAGGGGAGAGCGTACAAACTCCACACAAACAGCACCTGAACTCGGGTGAACGTGGAGCTGCGACCCCACATTCCACATCAGGACTGTGTGTAAGATTGGGAGCAGTGAGATGGAAGCTTATATTGTTCCTGTGGTTTAAGCCTTTCTTGGGGTGGGGGGGGTCCTTCTCTGACCACTTGCCTAACAATTAACCTAATCAGATGTGGAGTTACCACAATACAACAGTTCTCAACCTTTTTCTTTCCACTCGCGTCCCTGTGCCATTGGTGCTCTGTGATTAGTAAGGGATTGCTTAAGGTGGTCTGTGGGTGGGAAGAAAAAGTTTGAAGACAACTGCTTTAATCATCCCTCATTGACTCGTCATGTGCACGGCTTCAGAACGCTAAAGGAAATGGGCCAATGACAATTTTTCTCAAGCAAAACATTTCAGTAACAATTGGGTCGAGAGCAGTGATTCTCACCCTTTCCTTCCCACTCACATCCCACCTTAAGCAATCTCTTACTAATTACAGAATTCCGATGGCATAGGGCACACATGTCAAACTCTGGCCCGCGGGCCAAATTTGGCCCGCGATATAATTATATTTGTTTCCTCTTGCTGTTTACACAGCAGCAGTAGGCTGATTCTTCCTGGCATGCAGCAATCATTTCAAAAATGTATTAGAGGTGGCCCGCTGGCCGCCACGCCAGTATAGCGCATGCACAGTAATACAACAAATCCCAGAATGCATTGGCGTCAGCCTGCTAATCGCCCCCACCTCCTCTGTTTACGTTGCAGGGTCTCACCGTGGACTCTGGTTTTGGGGCCTGGCCGGTGTCAGGGGAAGCCAAGGCCGCTTCCCAGCGCCCGGAACCGGAGGCCTCGGGCCTGACCTCGCCAGGACCGTTGCCCACTCCCCCTCCCTACCGCAGGCCGATCCGCGACTCACGGTGACGGGGCCACTGATCCGCCGAGATGCTGCCCTGCAGCGAGAGCCGATGCCCCCGCACTGTCGTTGTCCAACCCGATCGCCCGCACACCCCGCCCTCCCGCACACAGGCCTGAGTAAGGATTATGAACTTTAATCTCAGGATAAAACGATCTTCCAATAGTTTCATGTCACAGTGATAAATATATTCCTGGTTAAAAATGGTCCTGCACCTGGATACAAGCTCATTAGGCATAAAACTTGAAAAGTGTGTAAATCAAAGGATATCTGTACCAATGGAAAAAGGGCATGGCACATAACCCTACTAGAGTTCATGCCCACAATCAGTCACCCATTTGATTGTTTCAGAAATCGTGTTATACTCCCACATTCTCAATAGCCCTCAGATTTTACTATTCGACAGCACACTAGCAACATTTGACAAATTCTCTATAGAGAAATATTATTTATTGAATATTTTATTTCTCATTTGTTAATGCTTCTGGAAAGAGTTTATCCAAAACTATTATTAAACATTTATTTTAATAAGAAAAAGTTTAACATTACATATGTTGAAAGAAGAGAAAACATGCAAATGTTGAAAATTTTCAATAAATATTTAGTTCGGCCCTCGACTTAGTCCAAGTTTTTAATTTTGGCCCTCCGTGAAATTTGAGTTTGACACCCCTGAGCTAGAATATATCCAAAAAATCAACTGGCTGTGTCATTAAATTTCTGGATTGTCAGAAATTCTCATTTGGTTTATGAACAATCTTCAGGGAGAACTCTGCTACCTGTACCCTATCTGACCTGTGTGTTAATCCGAGCAATATATCAATTCTTCACAGCCTCTGAACCAGTCCAGCAAACATCTCAATTTGTCAAACTCCTAAGGCAGAGTAAACTATAATCACAGGATGACCACCTGCCATTGACCCAAGCAGTGAATTTGGACTCGGACATTTGCAGTCGAGCTCACCTTGCAAAGACCTCCTCTCAAACCTCTGTGGATGGTGGGACCATCCCACCAACTCATCAAACAACAGTCTGATAAAGTAATCAGGCACACAATGGCCATTTTGCCTTTGACCAATGTCACCTACACTTAAATTCCATCAACCTGTCTTGGGATTCAGATCCTTTCATTGTGCCTGTAAATCAGTGGTTCACAACCTTTTTCTTTCCACTCATATAACACTTTAAAATATTCCATACATCATAGGTGCTCTGTGATGAGTAAGGGATTACTTAAGGTGGTACGCGGATAGAAAGAGAAAGTTTGAAACCCACTGTTTTAATTGTACCTAATTGACTCGTTATGTGCACGGTTTCATAACTCCAAAGGAAATGGGCCAATGACAATTTTTCTCAAACAAAATATTTCAGTAACAATTGGGTCTAGAGCAGTGATTCTCATCCTTCCCTTCCCACTCACATACCACCTTAAGCAATCCCTTACTAATCACAGAGGACCGATGGCCTAAGGATTACTTAAAGTAGGATGTGAGTGGAAAGAAAAAAGTTGAGAACCACTGGTAGAAATTCTTTCCAGTTCAGGTTTAATATCATGGTTCAACTTGGTGCCTACTACATTTTGCAGGGAAATCTGAAAGGAACCCAATGCCAAACACTTCCATCACCATCCTTGGGTACATCTAGAATCAGAAGAGGGGATTGGACAGTCAGAAGGGAGCAGACCAAGGATTCAGATTTATTGACATCACACACAACCCTGAGATTCTTTTTCCTGTGGCACAGCAGAATTACCACTGACTGGTAATGCAAAATCAAAACTGAACATAAAGTACAGATGTAGCAAGATAGATAAATGTAAACAGATAAAGAATAATACAGTAAACCATAATACAGAGAAAATTTTTTTTTTAAATCAAAGTGCAAAAGTAGGGGTCCTTAAATGAGTCCCTGATTGAGTTTGTCGTTGAGGAGTCTGATGGTGGAGGGATAGCAGCTGTTCCTGAACATGAAGGTATGAGTCTTGTGGCACTTATACTTCTTTCCCGATGGCAGCAGTGAAACGGAGCTTATGCTGGATTGCTGGATGGTGTGGATCCTTGATGATTGCTGCTGCTCTCCAATGGCAGCGTTCCCTGTGGATGTTCTCGATGATGGGGTGGGTTTTCATTATTGGCTCAACACCCCTTGAAGCATCAAGGAGTAGGTCAAACATCGGCTGGGAAATCTGAATAATCCTGACTCTCATCTCTCAGCTGATGGATTAGTGTTACTCCACCTTGTAGCTCTTCCAAGCATTGTTCAAAATCCATCACACAGAGAACTTTCTAGTAACACCACTGAATGGGCTCGTCAAGCCCGGAAGTACACAATGGCCCAGCTGGGTCTCCGTCAGACACTGAATGGACCAACGTGAGCTATAACCAATTTGACTTTATCCTCACCAACTGACCTGATAAGACAAGCAAAAGTTACCTCCACACAGTTAAAGACTCATCTTCAACCTGAGGAATTGTAAGATGGTGGCGCTGCCGGAGCTGCTGTAAATGGCGCACTGACGCTGGTGAGGACCACAGAGAGCAAGAAGTGGACGACAGAGCCTCCACGGGTTCCAACCACCCAGTCTGACTACTGTCAGCTCCATATGTGCTTTAAATGGTCCAGAAATGGAGCCAAAGGTGGCTTTATTTAAAAGTTGTACAATCACAGGGTCTGCACCCGCAGTGCCTATGACTGCAGCAGACGCGAGGGGTTGAAGACTCTGGGGAAGCAGAGGGCCAGCGTAGAACATCAGAAAATGGGGAGAACACCCCTTGTTTGAGAAGGAGAAGCAGAGGAGACAACCCATGGAAAGATGACTAAGGCAGCAGACCATTGAGGGGTTCTGCGGTGAAAAAAGCACAGGTGGTTGGCTGCTTGTGACTCGAGGTGAGAAACCCACACAGGCTATAAGCTGCTGGCGACTGTGGTCAGGGGGTTCACACCGGGCTGCTGACTGCTGGAGACTGGCACGAGAACTGGTTGAAGGGGTACCAGGTAGTTGAACTGGGATACAAGGGGGTTCTGAGGTTGCTGAAGGGTTCCTGATCATGATGGATCTGGAGCTCGGGCTGCTGATGGTTTGGGCAGGACTTTGTGAGGCTGCAGAGGGTGCTGGAGGTGAATTCATGGGCACTCGGTGACTCTGAGGGGACTCTCTTTCTCTGACGGTAAGAGGCACTTCAGGCAATTTCTGCCAATGGCAAATCTATCTGCCTTACAGCAGACAAAAACAAATTCTATGTAATATTACACTATTTTTATTACTTGACAATAAAGGCTTAAATCTTGAATCTTGTTCTCCATTGAACTATCTGGCAATAGTATTGTGGATCTGGGAGATCAAAACTGGGCATCCAAGAATTAGCACTTTAGCTCCTTTTAGATTTCCCTGCAATGTGACTGCAAAATACAGTCGACACCGTCAATTTATAACATTAAACCTAAACTGGCAAGAATTTACAGGAAAAATGAAAGGATATGGATCCCAAGACAGGTGAATGGAATTGTTGGTGATATTGATCAAAGGCAACCTGCCAACTCCTTAGGCTGTGGCCAACCATCTCCTTAAAATTGTGTGCACCTTATGCTGCATTGAGTTTGGCCAATGCCTGTGTAGGGAGCTGGATAAACAAGGTCACCGAGTAAAAACACAAAGGTGGTGAAACAAAGCAGGTTAAACAGTGTACTTTATACAGCAAAGATAAAAGTATATAACCAACATTTCAGGCTTGAACCCTTCATCATTGTATGATAGGAGTAAAACACGAAAGGCTGCAGACACCATGGTTGAAGAAAAACACAAAGCTGGAGAAACTCAGCTGGTCAAACACTGCCCTTTATATTGCAAAGATAAAGATACATAACCAATGTTTCAGGTTTGAGCCTTTCATCAAGGTGCCGATACTTTTCAGTGAAGCAAATCCCCCCAGGATCTCACTGGGAGAAACACTTTTTCCAGAATAGTTAGGTTTACTACGGCATGGTTGGCATAACGGTTAGTGCAGCGCCTTTACACCCACTAGCGAATGGAACTGGACGAGGGTTTGAATCCCATGCTGTCAATATAGAGATTGTACATTCTCTCTGTGTCTGCGTGGGCTTTCTCCAGGGGGCTCCGGTTTCCAAACACCATTCAAAATGTACTGGGGGTGGGGTGTAGGTTAACGGGGTATACACTGGGTGGCATGGAGTCATGGGCCAAAATGGCCTGTTACTGTGCTGTGTGTCTACATTTTAAAAAAATTATTGAACCACAAGGAGGTCTAGGATCTCCAGAGTAATCACCATTTTCTGAATCCTTTATCTTCTGTAATATCTTTTCTGAAACCCAATGCAGTTTCTGAGCACACTCGTTCCTCCAGAAAGTGGAGACGTCTTGTTATGGTCAATTCTTGCTTGGAGACGTTTAATGATCACTTCATCCAATGTCAGCCAATTCAATTTTACATGCCCCAGGATCCCCAGAATATTTTCAATGTTCCATCACATTGGGTGGTCAATAGTTTCTTGGACATAAATATGGCTTTGTATTTCTTGAATAAGACAATCAATCATCTGCTATTTTTTTAGAACCTATCTTTAGCAAAAAGAACACCAAGTTCCTTTCCAACCTTCTTCAGTTCTTTTAATTTGACTTGTGATATATGCGTGGACAACCAATTGACTTCCTGCCAGAATAGAACACCCAGGAGATCAATATTGACCAAAAATATTTTGGAAACGTTTTATGAGGATTGTGCTTTCTGAAATGGCCTAAAAGACATCAGTAGTATATACCAAACATTGCCAAAATCTGGCTTGCAGATTTCCCTGTTTTGGAGCTCAAGATGGTCCAGTCTAAATGGATTTATTATCATAGCACAGTTGGCCATCGCAATCTTCCGAAAGTAGAGAATATTAAAGATTTTTGCAAGGAATTGTTTACGTCCAAGATTCCTAATGTGATGGAGCATTGAAAATTTAAGTGGAATCCTGCAGCATGAGAATTGGCTGACATTGGTTGAGGTGATCATTAAATTTCTCCAAGAATGGACCGTTACAAACCATCTCCACAATTGTTTTGCCCACAGGGTGAACTTCAGCTCACTCACTACCACCCCCTGGTGTCCATGACTATGCCTGCAACTGCCAAGGCTGAAACCTTTAACTATATTTCCCTCATCCATCAACTCTTCTTTTCTCACTACTTCTTTTCTCCTTCGAGATGCATCGCCAACCAAACCTTTTTTTGGCTGAGCCTTTGATCATCCTTAATATCTCATTGGAGAGGTTAGTGTCAAATCTACTAAAAAGCACTTGTAAATATGTTCCATGCAGTTGAACGTCTGATGTGTTTGAATTATCAAGAACATCAGACAGATTGCAACTGGAACTAATAAAGCATAATGAGCTTATTTTAATTTATGCAGAGAGCAGTGATGTTATTGATAATGTCACACCAGGATCAGAAGTCCCAACTCTCAACAAAAATTATTAAAAATTGGCAACTAGAAATCAGTAGGTAGCCCTCACCACATTCCTCACCATTCCCCGATCTACAAGAATTAGTAACGAGGCAGTAAGTTTGTGGGCCTGAAGTGACTCTTGTTCATCATTGGGAAACCAAGGCACAGATGCCCATGTCCAGCAAGGGCAGAAAATAAGACCCCAGAGATCAATATCCTCTCAGTGGATCTTTCCTGGACTCAATGCACCAATGGCATCGTGAAGAAAGCACATCAGCGCCTCTAGCTCTTCAGGAGTTTGCAGAGATTTGGTATGACATCGTAAACACTGGCAAATTTCTACAGATGTGTGGTGAAAAATGTCCTGACCAGCTGCATCATGGTTTGATGTGGGGACACCAATACCACTGAGCATAAAGCCCTGCAAAAGGTAGTGGGCACAGCCCAGGACATCAAAGGCAAAACCCTCCCCACCATCGAGAACATCTACAGAGAATGTCTTGGACACTCATCCGATTAGATGGATATTTGATCTCAAGCACCAATCTCATTGACAGTGATTACGGAAAGGTAAGGGGTTTCACCCTGAGAACTGAAACGCAGATGGATGCAGAGAAACTCGGTGAATTAAAGAAGTACCAGGATGTGCACATTACGCTTCTTAATCTTCAGGGTGTCGGACTTAGAGCTGCAAAGTGGTATTAGTCTCAACTGCTCGTTTGCCAGTTGCCATGGAGATGATGAAACAAATGGCCACCTTCTGTGTCTTAAATTTCTACGATTAATGTTGCTTTCCTAACCACGTCCACCTTCATTAAAAAGCAATAAAGATTTTATATGCAACTGCACCTGAAACAATTCAATAGTGAATGGAAAACCTTCTCTGTAAATTTAAGGACCCCAACTCTGTCTCATCTACCCTGGATCTTATTCTGATTTAATTCAGTACAACGAGGAAGTCAATAGTCACTCACATCACTTACCCACTAATTAACTCTGATGCGCACCTGAACAATATTGTTAGCATATAATTGCAGTAAAGCATTAATAACAGAGAGTATAATTCATGGTGATATCTCCGTGCATAAATGATTATATTTCATCGATGATAACTGCTGTTCATTAACATCACAGCAATCTCATCATACCATACTGATTAAACTGAAGCTGTGTGTTCATTCATTATGCCATTTCTAATCATTGAATGGTTGATTTGATTTACAGCTCGTAGTAAACATTGTTCTCTATTTTTAAATATATTCAAATGCAAAACGCTTACATTTTTCTAAATTGATTGCAGTATTTGGTTGCAAGACTATGAGATAGTTTATCCATATGAAAATTATATTAAATATATTAGTTTGAAATAGAGCAGATGCAAGGAGTGTTGGCTGCCTTGCAGTTGATATCTGCATTGCAGACAGAACAATGGGAAGCAAGAATAAATGATTTTCACAGATGGTCCTATTCCAGGCTTTCATCAGATAAACTCTGATCCCCTGATTTATTTTCATGTTTCTCAAGTGCCTTTTCTTTTTCTCAAACATTTACAGCTTTTTTTTCGAAGGACAGTTTTATGGAAATGACCATTACTGCCATGGAATGTAAAATTACCTGACAACAACAGAAGTGAAGAGTAAATGGCACAGGAATTTGGCAAGGGTAGAAAAGAGATATTCGACAAAAACCTGGCAATTGGACAAAATTATATGAATGAGCACAACATCTCATCCACGAGTTCACCGGGATCTATCAGAGCGACAGAAAAAGTTGGATTTTTCCGCCAACTTAGATTGAAGTGAACTCCGCATATTTAGAGAAGGTTCTGTGGCAGGCCCAGATGTTCCAATTTGGACCTTGGGAAAGCTGAGAAATTCAGGAAGTGTGGGATGATCATGAACGTGGGATCGTTGCTGTTCATCTCAGTGTTGTGAGTCCTTGAAGTAACCTGCACCAGCAGGCCAAGGACGATGTCCACTCCCTGAGAAAACTCAAGACTGTCATGAACAGGTTTTGGGAATCAGCAGGTAAGAACATAGGTTCAAGCAACATCAACCAATGTCAGATTGCAAGTCCTCCTCCCTCTTCTTCTGGACAACTTCCTTCTTTTCCCCTCCCCATCTATTTTCATCCATCTCCTTTTCCCCACTAACCCCCAACCACTATCATCCCCCTCAGGGCTTCTTCCTCTTCCACCCATTTGCAAATTTGTATTTCTAACCCCCCCCCCCCCCCCAACTAACCACCTTCAGTTACATCTGTCCATCATGAGACAACTATAAAGTCACCTTCTCTTCTGATTAGATTTCGGCACTGGCATCCTTTATGCCTACTTATTCCCCCTGTATGACTCATCTTCTTCCACCTCACCTGTCTGCATCTCCATTTGGCAGGCTATTATTATACTCTATTATTCTTCATGTAGAATTCCACTTAGAGTGCTCCCAAAATTAACATTACATGGATAATCTAAGATTCCCGGACACAGTCCAATGGAGGGTGGGCATTCACTGAGTGCTGAAAAGAATTCTCCTCTCCCCCACCCCCACCAGCCCCCACCCCCACCACTCCCCCCCCACCTCTCCTCCACAAGTCTTGTCACTGCTTCAGCTGCTCTTGCTTTTAATTGCATTGGTAGGTAGCTCCTCCCATGGAGTAGATGCACAAGAGGGGTTCCCTGCACAAGCAGTAAACTCCATGAAAAATCATCTCGCTCAGGGTGGCTAACCTTTTAATTCAGACATACAGTGCAGTAACAGGCCATTTCAGCCCACGAGTCCATGCTGCCCGATTAACCTACATCCTTGGTACATACTCGTGGGCCGAAATGGCCTGTTACTGTACTGTATGTCTAATTTAAAAGGTTGGCCACCCCTGAGTTGTGGTTAGCGCAACGATACTACAATACCAGTGACTCGGGTTCGAATGTGGCACTGCCTGTAAGGAGTTAATATGTTCTCCCCGTCTGAAATCCACAAATATGCTCGAGAAACTCAGCAACTCGCACAGGAAAAAAAGGGTGACCAACACTTTGGGCCTGAGCCCTTTGACAGGTATAAGCAAAAGCAGGGAGGCACCTGAATAAAAGGGTGGAGGGAGGTGGAGAGGAGGTAGGAAGGGGCTGGGTGTAGGCTAACTGGTCAGTGGTCATAATGTACACAGGTGGGAGGGTAGAAGGAAAAATAAGCTGAGAAGTGATTTGCAAACTTATTTCCAATGTTACTGCAGTTGCTCGGTTTCCAAAATCCCTTGCTTACTTTAAGGTGCCCTGGAATGTTCTTCCAGAGATGAAAAAAGTGCTATTAAAATGTAATCCTTACTTTACAATAAAACTAAACTGTTTTCTTACTGATTTGATGTGGAATAAATTGAAGGAGCTTGGTGCTAGGTTGAGGCTTCTTGGATGTAAAATCCCTGCAATCCGGCATCTACGGGGATTGATAGATGCTGGATAAGTGAAATTCCCTGGTTGCTTGAGACTGCTTTAATGGAGAGCTCACGGTGAGGTCCGCCAATTTTCATCTTCCATGTTTTTTACCCATGTATTTTCTGCAGGTTTTTTCCCCAATTGCTTGAGATTGTCAGTTGCTTGAATTCCAGATAACAGGGATTTTACTTCAGTGGTTAACTTACTAGACCACGATACAGAGAACAAGGAATATTGATCTAAAGAAAATTAGACATACAACACGGTACAGGCCATTTTGAATCACAAGCCCATGCCATCTAATTATACCCAATTGACCTATAGACCCCAGTACGTTTTTATTTGAACAGTGGGAGGAAACTGGAGTATCAGGAGGAAATCCACACAGACACGGGGAGAATGTACAAACTCCTTACAGACAGCGCAGGGTTCGAATCCCGGTCGAGATCACTGGTGCTGTAACTGCGTTGCACTAACTGTCCCTTTTTGAATTCCACCAAGTCAGCTGGGGAATTTTAATTCACAGAATTAATCTGAACTTCTGAGGAACAAACAGACACCCATCTGCTTCACAAACATAAGTCAGAGAATAAAAAATGATGCGGCTGATATGTGGCTCCAGACATAGAGCAGTCTGGTTGACTCTGAAATGGCCCACCAACCCATTTGCAGGGAAAATTAGGAAGGAATAATAAATGCCAACTTCAATGCGGTGAGAGAATAAATCGGGAGGAAAAAAAATCAAAATCAGTGATTTTGCTTATTTTTCCCCTGAATGAATGTGAAGACAAGTTTACCAAGAGCAGTTGTGGTTGAAGTTACTATAGCAATGGTACCACTGGAAGAACTGCTTCATGTGTCATTGCTAAGAACAAGGTCACATCTCACCCTTTGGAGTTTGACAAATCACAATAGCAAATTCATGGCTGAAATAGGAGTGCAGCAAGGTGCATCTGATCCACTCTTCCACAACCAGTCTCTCTCTGTTTGTTTGCTTGATTTTTATTTTGGTTGTGGGCAGGTATTAAAGGGACATTGCCATTTCTGTTTCCCTGGGGCACAACATATTGGGTGGGGAGTGGGAAGGGTGGAGTAAGAAAGAAAATGTTTCTGGATTTGCCCACTGTGGTTTCATCCAAGTCAAGTCAAGTTTATTATCATCTGATTGTACAAGTACAACCTGTCGAAACAGCATAATCCGATCCTCGGTGCAAACCAAGCAGAAACACAACCAGACATAACACACATAGAGACAAACAATACATAATGTATTTAGAATGAGTATTCATACAAATAGATAGTTTTGTGAATATGAGAGTCTCGGATGGTTACTGCGAGCAGCTCCTTTGGTTGTTCAGCATTCTCGCTGCTCATGGGAAGAAGCTGTTTCTCAGCCTGGTGGCGCTGGCACTGATACTCCAGTATTTATTTCCCGACAGGAGCAGCTGAAAGATGGGGTGGAGGCTGTCCTCAATGATTCTGCGCACCCTCTTCAGCTAATGATCATGATTGAGCTCTTCCAGGGAAGGTTTTAAATTGGCTGTTGGGGGATCCCAGTGAGTCAGTTAGGATTCATGGGTAGAAATGGTCAGTCAATGTTTCACCTCAGGTCTCCTGAAGTCCACAGTGGCATCACAATGGGAAATGAGGAAATGCGGTGTGCCCAAGTAGGAGTGTAATTGCTTGAGTGATGCAGTACATTCGAGAGCCTGATAGCTGTTGGAAAAAAAAGACTTCTTGAATCTAAAAGTGGTAGACTAAAGGCTTTGGATTTTCTGCTTTGACCAAGGACTGAGAAGAGAGCATGGTCAAGGTGATGGGGGCCTTTCATGATGCTGCCAAGTCTTCTTCAACCAGAACCTCACGCAGAAATCTTCAATGGGAATGAGGTCAGTGCCCGTGATGGTCTTTGCGGTGTCCGGCATTTTCTGCAGCCTTGTGTGTTCCTGGGTGTTTGAGTTTCCAAACCAGGCTGTGATGCAACTCATCAGGTACACTGTTCATTGGTCAAAGGAGTTTATTTGGCTGATGCTGCTTGTGGAAATGAAGAGCCCATTTCCAAGCCGTGTCTCAAAATTAAATTAAATTAAGCAAGCTCGATGGCTTGTTAAGTAAAACACGAAAGTCTGCAGACACCGTGTTTGAAGTAAAAACACAATGCTGGAGAAACCCAACTGGTCAAACAATGTCCTTTATGTAGCAAAGGTAAAGATACAGGACCAGTGCTTGAGGCTTGAGCCCTTTATCAAGGTCTGAGCAAAATGTGGGCAGGTGTCCAAACAAAATGGTACGTAGTCCCACAGGCAGGAGGAAATAGGTGGAGAAGAGGAGATGGGAAGGCTCTGTGAATGGAGAGAATAGGGGTGGAGAGCTGGAGAAAAGGAGACAGAGGGATGGGGAAGAAAGGGAGAATGGAAAGTAGGGCTCGAAGAAACTGGAGAATTCGATGTTAATGCCTTCCATTTGGAGAGTGTCCTGTCGGAAAATTAGGTGTTGCTTCTGCAACTTTCCTATCTGCTTTTAAATGCTTCTAAGGCCAAACTCCTCCCTGTCTCTGTAATCTTCTTGAGTCTTGCAACCTAGATCACTGTAAAAACACAAAGCTGGAGGAACTCAGCAGCTCAAACAGTGCATTTTATGAACTTGAGCCCTTCAAGGTATGAGCAAAATGTAGGCAGGCATCCTAACAGAACAGTGGGGGGGGGGAATGGGGAGGAGCATGTTCCCAACAAGCAGGAGGTAATGGGTGGAAAAGGAAGGGAGGATGCATTGACAGGAAGGGGAGGAGGGAGGGCGGTGTGAATGCAGATGGAAGGAGGTGGAGAGCATAAGACGACAAAGAGAAATGGAGGGAGACCGGATTGTGATGCCATTGAGCTTGATACCATTCTGTGTGGAGAGAACTATGCAGCCAAACCTAGAGACAGGGAAACAACAGCATCCATCCTATCCAACAGAGGGTGATGAGAGAAACCAGATGATCCAGGCAGTCTGCCACCATATGGGGCAGTTGCTGCTAATCCTGGCACTATCAGCAATGTATCCCTCGACTTATAATGCTATCACCATTTTAGCTCTGATTCCTCTAGTCCTGATGGCTGCTGGAGCCACTGTAGTGGCTGTACTGCCACTGGTGCAAGCCCGCGGGGAGTGAGGGAGGGGAGATGCAGCACTCCCGCAGGGTCCAGCCACCCAGTCAACTGCCATCAGCTCAGCACGCTCTTTGAATAGTCCGTTCAAGGTGACGACAGTGAAATCCCATGACCACAGGTCTGTACCCAAAATGATGGCACCTATTAATCAGCAGTAGTCACGAGGAGCTGCAGACTCCGGGGAAGCAGAGGACTATACCAGGGCACTAGAGGACAGGAAGATCACCCCTATCTGAGAAGGAGGGGCCTCAGTGGCTGAGGGACCAGTGCATGCAGTGGGTTGCCAGCGACTCGAGGCGAGGAACCTGTTGAAGCTGTGGGCTGCTAGAGATGCTGTCGGGAGTCTCAGGTTGGGCTGCGGACTGCTGGAGACTGGCTCGAACTGGCTGAATGGGTATCAGGCATCGGAACCGGGATGCGAGGAGGTGCCGAGAGCGCTGAAGGGTTCCTGACCGTGTCGGAGGTTCGGATCTGGAGTTCGGGTTGCCAGTGGTTTGGACTGGATCCTGTGTGGCTGTGGAGGCGAATCTACTGACACTCAGTGACTCTGAGGATCTCTCTTTTGCTTCTCTCTCTCCCTCTCTCTCTCTCTCTCTCTCTCTCTCTCTCTCTCTCTCTCTCTCTCTCACTATCTGATTATGTTTTACTGTAAGAGGTGCTTAGGCAATTCCTGCCAGTGGTAAATCTGTCTGCCTTGCAGCAGCAACAGGGAATTTCATATAATATGACACTATTTTATATTATGATAATAAATTGAATCTTGAATCCTCTCATTCATGGGAATACATTCTGAGTGCTAAGTGAGGTCCCAGTGTATGCAAATTAATACACACACAGCAAGCTGTTTCTTTATCATTCATATAGTTTTTAGCAGAAACTCCAGGATCATTTGCACTCATCACGGGCCACAGAGTGTGAGATTCAAATCTCATGCATCTCAGAATGAAGCAGCCAATCATTATGTCCCTTTTTCTAGATCCTTTCAGCACATACTTCCGTGTAGTGCATATAAATAACAGACAGAAAGTGACTGGACAATTTTCATATATTAGCAAATTATCTAAAACCCAACACTTATACTGGTAATATCCCTTCAAAATCCATGGTTACTGGCATGCTTTGAAAAGTATTGAAGGTGTTCATTTAATAAATATATCAGTTAACTGCAAAATTTTCCAAATCTAGTTGCATGGAATTTTATGTCGAACAAGCAGCATTAAACTCCACACCCCATCAAATTTTGCCTTAAAATCACTTTTTGAAGCCACGCTGTCTAATGGCAGACCATTGTCACCTCACGCTGTGAATCAAGATGAAAATGAAATCCAGGAGGTTTTCTGATCAGTGCTCAGCTCCAACTTGTCAGAGTTACATGGTGTTATCAATACTGTGGCGCCGTGCTTTAGGTGCCAGACATGTTCTCACACTGATGACAGTGGACTCAGTTTGTTCCAAGTTTCACATTTTACACTCCTAACATTAAGTACGAGCTGTATATCCTTGATCAGGCTAAATACTCCATGGGAGCATTATACCCATTCAGGGTGAAACTAAACCCCTCTCCCTCACCCAGCTTCTAAAGTTAGAATCAGTCCTGATTTTTGAATTATCCTATTTCTTGTGCAGCCCATAATCATGAGAGATATACAGGAACAGCAGAGCCAGCACCAGGAAACAGCCCTTCCCCATGAGCAGTGAGAATGCTGAACAACCAAAGGAACTATCCGTATTTACGCTCCCATATTTACGAAAAATTCGTTTCTTTATTTGTATAAATGAATACTTGTTCTGCATATGTACTATTTGCCTATATGTGTGTTATGACTGGTTGTGTTCTACATGTTTGGCTCTGAGGACCGGAGAACGCTATTATATCAGTTGTACTTGTACACTCAGATGATAAATATACTTGACTTAAAGTAACTTCAAAGTTATTAACACTATTATACAGGAGTTATTTTCAATTTCAAAGATCTACTTTATTCATGCAAAATGTTCAAGCAATTCAAAATGTTTTTTTAACTGTATAAAGCTGCAGGTCCATACTAATTGAAGCACTGAAGCTTGGCGGAGCCAATCCAAAGACTGCATCTGAGGTCCTGCCACCATTGCACACAAGGCTTAGGTCTTATGGGAAGAGCATTTTAAACACTCTGTGATTCTCTCTGCCGCTATTATTTTCTTATGGATTTACCACAAATTATTTAGCTGCTTGGGACAAACATTGTAAAGAGTTCTTGCATCCTTTCCTAGACCTTCTTGATAAATGCAGAGCTTACATCAGGAGTCAGCCTTTAACTAGGAATTGCATGCATACCTAATGCACAACCATTCCAAAATAGGCTTTGTCTCAAACATTGAATTCATGTGCTCTACACAGACATTAATTGTGCAGTCCAGATCAATGGGTGACTTCCTAATCAAGTCTGGATTCAGATAATGTAGACCACTCTCCCATCCTCAATGTGCATTGCTGAGTCCATCAGGCAGGAAACAGATAGTGGATTTTGACACTCTGGTCAAAGCCTCCCTGTACAATCTCTCCATCTTCTGCTTGGATCCATGGTGAGTCCGTAGATCAACTAGCATCAGGGACCAGGTTCGACTGGCATCCAGTTCTACAGTCAACCGGAGGAAGAATGAGGCTGCGGTCTTTGACAACTGGCTCAACTAATCCACCCTCCCCTTCGCCATCAAGTCTGACTACCTGAAGGTGTTGGGGATCTGGTTCAGAGGAGACATGAGATGTGCAGCAAAAATTAGCTGGAGCATTGAGACAAAGGACATCAAGTATTGGTAATGTAGGAGTGGAACTCCCTCCTGACAGTGGCTAGAACCTGGTCATTAGGTGTGAGGTGCCCTGTCACTGTACATGATGCAAGTGTGGCCCATTGCCTATTCTGATCCCATGGTGGCCAACCACTTCAAACTTCTGTATCATCCAAGATGAAGTGCATCCAATGGATCATGATCTACAAGTCCCAAAAGCACAGGAGATAATGCTTGTCCAACTTTGCCTGAACCCCGATGGCCTGAACTTTGTGGCTGCATCAAACTGTTTGGAGAAATAAAGAACCCCCACACTAATTGTCATTGCATTCTCAAGTTCTACCTGGTCCTGGTATTACTCAGGATAGACCTGGTTTCATTGCTGTGCATAGTTCCATTCAGTTGAATATTGTTGCACCTCTTGTCCTTTGTGGAATGTTTTCTCGGGGAAACATCTCTGACCACATCTGCCAGGCAGTAGGCAATGTCCTGTAGACCTCATGGGAAAAAGGCACAATAGTTTCCCAAGTCCCCTCATCAGGACTCACCAGCAAACACCAAGATCTCACTCGGCTGGTGGTGAGAGGGACCCTCCCTTCCTGCACAGTTAGCATCCCACCCTGAATGCATGCTGTCCCTGAGATGGCTGTGATAAGGATGAGACAATGGTCCACATTGGAACATAGGGTGATTTAATTTGGGCTTTGAGCAGCAGTGGGAGGCAACCTCATAGAATAGATCCATAAGGGAGAAAGCTTGCCTTTTCTACGCCTCCATCCAGACCACTTCAGACAGTCAAGAAGAAAATAAAGTGCAGTCTCTGCTGCATGCAGGAAACATGGCAAGGATCCAAAAACAATAACAAGATAATGACCTGGATAATCTGCCCTTTGCATTGATATTGGTTGAGGGATCAATACTTCTCAGAACACATGAGAGAATTTTTCTGGTCTTCTTCAAAATTTAAGCTGTGAGATCTGTTAATGGAGACAATTTGGCCTTTACATTCATGATCAATTAAACAACATAAATAATGGCCACCTTCAATATCGCAACACCCAAGATAGTGAGAGGGCTCAGATCTGGAGGGAGGGAGGGTTCCTCTTATTTTGTTCTTCTTTCTATGATCTTTTTCTCCCTTTGGTTCAACATGGACATTGAACTTGCATTTTTGTAGCATTATTGTAATTTTTCTTTCTTAACATCGACATGAGGATGATCAATATTTGTATATTTTGTTAATATTATGGATATTGATCATTCTTCATTTTGACTGCATGCTGATTGAAAATTCTCAAAATAAAATATAAAAAAAGATGCCCAGAACTATACACTGTCTTAAACAGAAAGCGCTCTTACAAAGGAAATAACTTAATTCGGAACCTCTACCACGAAGCAAGGTTAAAAGCAAACATGTTGGAATCAAGTGAAAACAACCAAGAGATGGACAGCATAGCACCAAAGCTTCCAATCAACCCAAATTCTTTAAGATATGATAAGAGTCCATAAATGGGCACCACATCTTTTGGAACTTAACATGTAAATTTTTAATAGCATATCTATTTTTTTCTAAACTTAAACAAGACATAACACCATTTAACCATTGTGTATGTGCAGGTGGAGTATTATCTGTCCATTTAAACAAAATTGTGTGTCTGGCAATCAATGGGGTAAAAAAAAAATGGTTTTGAGTTGGAGTCAGATGAACATCATCATTTTGAAATGATCTGAATAGAGCAAAGGACAAGGTTCTAATTTGAGCTTGAGAATTACTGATAATGTTTGAAAGACATCTTTCCAAAGTTTTTATCAACTCAGGCATGTCCAGAACATGTGAACCAAAGAAGCAGCACCAATTTTACATTTGTCACATAGAGGATTTATATAGAGTAAAAACAAAACAATTTAACTTTGGACATATGTACTCTATGGACCACTTTAAATTGCAACAAACAGTGATGCGCACAAAAGGAGGCCATGTTAATCAGATTACAAATAGAGTCCCACACCTCATCTGAGAATGAATGATTCAAATCCTGTTCCCAATCGTTCTTAACGAGACTATTTTTAAATCAAGCAAATTATTATAAATAAGAGATATTAAACCTTTATGAGTTAGTTGTAAAAGAAAAAGTGTATCAAGAATGTTTGCCCTTTGTATTCCAGTGGTTTTTTGTCTTCTCTTATTTTTTTCATTGCCTTCTCCAATATATTTTCTCTTGTTGTATATCTTAAGAATTTTATAAGAATGGATCTTGGTTTTTGTTGTGGTTGTGATTTAGGGGCTAATGTTCTGTGTGCCCTTTCTATTTCCATTCCTTCCTGTAATTCTGGTCTTCCTAGGAACCTGGGGATCCATTCTTTTATAAATTCTTTCATATTTTTGCCTTCTTCATCTTCCTTAAGGCCCACTATCTTTATATTGTTTCTCCTATTATAATTTTCCATTATATCTATCTTCTGAGCTAACAGCTCCTGTGTTTCTTTAACCTTTTTATCAGATTCTTCTAATTTCTTTTTTAAGTCATCTACTTCCATTTCTACGGCTGTTTCTCGTTCTTCCACCTTATCTACTCTTTTTCCTATTTCTGTCATGACCAGCTCTAATCTATTCACTTTTTCTTCTGTACCTTTTATTCTTCTTTTTATTTCACTGAATTCTTGTGTCAGCCATTCTTTTACTGATTCCATATATTCTTTAAATTTTTTTTTATCCATGTACTGTCCCTTCCCTTCATCTTCCATTTCTCTGTGTAGAGTTTGATGTTCTCCCTCCTCTTCTTCTGAGTCCACTCCAGGATCTGTGTCCTTTACTTCTGTCTCTTCTGATCTTCTTGTTGGGTTGTTTATTTTATTTTGTTGGGTATTTTTGTTCTTCTTATTTTTATGAAAAGTGTCTTGGTGTTGGTCTTCTTCTTCTGGGTTGGTCATCTGTTGTTTCTCTGATTTCTGTTTTTTTATTCTCTTCCTTCTTGTTCCCGTTATTTTCTATGTTTTCCTGTTGAGAGTCTTGCTGTTGTGTTATACTTGTCTGTTTCAGCGGTGGAGATTTACTCCTCAGGTGGTTCCCCCCTCCCATCAATGTTGTTTTTGTTTTGTGCACACTTTTGTTTGGCTCCGTGAGCCATTTTTGTAGTCCTGAGTTTGGGTTTTCCACTAACCTCAGGGAGCGGGCTTCTCTCTCTACGGCGGGCCTCCTCATACAGCTAAGGCCTTCACCTTTCTCTTCCGACATCTTTCCTTCTTCTTTTCTTCCCATTGTTTTTGGTTTTTCTTTCTTTGCTGCCATTTTCTCCACACTTTTATTTTTAATTTGTTATGGTTTCTGTGTTTGTAGCTTTGCTTTTTTACTTTTTTTTACTTTTCTGGAGAGGGCTGGTATTTTCTTACCGGTCACTACCCCCTTTTTTTTTTATTCAGACATAAGTTTTGAACTCCTGAAGATGAGGAAGGAGTTTAACACAGCAAAATCGACCCTATGGAAAAAAGGTTATAAATTTATGTTAAAATATCCAGCGGTGCTTAAAATAGTTATCCCGAGGAAGCAAAGCAAACTTTTCTCGGATCTGGAAAAAGCACAAAAATTTGCAGAACACCTACAAAACAGACAGAGAGATAAAGAGATGTAAAAAGAACAAAAATGACAACAAATTATGTATAAAAAAGAAGAATAAAGTATAAGTAAGAACTAAGAAGGGAAAGAAAGGGAAGAAAGGAAGTAAGGAGGGAATTAAGAGAGTGAGCTTTGTTATATATGAAGATTAAAATCTTTTCTGGGGGGCTGGGTGGGGAAGAATAGCAGTCACTGCGAAATCAGTTGACGCTTGCAAGTGGATTCGCAAATCCAAATGGAGAGGGGAGATGTGGTTGCCCAACAAGGGACAAAGGGCAAGAGCAGAGAAGGGAGGGACTATTGGGGTTAAAGGAATTTAGATATGGGAATAGTGGAAATATTTTATGTTTTAGAAATGTTGTCTTACAATGTGTTCAAAAAGAGAAAGCAGAAATGGATAAGAAGGGGAGGTGGTGATGAGGAAACGGAAAGGAAAGATAAACAAAGTATGAAATGGTCATGTTGAACTATATGACTTTAAATATTAACGGAATACATAACCAAACCAAAAGGAAGAAACTGTTAAATTTACTGAAGAAAGAAAAAATTGATATAGCATTCGTGCAAGAAACACATCTAACTGAAGTGGAACACAAGAAATTAAAGAGAGATTGGATAGGACATGTAACAGCAGCATCATATAATTCAAAAGCCAGAGAGGTAGCTATATTAATAAATAAAAATGTACCAATCAAAATAGAAGAGGAAATAATAGATCCAGCAGGGAGGTATGTAATGATAAAATGTCAGATAAATTCAGAATTTTGGAATTTACTCAATGTATATGCACCTAATGAAGAAAATCAAAAAATTATGCAAGATAGCTTTTTGAAGATCGCAAATACGCAAGGGAATATACTAA
Source organism: Narcine bancroftii (assembly GCF_036971445.1). NCBI lineage: Eukaryota > Metazoa > Chordata > Chondrichthyes > Torpediniformes > Narcinidae > Narcine > Narcine bancroftii. Next base: position 84,286,586 of record NC_091474.1, read on the forward strand.
TAGGAGGGGATTTTAATGTTAATTTGGACTCAAACTTGGATAAAACTGAAAAAAAGACTAACAGAAAGAACAAAGTAACCAAATTTATAATTAAATCGATGCAGGAAATGCAACTTTTGGATATATGGAGGAAACAACACCCAAAGGAAAAGGAATATTCATATTATTTGGGTAGACATAAAACATACTCAAGGATAGACCTATTCCTGTTATTAGCCCACATTCAAGGAAGAGTTAAGAAAACAGGATATAAAGCTAGATTGTTATCGGATCACTCACCCCTGTTATTGGCAATAGAGCTAGAGGACATCCCACCAAGAATGTATAGATGGAGATTAAACTCCATGCTACTTAAAAGACAGGATTTTAGAGAATTCATTGAGTGACAAATTAAAATGTACTTTGAAATAAATACGGAATCAGTGAAAGATAAGTTTATACTATGGGACGCAATGAAAGCATTCATCAGAGGACAGATAATAAGTTATGTAACTAAGATGAAGAAGGACTTTAATCGAGAAATAGAACAGTTGGAAAGGGAAATAACAAATACAGAAAAAGAATTAGCAATAAAGGAAGGTACAACTAAAAGAAGAGAATTGACAGACAAGAAAATAAAATATGAAACACTACAAACATATAAGGTGGAGAAGAACATAATGAAGACAAAACAGAAGTATTATGAGCTAGGAGAAAAAACGCACAAAATACTTGCGTGGCAGCTTAAGACAGAACAAACTAAAAGAACGGTATTGGCATCAAGGAAAAAGGACAAACAAATTACATATAACCCAACGGAGATCAATGAAAACTTCAGGGAATTCTACGAACAACTATATCAAACTGAAAACGAAGGGAAAGAAGAAAAAATAGATGAATTTCTAACTAAAATTGAACTACCGAAATTGCAAACAGAGGAGCAAAATAAATTAATAAAACCATTTGAAATAGAAGAAATACAGGATATATTAAAAAAACTACCGAACAATAAAACACTGGGAGAGGATGGACTCCTAATAAAATTCTATAAATCATTTAAAGACTTATTAATTCCTCCTCTCCTGGAAGTAATGAACCAGATTGAAAAAACACAAAACATATCAGATTCATGCAAAACAGCAATAATTACAGTAATACCAAAGACGGGGAAAGATCCACTGACACCAGCATCATATAGACCAATATCTCTACTTAACACAGATTATAAGATAATAGCTAAACTATTAGCAAACAGATTGGCTGACTGTGCACCAAAAATAGTAAAACTAGACCAAACTGGATTTATTAAAAAAAGACGAACAACGGACAATATTTGTAAATTCATTAACTTAATCCATACAGTACAAGGAAAAAAAACTCCAACAGTAGCGGTTGCTTTAGACGCAGAGAAAGCCTTTAACAGAGTAGAATGGAATTATTTATTCAAAGTACTACAAAAATTCAACCTTCCAGAAAAATATATTAATTGGATTAAAGCATTATATAAGGGACCAATGGTGAAAGTGACAGTAAATGGATATATATCAAAACAATTTAACTTAAGCAGATCAACAAGGCAGGGATGTCCACTATCTCCCTCACTATTCACGTTAGCTATAGAACCACTAGCAGAACTGATAAGAACAGAAAATAAAATAAGAGGGATAAAAATAAAAGAGAAGGAATATAAAATCAGTCTATTTGCAAATGATGTTATAATATACTTAACAGAACCAGAAATATCAATAAAAGAATTACATAAGAAATTGAAGGAATATGGAGAAGTATCAGGGTACAAGATCAGGGTACAAGATCAACGCAAATAAAAATGAATAATGCGGATTTCACAAAGTTTAAGGAAGAATTATCATTTAGATGGAAAACACAAGCAATTCGATACCTAGGAATACAACTAAATAATAATCTCGGCCATCTATACAAACTAAATTATCAGCCATTAATGAAAAAATTACAAGACGACTTAGAGCACTGGAAAGACTTACCAGTAAAACTGATAGGAAGGATAAACTGTATTAAAATGAACATCTTCCCAAGGATACAATACCTATTTCAATCATTACCAATTCACCTAACAGAGAAATTCTTCAAGGAGCTAAAGAAAATAATAAGGAAATTCTTATGGAAAGGGGGGAAACCGAGGATAGCACTAGATAAATTGACACAATGGTACAAACAAGGAGGTTTACAACTACCAAACATTAAGAATTATTATAGAGGAACACAATTAAGATACCTATCTGATTTTTATCAAACAAGGGAAAAACCAGATTGGACCAGATTAGAACAAGATAAAATAGGGGAGAAGATACCTGAACATATACTATACAAGTGGGATGATAAATTGGTGCAACGTAGGAATTCACCAGTATTGCACCATCTGCTCAACATTTGGAAGAAGATTCACGTAGAAAGGAATAAAATAAATTATCAACTACCAAAATTAATATTGACACAAAATCAACTAATCCCTTTCACAATAAATAACCTTTCCTTCAGAGAATGGGAGAGAAAAGGGATCAAAAGAATAGAAAATTGTTTTTCGGGAATCAAATTATTATCTTTTGAACAAATGAAGGACAAATATAATATAACTCACGATACAATGTTTGCATACCTCCAACTGAAAACCTACTTGAAGGACAAATTGGGAAACAGTCTGAGGTTACCAGAAGGAAGGAATTTTGAATATGTGATTATAGACACAATGATAATTTAAAAATTTATAACAAACATGTACATCAAACTGCAGGAAAAGGAGAAAGAAGAAACTAACTGTAAACCTAAACAAAAATGGGAACAAGATCTAAACATAAAGATAAAGAATGAAACATGGGAAAAGCTATGCTCCGGAACTATGAGAAATATAATAAACACGAAGTTACGCATGATACAATATAATTGGTTACACAAGCTATACATCACACCCCAAAAGTTAAATAAATGGGACCCAACAGTATCAGACAGATGTTTTCGCTGTAAAAAGGAAACGGGAACAAGAATACATGCAATTTGGTCATGTGAAAAAGTGAAAAAATTTTGGGAAGATCTAAACCAGATATTAAATAAAATCACGAAAAGCAATATACCAAAAAACCCAGAGATCTTCCTTCTAAGTAATATAAGAAATAAAGTATTTGGACTTGATTTAGATGGAGCACAAAAAAGATTTATTATGATAGCCTTAGCTGCAGCAAAAAAATGTATTATGTCAACCTGGAAATTAGAAGACAACTTGAGAATACAACAATGGTACATAGAAATAAATAAATGTATTCCATTAGAAAAAATAACATATAATTTAAGAAATAATATCACAATATTCAAACAAATATGGGAACCATACATGAAATACAATAGAGAAATCCTACCATGGACCTCCACCACCTAAAATGACAGAAGGAGAAGACAGCGAAATGAACTGACTCAGTATGTAAAAGTAAAAGATAAAAATTTCTATTTATTTTTATTAAGTGACAACATTGTTTAATGGGTTTAATGCATCTTATAGATTGAACTTTAAATAAATGGGAAGTGGGGGTGAGGGAGGGAAGGAAGGGAGGGGGAAAAGGGGAGAAAATGACACTGTATATATTCAAGAGAAAAAATGTCTGTATGTATTTTGGTCAGTATGGTTTATTGTGTGAAAAATAAAAAAAATTTAAAAAAAAAGAATGTTTGCCCTTCTTTAAGGTACGATTGTAGTAAAACACAGTAAATACTGGAAGAACTCAGCTGGTCTTACAGAATCTATAGGAGTTAAAGATGTGTTACAGAGGTTTCAGATTCTTCAAATCTCATCCCAGAGATCGTGCAGGTGAGAGGTAGAAACTGGGGAAATTAATGAAATTATGGGGAGGATAAAATGGGAGAAGTGCAGGATTAGTGTGAATGAGCCCTTGATATCGGTGCAGACCTGGTGGGTGAAAGGGCTTGTTTCAATGATGTACAAACCTAAGACTCTATGCCTGTTACTGCACTTCGATTTGAACATTATTTGCACTTGAAATGCTCCCAGAATAGTCAGAGGTGTATTCCTGATGTAACTTGTTTTTTTATTATACTGATGGATGCACCTACATCATCTATACATTGATTTGTCAGTTGCATTTGTTCATCTCCATCTGTGGCCAAATGCTTTGACTAGTGTGGTGATTAATGAATGTATACCCAATATCTAGTATTGTTGCTGATTCCTGCATTGGCTTCAATGTATGGTCTGATGAGTTCTGATGAGGTGTTTTTTGTTGAACATAAAACAAGGTTATTTCACATGACTTGCATTTATTTCCCCTGAGAAGGATATTCCACTGTGTGGGTTTCATTGTCACCGCTGCAGTGGCACCATTCTGAGGTCCACTTATCTTCCTGCTTTAATTGTCAAAATGATCTGCCCAGTGGACAATTTATCTGATTAAGTTCACAGCAGCTTTGTGGTCTTTCGATGTAACAATGCCAGCTCAGGTAACTTGGACAGTTGGATATCCTTTCTGCACTTTCCTTTTGAATTTCTTTGATTTGTATTCTTCAATCACAGTGTTTTCAGCTCCTGCTCAAGATCAAAGAAACTCCCATCTTGTGACGTTGTCTCAGATGCCTGCAATATTGACCTATTCTTACTGTCACTTCTTACCTAGCTCAACAGTGCACAGTTGCCTCATTTTGCTCAGGAGTGAAATGTGCAGTCAGTGCAGTTTCCTGTTCCCTGTCCAGACAGTTTTTGTAGGTCATAATGTTCCAGAAATACCTCTTGATTCTCCACCACCATGGTATTACAGGAGTGCTTTCTATTTATGCTATCTCTTGTCCATATCCTGCCAGTAACTCAAGAAACATGAATACATTTCTTCCCAATGGGACAGATCTTGACAGTTATTGAATTGACTGGCAAACTAACGCAGTTAAAAAGTTGCAAGAAGCAACAAGCAACAAGATCACAAATTGACAGCAAAACTTCATTTTACTTGATATTCAAACCAAATGCACTCTAAGACTCCTCATCATCCGTGTAGTGTTTGGCCAATGTATCCACGATTAACTTAACAAACAATGTCTGCTTCCTTTATCACCACACCCGAGTGGTTGGACATTCTCAAAACTATACACAGTCTCAAAGAGGAAATATCACATAGTGTTTTTCAAAGGGCCAAAACACAGAAATGCTGGAGGAACGCAGCTCGTCTCGCAGCATCAAAAGGACGTAAAGATATATCACCGATGTTTTGGGCCTGACCCCTTGAAGAACAGCTCAAGAACAACATCTGTACAAGGTAAAAGGTGAGGCTACATTGGGAGTACTGCGTGCAGTTCTGGTCTTCTTACTTGAGGCTTTGGAGGTGATGAAGAGGAAGTTCGCCAGCTTGATTCTAGGGATGAAGGCGTTAGCCTAAGAGGAGAGACTGAATCGTCTGGGACTGCACTTGCTTGAATTTTGAAGAATGAGAGGGGATCTCACAGAAACAATGTAAGGAATAGATAAGATAGAGATAGGTAAATTGTTTACATTGATAGGGGAGACTAGAACTAGGGGACACAGGATGGAGATGAGGAGAAATCGGTTTCCCCAGAGGGTGGTGAATCTATGGAATTTGCTTCTCATTGAAGCAGTGGAGGTGACTTCAGTTAATATATTTAAGAAAAGGTTGAATAAATTTTAATGAAGTGGGGGAATTAAATGATATGGGGAAAAGGCAGGTGGGTGGAGATGAGTCTATTATCAGATCAGCCATGATCTCACTGAAGGGCAGAGCAGGCTTAATGGGCTGGGTGGCCGACTCCTGCTTCTATTTCTTCGTTCTTATGAGACTGGCTAAGTTCAACCAGCATTTCTGTGTTTTGACTCCAATCACAGCAGACTTCCGCATTTCATTTCTTGAAAGGGCTACCTAGTTGTATGAATACAGATGAAGCCTGAGTTTGACACCCCATACAGACCCTACGACAATTCAACGCTCTCACTACTCTTTGGGAATGCCAACATGGACTTCCGTTCTCAAATGTACAATGGCTTCCATGCTGTGCAACTCTATGGCTCTGTGGAACTTGAACCCACCATCTGCAGTCCCTGGACAAGAGTACAGCCAAATGAGTCACATCTGAGAGCTCAACACAATAAAGATAATGTATTCCTCCCTCTCTCCACATGAACTAATGCAATCATCAGCTTGATCCTCCAGTGAATACACACCCTTAGATATGGTTAGGGCCACATCTTGGAATGTGGCAGAATTAATTCCCTCAAAAAGCAATTTATTCTGGTCATGCATAATCTAAATTTAAATTCAGTTATTAATTGAATAGTTGAACATTAATACATTTCTTACTTTGGACATTTGAGAAAGTCAAAATCTGAGCTAAAGAAGTCTGTTTAACTTCTAATTATTTTTAAATTTAGAAATGCAGTATCTTCGAGCCCATGAGCCCGCACTATCCAAATATGCCCATGTGACCAATTAGCCAACTAACCTCGACGTCTATGGAAAGTGGGAGGCAATCATCTCTGACTTATTTTTCTGTGCAAATACAACTTAACAAGTAATCTGATATGTATTATTTAACATGTTGGTAGCCACCAAGAGTGCAAATTCATTAAATACCAATGCTCACCCTCTATGTTCACAACAGCCATACAAATGTGATTTTACACCCTTGATCTTCATTCAGATTCATTGTTAAAAAAAAGGTGATGCAGCAAAGGAAGCAGGCTCTGTAGCCGTGCAACTCTTCGCTATCAACCACACATTTACATTAATATTATATTAATCTAATTTTATTCCATCTATATTCATATAGGAGCAGAAATAGGCTATTCAGCCCATCAAGTCTGCCCCACCATTTAACCATGAGCTGATCCATTTCCCCACTCAGCCCCACTGGCCAGCCTTCTCCACATTACCTTTGATGCCCTGGCTAATCAAGCATCTATCAATCTCTGTCTTAAGTACACCCAATGACCTGACCTCCACATCCACCAGTGGCAACAAATTCTATAGATTTGTCACACCCTTCAATCCTGAAGTTGTGCCCTCTTGTCCTCGACTCTCCAACCATGGGAAACAACTTTTCTACATCGACTCTGTCCATGCCTTTCAACATTCAAAATGTTTCAATGAGATCCCAACACCACCCAGCTGCACCACACCCCATTCTCCTAAATTCCAACCAACACAGTCCGAGAGCTGTCAAACACTCCTCATATGATGACTTTTTTATTCCCGGAGTCATCCTTGTGAACCTCCTCCTTCTACTACTACACCTTCCCATCTATTCCCCTAGATTCTACCACTGCACATTGAAGACAATTTACTGAAGCCATTTAACTTAATGGTTAGCAGTTAGAGCACCGCTGTTATAACACCAGAGATTGGGACCAGGGTTCAAATCCCACGCTGTCTCTAAGAGTCTGTACATCCACCTCGTGTCTGCAGGTTTCCTCTTCAAAATGTACTGTGCATTTTAGGTCAATTGGGCGGCATGGGATCGTGGGTTGAAAGGGCTTATTACTGTGTTGTATGTCTAAATTTAAATTTAAAAACCTGCTCATCTTAAGATGTGGGAGGAAATTAGAGGAAAGCCACACAGTCATAGGGAGAACCTACAAACTCCACGAAGACAGCACCAAAGGTCAGGATTGAACACAAGTCCCTGCAGCTGTGTTGTAACAGGTCCACAAGCTGAGCCACACTTCCCCCCTGTCCAATATGTTGGACTCCACTGCTCTCCTCTTTAATATCACTCTTCATTGAACCAGTCATTGGAGGGGAACCATGGCAGAAGTCTTAGCTATACACTGTGTTCTCACTGGCCTCACTCACAACTCATGATTAATTTAACAAACAATCTGTGCTTTCTTTATCACCACACCTGAGTCGCTGGACATTCTCAGAATTATACATAGTCTCAAAGAGGAAATATTATGAGTATTCTTAAAAGGGTCAAAACACAGAACTACTGGAGGAACTCAGCTGGTCTTGCAGCATCCATAGAAGGTAAAGATATTGAGGAACGGTTCAGGTCCAAAACATTGGTAATATATCTTTACCTCCTGTGGACACTGCGAGACCAGTTGAGTTCCTCCAGCATTTCTGTGTTTAGATGACACTCAGCAACTGCAGACTTTCATGTTTCACGTCTTAAAAGGGCCACCCAGTTGTTCAAGTACAGATGGAACTAGAGACTGGGCGCAGACTTGGAGATCACTTCACTGAGCACCTTCACTCTGTTTGCAGCAGTAACAGGGATCTCCCAGTGGCCAACCACTTAATTTCTGTGCCCCACTCCTATGCTGACATGTCAGTCCATGGCCTAATGTACTCTCCCACCAAGACCACCCATACATTGGAGAAGCAACACTTAATCTTCCATCTGGGCACTAACATTAACATTGACTTCTCTGGATCCTGCTAACCTACTCTCTGTTCTCCCTCCCTCCCTGTCCTTTCCCTCTGTCTTCTTTCCTCCAGCTCTCCATCCCTTCCCTTTCCTTTCACAAAACCATCCTTCCTCCCCTGATTGCTAACATGCCCTCCCTCTCTTATCCATCTATTACCTCCTGCATTTGGGACTGTACTCCTCCTCCTGCCCCTCACATCCTACCATTTTTTTAGGCATCTGCCTACATTTTTTCATACCTTGAAGAAAAGCTCAAACTTTGGTTATGTATCTTTATCTTTGATACACAAGGTACACTGTTTGACCTGCTGAGTTTCTCCAGAATTGTGTTTTTACTGTACGAGTAAAGATGAAGCCTCAGTTTGACATCCCTTCTAAAAGACAGATCTTATGATAATTCAAAACTCTCACTGCTCTCTGGGAATACCAACATTATCTTCTGTTCTCTAACATAGAATGGATAATTTGAGGAAGCATTGCTCTTGTAAGTCTCCACCTCAACCACCACAGACCTTACCTGCAACCAAAACATCTTGATGGGGTCAAGGATGACACAGAGCTTCCAAAGCATTAATGTTCCTATGCATTACAGACCAGCAGATGCTTGTTTTGTCTGTCCTCTCACTGGACCATAGATTCTTCTCAGATTGTTTAGGTGATGAGGTTTTGCCATCATATGGTCTTGCACTTTTGACAAATTGCAGCTGAAACTATTCAGATTATTTTTTTACTGATTCTATGCGATCCCATCTTCACATTAGAACAGTGGTTTCCAACCTTTTTCTTTCCACTCACATTCCACCTTAAGCAATCCCTATGCCAAAGGTGCTCTGTGATTAGTATGGGATTGTTAAAAGTGGTATGTGGGTGGAAAGAAAAAGTTTGAAAACCACTATTTTAATCGTACCTAATTAACTCGTTGTGTGTATGGTTTCATAACTCCAAAGCAAATGGGCCAAAGACAAATTTTCTCAAGCAAAATATTTCAATAACAATTGGGTCTAGAGCTGTGGTTCTCAACATACCCTTCCCACTCACATAACCACATTAAGGAATCCCTTACTAATTACAGAGCACCTAAAGCATAGGGATTCTTTAAAGTAAAATGTGGGTGGAAAGAAAGTCTGAAAGCCACTGCATTAGAAAAAAGCTACACACAAATATTAAGATGTACATACATCTCTGCATTTTGCATTCTTTCACACAACATGCCTGGAGAGATTCAACAAGACATTTATATTGTGTGTAGAAAACTTAGCACAGTGTCATGGCCATATCTTGAGCCACAGGGTTCCTTTGAGTTAAGAAGACCATCAGAAATTGGAGCAGAAATAGGTATTTCAGTCTATCGAGTCAGCCCTCTCATTTAATTATGATGCATTTTCTCACTCAGTCCCATCGTCCGACCTTCTCCCCATAACCTTTGATGCCCTGGCTAATCAAGAACCTATCAATCTATGCCTTAAATACAGTTCAGGTTTTGAAGAGGAAGACTTAATTTCAATGGCCAGATGCAGAAAAGAAAGTGATCTCCCTGGGATAAATATCAACCATGAATTGGATTGCTGAGAGCTGAATTTTAGTGTCATCTTCCTAGCTCATTCCATGGTACACTTTCCTTGCAGGCTGTCATCTTAAAAGAATTAAACACATTGACCGTCCAATGCAGTACTGATGGCACATGACATTGCAAGAGGTATCACCTTTCATACAAGAGTTCTTATCCTCTTTCAGGTGCGTATATCCATTTTAAGGAAGAGTAGGAAAGATCTAGACAATACTCATCTCTGAAACAGTATCATAAAAAAAGACATGGTCATATTTTCACATTTCAGTCTGCAGGATTTTGCTGTGTTTCCTACATTACTGCAATGACAACCCTTCTCTCTAGAAAATAGTTACTAGCTCGAATGTTCCTCCTGAGTTTACAATAGGTGATTTGTAAATTAAAGCCTCTTATGATGTATGGATTTGGTCTGAACTTCCTTTGACTGTTCTTTCTGTTGAGCATCAGCCAGTTTATAGTGAGTAAATTAGCACCTCAGCACCACTTAGCACATCACAAGGAATACATTGGAACTCACCAAAATAATTCTGTGCATCCCATGGAGACTTTGCAAGGTGCTGTATTACAGCTGGGCTCTTCTCGTTACCTGATTTCACTATTCACACAGGCTGCCTTTTACAAGGATACAGTCACAGGTGGGATTCTTGCTTCCCCAAAGCAAAGGAAATATACCTTCTGTTTCTCCACTGTGTTGATCCCTCTAACTTTGGTGCTAAAGCACGTCTTTCTTTCATACTTTGTGTTTAGGTAGGTGGGAGTTTACAAAAAGGAACATTATTCCATAGAAATTTTTAGAAAAACACAATGTTGGAGAAACTCAGCAGGTCAAAAAAGTGAATATAGCGAAGATAAAGACCAGCAACTCAGGCTTAAACCCTTCATCAATACCAGGGGTTGTAGATTAATTGGGTGTAATCGGGCAGCATGGGCTCATGAGCCGAAATGGCCTGCTACCTTGCTGTAAGTCTAATTTTTTTGAAAAAATTAAACATTTAATACCCCAATGAAGGGCTCAACCCCAAACCATTGGTTACACATCTTTACCTTTGCTATATAAAGTTCACTGTTTTACCTGCTGAGTTTCTCCAGCATTGTGTTTTGACTTTATCACGGTGTCTGCAGACTTTCGTGTTTGACTCATTATTCCACAGAAAAGTGGTTTAATTAATGGCAGGTCAATGCAATGAAATAAGCAAACCATTTGGAACTAGATTTTTTTTTCAGTCAGCTAAGAGTCACAAATATGCAATTAGGCTCAGTATGCCTTTTCTGCCATTTCTATCTGATGAAAGACTCAAAGTGCTCATCAAAATCCAAAAAAATCAAACTTATCAAATATTCTCAGCAAGAGAAATAAATGCAGAAGAAAGATATGAATAACCCAATTGTTCCGAGAAATTTATCGAACAAAAATTCAAAACGCACACCAAAACAAAAACTAGATGAGACTAACTCACGGTGTTAGTGTGTATACAACTATCCTGGATGTCTGCATGAATGACCGAGTCAAATTCAGCATCAGAAATGTGTGTCACAAATCTAAATAGGTCATATGCATTAAATGGTAAGCTATTGAGATGTGCAGAGCAACAAAGGGATTTAGGAGTGATGGTAAATAGTACCCTCAAGGCTGATACTCAGGTAGATGGTGTGGTGAAGAAGGCATTTGGAATGTTGGCCTTCATAAATCGGAGTATTGAATTCAAGAGTAGGGAGGTTATGATGAAATTGTACAAGGCATTGGTGAGGCCAAATTTGGAGTACTGTGTACAGTTTTGGTCACCAAATTATAGGAAAGATATAAACAAAATAGAGAGAGTGCAGAGAAGGTTCACGAGAATGTTGACAGGATTTCAAGGTTTGAGTTACAGGGAAAGGTTGTGCAGACTGGGGCTTTTTTCTCTGGAGCGTAGAAGATTGAGAGGGGACTTGATAGAGGTGTTCAAGATTTTAAAAGGGACAGACAGAGTAAACGTGGATAGGCTTTTTCAATTAAGAGTAGGGGAGATTCAAACTACAGTGCATGGTTTAAGATTGAAGGGGGAAAATTATAAGGGGAACATGAGGGGAAATTTCTTTACGCAAAGGGTGGTAGGGATGTGGAATGAGCTTCCGACAGACTTGGTCGAGGCAGGATCATTGGTTACATTTAAGGAAAGACTGGATAGTTACATGGATAAGAGAGGACTGGAGGGGTATGGACCGGATGCTGGTCAGTGGGACTAGGAGGGTGGGGATTTGTTACGGCATGGACTAGTAGGGCCGAACTGGCCTGTTCTGTGCTGTAAGTGGTTATATGGTTATATGGTTAAAACTGCTGGATCCTCTTGGTTTGCCAAAAACCCTCAGGAAAGAAAATCTACATATTTATCCCATCAGGCCTGCATGTGACACCAGTCACACACAATGTGGTTGAATATTGTACACTTTGTTGCATTAAATAGTCCAGCAGACTCCTCAGTTCAATGATTGGGGATGAGCAGAAAATACTGGCCTACACATCCGCAAACACATCCCCTGAAGGAGTAAGAAATAATTATTACATTGCACAGTAATATTAACTTCATCCATCACCTTTCCCTATCAATACTTCAATAGCATTGATGGCTCTACAATTGAGGTCATCAAGAGTACCAAGTTCCTCGGAATGCAACTGGTGGAGAATTTCACCAGGTCTCTTAACACCAGCTCCATAGCCAAGAAAGCCCAGCAACACCTCTACTTCCTGAGAAGGCTGATGAAAGTCCATCTCCCACCCTCCATCCTCACTACATTCTACAGGAGATGTATTGAGAGCATCCTGTGCAATTGCATCACCACCTGGTTTGGAAGCTGTACCACCTTGGACCACAAGACCCTGCAGAGGTTAGTGAAGTCAACAGAAAAGACCATTGGGGAAACTCTTCTTAGCATGAAGGACATCTACTACACTTGATGCAGGCAGAAAGCAATAAGCATTGTGAAAGACTCCACACATTCCACAGGTAAACTGTTTTCCAGTATTGAAGAGAGCCTCTGCTTCCTCAGGAGTTTGCGGAGGAGCTAGTGGAGTTGTTCAAGTGAACTGGTACGGACTTGAAGGGCCGACATGGCCTGTTTCCGTGCTGTAAACGGTTATATGGTTATATGGATGAGAACTCTTTGTTTCTTTATTATCAAATTCAATCTTTGGTAAAATGTATGTTTGGTAGAGATATGATTTTACCATCGCCTTCCCAAGATCGTGTTATATGGCGAGCTCTCCACTGGCCACCGTGACAGAGGTGCACCAAAGAAAAGGTACAAGGACTGCCTAAAGAAATCCCTTGGTGCCTGCCACATTGACCACCGCCAGTGGGCTGATAACGCCTCAAACCGTGCATCTTGGCGCCTCACAGTTTGGCGGGCAGCAACCTCCTTTGAAGAAGACCGCAGAGCCCACCTCACTGACAAAAGGCAAAGGAGGAAAAACCCAACACCCAACCCCAACCAACCAATTTTCCCCTGCAACCGCTGCAACCGTGTCTGCCTGTCCCGCATCGGACTTGTCAGCCACAAACGAGCCTGCAGCTGACGTGGACTTTTTACCCCCTCCATAAATCTTCGTCCGCGAAGCCAAGCCAAAGAAAGAAGATTTTACCTGAAATGACTAAATTTGAGACTTTTCTTATGAAGGTTATATTTCATCTATGTATCAAATATTACAGGATGGTATGGATAAAAAGGGTTGGGATAGATCTAAAAGTAAATGGGAAGTGGATACTGGTTTCATTTTTTTCCGAAGATGATTGGTTAGATATCTGTTATGATAGTGTAACTAGATTGATAAATGCACGTTATGCAATGATTAATTACAATTTTTTTACATCAATATTATTTAACACCTGAAAAATTTAAAAAGTATGGTTTTTATGAATCAGATTTGTCTTTTAGATGTGGTGATACGGTTGGAACTTTTTTTCATGCTGTTTGGTCATGTATACATATACAATCTTTTTGGAAGAAAATTCAATCGTTTTTAGAATACCTGTATAAGATTAAAATAGTTTTAGATCCAACAGTATTTTTATTGGGTGGTTTGCAACCTCTGAAAGGTTTGGGATTAGATAAGTTTCATCTTGCTTTTGTATATTTAGCTTTATCCGTAGTGAAAAAATGTATTGTTAGTACGTGGAAAGATACAAATATGATTGATATTAATAGATGGCATAATGAGATGAAATATTGTTTAATAATGGAAAAAATTACATATGTTTCGCGAGATAATTATAATTTTTTTATTGATAAGTGGTTGTTATATTCAGAATATTTCCATTTCAATTTATATTGATTAGATCTTAATATGTATTTTTAATTTTTCTTCAATATTCTTTCTTTTTTCTTTCTTTATGGCTCTCCTTAGGAGAGTTGGCTGAAGGGGGGTTCTTTTCTTTTCTTTTTTTTCTATATATAAAAAAACATTCATGTTTATGGTTAATTGTTGCATATGTCATATATTATTTGTTTTTTGAACGAATAAATAAAGTTTTTTAAAAAATGTAAACTGTTCTCCATTCTGCCCTTATATCCAGAGTGGGAAACAGCTTTTACCTCCCAAGCCATCAGGCTCCTGAACTCCCAGTACAGATGTGGATCGTGTCCCATGGAGTTTCAGTGTATACATCTTAACATATTAATATTTTAATGTGTTAAATGCTTCCCTAACTTATATATGCAAACATGCTCCGTGGTCCTGGAGAAACGCTATCTCATCCTACCATGAGAGCATGGTATAAACAATAAATAAAGTTGATTTGACTTGAATACACACACACACACAAACAAACAGACACACACACTCATGCATGAACACTCACTCGCGCGCACACACACACACACACACACACACACACACACACACACACACACACACACACACACAATTCTTCCTTACTGGATTTCTCTGCAACATAGTTCATCAAAGAGTTTCGATATCAAGTTGAGATTAAACATTTCCTATTTGAAACCTTAACTAATTTGTGAGATGTCTTGGCATTTAGTGCAGAAGTTAACAATGTAAAAATTTTGTCTGTCAAATTTAAACCTGAAATAAATTGAGAATCGCTGGTGATTCGGCATTTCTTCTCTGAAAATGATTTGTTGGCTTTTATTATTCATCAGCTATGTGCATGTCAGAAGTCTGCTCGTAATGGAGAAAATTAAACTCAAACTTTTAATCCAAATTTTTTTTAAGGCAAACAATACCCACTGTATTTACATGAAGTGAACATGTTGACTGATTTTACACATCAGGGTTTTTCCAATGCATGAGAAAAGTCATGTAAACACTCAGGAAATTTAACTATACTAAAGTCGCGTGGAAAAGAACCAACCCCAAGATGTTTGCAGTTTTTCTAAACACAGGCATCGTTGTATATGTCAGCATATTCCCATGGTTTGAATCAGCCATGTCTACTCCATATTATTTTCAACTGGCAGGGAATCATTTAATGCATTTCTTGTCCCATTGCCCTGTGTAACACTGCAAACTCCTCAATTACTGGAGAGTAAAATAAAAGCTTGCATTCAGAGAGAGGACTTCTCCTTTCTTTCAAAACATCTCAAAGAGCTTTAAAGGTGAATTTTGTTGGAAAAAACAACAGTCAGTTTAATTCAATCTGAGCATCAGCCAGTAGTAGTCAATCATTAAGAAAGTGACGAAAAGTGCTGTGGACTGTCGTATCAAGGAACACTTGTGCATCAATAACCTGCTGACTAATCTTCATTTACTACCTGGCGTTGACCTTATTATAGCCTTGTCCCAAGCACGAACAGGATTCCCACCATTCTTTAAAGCAAATTATGTCAGTGCAGCTGTGGCATCTGTCTATCACGCCAGCTACAGAGTTTATCCTCCAGTGGTATATGACATAACATAACATAACAATTACAGCACGGAAACAGGCCATTAGGCCCTTCTAGTCCGCACCGAACCAAACACCCCTTTCTAGTCCCACCTCCCTGCACAGTGCCCATAACCCTCCATCTTCTTCTCATCCATATACCTGTCCAACCTTTTCTTAAATAATACAATTGACTCCGCCACCACTATTTCTCCCGGAAGATCATTCCACACAGCTACCACTCTCTGAGTAAAGAAGTTCCCCCTCATGTTACCTCTAAACCTCTGCCCCTTAATTCTTAACTCATGTCCTCTTGTTTTAAACTTTCCTCCTCTTAACGGAAATAGTCTATCCACATCCATTCTGTCTATCCCTTTCATAATCTTAAATACTTCTATCAAATCCCCTCTCAACCTTCTACGCTCCAAAGAATAAAGACCCAATCTGTCCAATCTCTCCCCATACTCCAGATGCTTAAACCCAGGCAACATTCTGGTAAACCTTCTCTGCACTCTCTTCACTCTGTTTATATCCTTCCTATAATTAGGTGACCAGAACTGCACACAGAACTCCAAATTAGGCCGCACCAACGTCTTATACAATCTCAACATCACCTCCCAACTCCTATATTCCATGCAATGATTGATAAAGGCCAGCATACTAAAAGCCTTCTTCACCACCCTATTCACGTGAGTTTCTACCTTCAGGGAACGATGTACCGTTACTCCTAAATCTTTCTGCTCTTCTGTATTCCTCAATGCTCTCCCATTTACCACATATGTCCTATTCTGATTCTTCTTACCAAAATGAAGCACCTCACACTTATCAGCATTAAATTCCATCTGCCATTTTTCAGCCCACTTTTCTAAGCAGCCCAAATCCCTCTGCAATCCTTGAAAACCTTCTTCATTATCCACTATTCCACCTATCTTAGTATCGTCTGCATATTTACTAATCCAATTCACCACCCCATCATCTAGATCATTAATGTATATAACGAACAACAATGGGCCCAATACAGATCCTTGAGGCACACCACTGGTCACCGGCCTCCAACCTGACAGACAATCTCTGGCCTCTCCCTTTCAGCCAATGTTCAATCCATTTGACTATCTTAAAATTTATACCTAAAGACTGCACCTTCCTAACTAACCTTCCATGTGGTACCTTATCGAAGGCCTTACTGAAGTCCATATAGACAACATCCACTGCGCTACCCTCATCCACATTCCTAGTCACCTCTTCAAAAAATTCAATCAGATTGGTCAAACATGACCTTCCTCCCACAAATCCATGTTGAGTGCTCCTGATCAAACCCTGTCTATCCAGATGTTTATAAGTACTATCTCTAAGAATTTTCTCCATTAATTTACCTACCACAGACGTCAAACTTACAGGCCGATAGTTGCCAGGCTTCCTCCTTGAACCCTTTTGTTTATATCTTTTCTATAATTTGGTGACCAAAACTGTACACAGTACTTCCTCCTTAAACCCTTTTAAATAACGGAACCACATCACGTCAGCTGTGGCCATGTGTCCACAGGTTCAATGTGGAAATGGATTTTCACCACACTTCAACAGAATCAGCATCAGAATTTATTGTCATGAACATTCCACAAAATTAATGAAATATGATGAAGGCCTCAAGCCTGAAACGTGGGTTATGTATCTTTATCTTTGCTATAAAAACAGGTACACTGTTTGACCTGCTGAGTTTCTCCAGCATTGTGTTTTTACTTTAGAGTCTGTAAACTTCTGTGTTTTATTTGTGTCATGAAATTTGTTGTTTTACAGCAGTGGGACAGAGCAAAAATTGCTATAAAGTTACATTTAAAAATAAATAAATTAGTGTAAAAGACGAGAAAGTGAGGTAATGTCTGTGGTTCATTGTCCATTCAGAAATCTAACAGCAAAAGTGAAGAAGCTGGGTGTTCATCATCAGGTTCCTGTTGGTAACAGTGTGAAGAGGCAATTCCACCATCAGATCTAATATAGAACATTTATTTCAATTTTAAATTTTGTTTACAGCACGGTAGAAGCTGATTCCTGCCATTTAAACCCGAGCCGTCCAATTACACCCAAATTAACCTACAGCCCCATTTTTGAGGGTGGGAGGAAACCAGAGCACTCAGGGAGCACCCACGCAGACACAGGGAGAACGTACAAACTACTTACGCACAGCATCAAGTCACTGACCCTGTAATAGCACTGTGCTACTTACACTGCCCAAGACGAACAATAAATTCCATTTACAAAACACCTTCATTGTAGTTAAAATAACTCAACCATTTCACAGTTGCTGAAAAGATATCAACACTGAGCCAAACAAAGGCCTCAGTCAAAATTCCTGAGCTTACGTTCTGGGCAGCTGACCCAACAATTACATCTAAGTATGGACAAAAGGTCACATTTGTAGGAGCAAAGGAATCTATGACAGCCCACCTCCCTGGGGGATGCACCATATTTAAGTTTTCTTTCCACTTCATGTGACATAAATATTTTTTATGTAAGTCAGCAAGAGAGAAGTACGGGAAGAACCAAAACACAACTGCTTCACAGGGAAGGGGGCCCACCAGGGCCAAAAGAAGTTGAGAATGGTTGATCTATGAAGTTGTCATGCTGAGGAGATTTCAGAGAAGTCAAGGGTGAGATGGTGATGGAATTTGAAAACAAAGATGACAATATTACAATTGCTTATTGAGGAAATAGTTCCTTGCATGAAAAACTACGGTGCTGCAGATTGAGCAAATTCGTCTTACGATCGACAGCAGTTTCCATGTCAGTTGGAACACACAGCACCTAACAAAAATCTAAAACACAAATCAAGCCACATAAAAAAGAATTTAGAACAAATGACCAAAGGCTTGTTGAAACAAATTAAGGAGTGCATTCAAAAATGGACTGGGGTTGTCAATCAACTGGGTGTAATTGGGCAGTACTCATGGGCAGAAAGGGTCTGTTACTGTGTTGTCTGTCTAAATTTAATTTAAAATTTAATTTTTAAAAAGTAAGGTTGTAGCTTTGAGGGTGAAATTCAACATTTAGACAGCTGCACCTTTCTCTCCTTGGGACCAAAAATGTTGGCCAAAATTACAATGACTACACTTCAAAAATACATCTCTAGCAATTGAGGTTATAAAATTCTCTTATTGAAATACAACTCTCCCCCTTGTTATATCATATAAACACCTTCCTTTATTAAATGGAGACCAGCCAAGTAACGGTAAATGCAAAGTCACAGAAGATCATTTTCAGCTCAGAATAAGTCCCTGAAAGAAGCTTGGAAGGAACAGAAGCATCTGCCACAATTCAACAACAATGAAGTACGGGACCTTTTCTTCCTTCAGAGTGACACGGGCTTTGTCTCTGGGAGCTAGAGCTGTATATACAAGAAAACCAATTTCAAAGACAGCTTGTTTTGTGTTCGTTTGCAGATAAGATTCGGATGCGATTAAAATCCCATTAAATCTGCATAACAGCCCGTTTTATTTATCCACAAATTGTCATAGGCTTAGAAGCATTTGTTAAATTGCTTGGCAAAAGGTGACTACCAGACCATGGAACCCCGTGTCACTTTCTCATTAAAATCACATGCATGTTGAAGTGACACCAACACAATGTTTGAAAACAAAATGCACTAATGCTCAAATGTGAGGAGGCTCTGTGCTATGTTCTTGATGGGAGAATCTCAAATACCGAGTGCCAGATTCCTGCACAGATTGTGGATGTAAACATGACTTCATTTAATATTATGTGCGCAACTTTCCTGCAGTGTTTTAAAACATTCAGAGTTAAAGCGTGCCTCCAGAAACATCTTATAATGGTTAGCACAGACCAAAAGATGGTGCTGACTGGCTTTCAGGGTAATAACCCGAGCTCACACCCTATTTGATCAAAAGCCACCACTTGACCTCAGGCCACTAATGGATCCAATCTCATGTGGTAAGGTAGAATTTTATTTTGTGGTTAGAATCTCATGCATGGGCTCTGAAACCTGAACGCATTAGAACAAAAGGAGCAGGTCACACAACATCTCAGCCTGCCTCGCCAACAAATATGATCATGCATCGCCTCCTTCCTCAGACTAGATACCCATCATCTTTCTATCTTTCAAAAATACATCTCCATTTTAGATACTTCTCATGATCTGCTCGGCAGGGGAGAGAATTCCAGTAATTTGCCCTCAGCAAGATGGATTTTTTTTTGTATCTAGATTTTCAATGAACAACCCCTTATCTTGAAACTCTGTCCCACAAGTAAAAAGATCTCAACATCAGCCATGCCTTGTCCCCTTAGGATCTCCAATGCTTCAATAAGACCACCTCTCTTTCCTCCTCTAAGAATAAACACCCATCCTATTTAGTCTTTTTTGACAAACCTCTCAACTCAGTAATTAATGTGGTGAATCCTTTTTTGACTGCCTCCAGTTCTACCATCTACTTTCTTAGGTAGTTTTTAGTGGGCCAGTTCTCCAGAGTCCTCAATTCCATGAACTTTCAAAGTTCCCTTTAAAACCCTCTGTGAGAGGAAAATCCAGAAATTCAATGGTTGTCTGTAAGAGGGCAATGCACAGGATGAAGCGATGTAAACTATTCCAAAGGAGAAGTTGATCCCTGGGGTCGATCAGCCACAATCAGATCATGAGGCAAGCTTGAGGAACCAAGTGTTGAACTCTTGCTTCCGTTTTGTTTTTATGTATTTGGGTTTCTGGAGTAACTTCAGAATCTGTGCATAATATCATAACCACTAAATAAAATTGCTTCTCTGCCACATGAGCCTGGATTCTTTCCCAGACTGGGCCAATGTTTTATCAACTATTCTTTTTCTTGCTACAGCTTCAAAATATTTTGGCAAGTATTGTCTTTTCTTTGTGGCAGAGTGAATAGTAATGGTTACAAGTGAATAAGAAATGCATTGAACCATTTGGTGCAATAGGATCATTGTACAAATCTCAAATACTGGCACTGGATGCAAAGGATTGGTGTGATGGGGGATATGTTTCATGAATTGATGTCCATTGTCATGAAGCAGAAACAACCAGCTTAGAACATAGAACAGGAACCATGCTGTCTTTGGTAAATTAAACTGTCTTTGCTGTTTGCACATGATTCATACCCCTTCATTTCCTGCATATCCATGGGTTCATCTGCTTCCACCACTCTCCCTAGATGTTCATGCCAGGCACACTTTCTGTGCCCCACACACCTGTCTTAGCATAACCCACTGCCACCCCAGCACACACCACCTTATATGTATCTTTTCTATTCAGTGACATTCTACACTGGGATAAAGATTCTATTATCTACTTTATCTATGATCCTTATAATTTCATACATTTCTATCAGAGAAAACAAAAATCCAAGCTTATCCAAACTTTCCTAATATTTTAGTCTTCGATCCAGGTAACATCCTGATAAATTTCCTCTGCACTGTTACCAATGCCACCAGAATTACATACTATTACCTCCATTTGAATTCATAAAGACCAGCAAGAATCCTTCTTACACAATTCACTTTTTATTTCCTCCAGTCCTATTATCTTCCCCAGATTCTACTTCTCAGTCGTATACAAAGACCAATTTACACCATCAATTAACTGATAAACTGATCAGCTTGGATGAAAGAGGACACAGTAATATACGGAGGAAGCCCACAGAGTCTCAGGGAGAATATTTAAATTCCACCCAGACAACGGTAGAGGCTCCGATCGATCAGTGGTTAGAGCACTGGTTTTCACAGGGGTTGTGAGTTGGTTCCTCGCTGGGGCCTCATTCCTGTGAAGGGCACTGGACAAAGTGGTGAGTTTTACAGTAAACAAAGTTAAAGAATTTCATGTATGTTACATTCTAAATGTAGTATTACTTGACAATAATGGAACCTTAGACAACAAACTGCTGAGGGAACTGGAGAGTTGACATTGTTCATCTGGATGAAGATTGAACTCAGATTGCTGCAAATAGCCACCCCATCGCCATTTCTCTGATGCACAAGTGGGGCATTAGATCTCATCTGATCCTGTTCCACACAACCATTGTCTCTCCTTGAGGTGGCTGCATGGTGGTGTCATTACAAATCTAAATTGCACCATCTCACTCTGGCTTGAGTGCTATTCACTGATTTTATAATTACAATGGACAATGAAGATTTTGCTTCCTGAACACTTTTGGGAGTATTTTATGGACTTTGGGCTGCTAATCAAGAAAATCACGTAAAATTTTTCCTATCAAGTACTGTTTCTTAGATACATTCTATTTATGTGATTTCCTGAGCATACAAAAACATGCTGATCTTGGTGCAGCCCGTGACGAACATGGTGACAGGTTTCACCAGGACATTGCAACCATGGAAGAGCGGTATCAGTAGGGGTGCAGTGATGCTGGAGCTCACTGGAGTGTCACTCCGGAACCTCAGCTGACAGACACGGCATCTCATAGGGCTGCTTCAGGGCCACTTCAAAGCTGCTCTGGCAACCCATGGAGCTACTCAGGGGCAGCAGCCCACCCCCACTGATGAGCACTATTGTCTATTCTTGACATATCTGCTTCTTCCAAGACCGGTCATTCTAATTCATAGTCCTACAGTTCACTGTCAATTATACAACACCAAATACAACATGGCAGCCACCAAGGCCAGGTCACAGCGACCTCCTTGTTGCCATTTTGATGAGATCCAGCACCTAACAAATCAGCACTGTACCCCTGGGTATCAAGGCAACTGGAATCCATCAATGCTGGCCAACCATTGTTGGACATTGAAACGAGAGGCATCAGATGCTGCATATAAATGAAAATCAATGGCAAAACATTTTTAGGTCAGTTGAACCAATCCAATGTGACAGCATCATTATGTGATTCAATGAAAGTTAATTTAATGTTTTTCCAACTTCCTTGGTTATACAGCAAATCTGAAATTATCTTTGTGTTTAGCTTGTGTCTGTCATAATCTCCAATGATCTTTCACAATCCAAACCTTTTGAAAAATTTGTGGTCCAGTGGTATTGGCCCTGTGGCATCACCGTGCCTATCAAAAGCCAATTTCATGAGTAATTCCACAGTGTTTGTAGAATGTATCGGCTGTTGCATGTACTGGTCTTCCCACTATTTTGGTGCATACATTTATCAGGATGCAATTGTGAAACAGACTTTAGAAAATTCTTGTTCAGGTGCATCCAGTGGCAGAGACCTGCTCTGCACTGAGAATGTTGACCGGGCAAAGTTAAATGACAATTGTTCAGATGCCACCTGACAAAGAGCTGACAGCAGGAAGTAAGTTTCAATGATTCATGCCTACTCTGTGCTTCAAAGGGCACATCATTGTGTTATTTTTTGAGAGCTGTGATTGGGGGCAAAACAGTTCACTCATCCTGTCACCCACACTTTTCAGCAATGCAGCCTGACCTTGACCTTACCGAACACCAGTACAAGTGCAGAAGGACTGAGATGTAGAAATGGGTTGATGTTGAATCATTTTGAATTCCCATCATCAGTGAACTCATGATCAGTGCTGCCACATGAGCCCAACATTTAACAAGATTTCCAGATTGTATCTTGGACCCATGTAATCTGTCTTTACAGGATAATCTTACTGAAACATGAAGTGGTTCTTTGCCCTCCCATTTACCCAAACAATGTGAAAAATATGTAACAGATATCTTCCCACCTGCAGGGAGGCTGTCGAATGACTGCTAAAAACAACTCTCCATGACATTACTATTTATTAAGAATAACCTTATTAAGCATACCTTGATGAAGGGCTCAACCTGAAAATGTTGGTTATGTATCTTTATCTTTGCAAACGTTAGTTATATATCTTTATCTTTGCTACATACAGGACACTCTTTGATCTGCTGAGTTTCTCCAGCTTTGCGTTTTTACTTCAACCACAGTGACTGCAAATTTTCGTGTTTTATTGCAAAATTCTGCGAAATCTCTTCGATACTACCCTGAATAAGTTTTCCTTTGCTCTCCAAAGATACTTTGATGAAGGGCTCAAGCCCGAAATATTGGTTACGTATCTTTATTTTGATATATAAAGAACACCGTTTGACCTAAAAACACAATGCTGTAGAAACTCAGCTGGTCAATGTTCATCATATCTCGATGAGGGCCTCATCCGAAACATGGCTTATGTATCTGTATCTTTGATACCTTGATGAAAGGCTCAAGCCCAAAATGTGAGTTTGTGTGTGTGTGTGTGTGTGTGTGTGTGTGTGTGTGTGTGTGAGATTTGTATGTGTGTTGTGTCTGAATTAGTGTTTCACACCATTCTGCACTGTTGACTGGAGAACACAGAAACAATCAGATGACAAACAAACTTGAATTTGAACTTGAGATATCAATGTGCTTTTGGATTTTCACAGGTTCTAAATACTTGAATACATTTTACAATTGATGATATACTTGCAGCTTAGTCACTGTGGAAATGTTGGAAACAGTGGTGGTTAATTATACGGAACAAATGTTACTCCAGTCACTAATCCGGTCCTGACCAAACCATATGTTGACAGATCTGGAAATTTGAAGATTTGCACACTACAGCAAAGGCCTATATTTCAAATAATCCCTATGCATTATTCCAAAATGTTAAGTTTCCAAAATCTAAAACAATTTAAAACAAGGGCAGAATGGTGAGCATAGCAATTAGCACAATTGGGCCAGGGATTGAATCTGGTGCTGTCTATAAGGAGTTTTTTAGTTTTCCCTGTGTATGTGTGGGTTTTCTCGGGGTCCTCCATTTTCATCTCACCCTCCAAACATCGGGATCGTAGGTTAATTGGGTGTAAATGGGTAACACAGGCTCGTGGGCCCAAAGGGCTTGTTGCTATGCTGTACATCTAAATTTAAATTTAAAATTAAAATTTAAAATTTAAATTAAAATAATAAAAATTGTTTAAATTATTTTTTTTTGTAATTCAGTTTATATTAAGGAATAATTTTACATTTTTAGGCTTGTTTTATCACAACCTCATTTTACATTAGACAACATGAATTATCAGCCCAGACATCTAAGTCAAGGTAAGTGTCAACCTTCTATACACCTTGCTTAGTGCACATTAGAAATAAGGCATCTCCATACAAGGCAACTCTTGGATTGGTTTTGAAAAAAGAGAATTGGGATGGCAGCGGAAACAGAGGGAAAAATCTTTTCAGGCCAAAGAAAGGAGCCAGCTCCCATGATCATTTGATTATTTTATTCATTCTTTTTGATTGTCAACTTCTCTCTCGCCCTCCATTTCGAGGAGATCAGCACACATCTCATTGGAT
Source organism: Narcine bancroftii (assembly GCF_036971445.1). Classification (NCBI taxonomy): domain Eukaryota; kingdom Metazoa; phylum Chordata; class Chondrichthyes; order Torpediniformes; family Narcinidae; genus Narcine; species Narcine bancroftii. The sequence goes on from NC_091474.1 coordinate 84,311,665, forward strand.
CTATTTCCCTAAAGAAATGGGTCAGGTTTCCACCTTCAGCAGGTCATTGATCAGCATTTGAATAGCAAATGGAATCCTCGACATTTCAACTCCTTTTAACACCAAAATTTGATCAGAAAGAGACACAGCGTGGGCACAGGCTGGGTAAGGTGTGCACTGCTCTGGAACTGAGCTGTAGTATTACAATAGATCAATACTTGCAGAGAGCTGCACCCCCATTGGTACAGGGAACTGACGTGTGTAAGAGTCCCTTTTTATAGTGTGTGTACTCAAGTGTGTGAGCGTGTCGAATATAGATTCATTATTGACAAAGTCCAATCTAGATCCGAATTGAATGTCTATATCATTGCTTGTTAAATAGTAATCGAGTACATTTAATGCTCTCTCGTTTGTCTCCCATGTGTTAATTTAAGTTGCGTGTGATTGTAACTCAAGTCCAGCTCGTCTCTCTGTGAACCAACAGAATCTGATATTCTTCCCAACATGACAATATCCCATCACATTGAAGAATTCTTATCATCATCAAGCCAGGAAGAAAAAATATAATTTTTGGTCAATGTCTTATCCATGACATAGAGTGGGGAAGAAAGATTGGACCACACACATTTTGTTAAGGATTAAATTATCATAACTAAACTGTTTAAAAAATGCAAAACAATTCCTATGATGTTTTGAAGGAGTTTTTTTGTTGAAATTATGATCCAGATAAATATACTTAGTCTTTTCAGGGCCAGAAATATTTCTAAGTAATAGTTATAGCTGAATACATTATTAAAGGCTTATTTAAAAAAGAAAACATTTTTTTCCAATATTTTACTGAGAAGCTCGTTTTTGTAAATTCTTTGTGTTCCCTTGACTATACAAGATATGGCAGGGAGGAGCAGCTTTGGGATTTCCTCATTAAATTTACTGTCAGCTTCACTGTGTCAAAACAGCAAATGATAATAGCCTTACAACCACAATTGCTGGACAAAATGAGTTGTACAATCTAGCTTAATTAGTTAATGATAAAGCTCATTCTTGTCAGTGGAATCACATCACCAATCATATTCACTCAGATAGCAACCCATGTCCAACGTAGACCCTGATAAAATACTGCTATCTGAATTAATCCATGATTGATGCGCAAAGCCAGGTCACACAGTGCAAACCTCAGTGACTCAATTCAGAGCTGATCAAAATTGGAACACGACAGAGTTCAAAGCATCAGAAATCTTGGAAAGGCCAGAATAAAAAGGCATCGCCATTCAGCGCTTTCCCCCTGAAGTGTACTTGGTGCTACATGAATTAGTACAATAAATAAAATTGCTCTGACTCTATTCAAACTGACAGTTAACCCAGCTCTCTCTACTGTGTTTTGTTCTGCTGAACTTATCTGCCTATTCTTTGTCTTGCACTAACTGTATCTGTTCATATTTATCTACATTTTTTATATTTATTCCCTCTTTTTATTTTTTGTAATATTGTGATTTAGTATGTACCATTGCAGTTGGTAAATCTGATGTATGGCTACAAGAAGTAACAATTTTGATGTATCTGTGCATGGAACAATAAAATCCCTGGTATCCAGCACCTACAGGGATTACGGTTGCAGGATACGCAAATTTTCCAGTTGACTGAGACACACTCTTGCAATGGCTAACTAATACACTTGCCTTCTCCATGGATTGTCACGTTGTCATGGTGGTGAAGCTTGTGTGGTCCTGAGATCCGGAGAATTATGCTGTCTGGAGCTCTGCTCCTGGTAGGGCCTCCCATGGTGGTCAGGTCGAGGGTAAGGTCCCTGACAAAGAACAATCCAACCAAGACCTCAACAGGGGAACAGGCAGATGAAGTTACTTCAAATTCAACAGCCGTGAAGGTGGATGAAGGCTGCACAAATCCATCATCTCTAATCATCATGGTTTCCAAGCCAATGGAACTAGTTGGTTAGTTTGTGGTATCACGTATTTCTTAGAGCACAAAATCAAGTACATGTTAAACAAATACACGCACAGGTATCTTCGCACTGCGGATTAACAAAACGAAGGTCATCATCTTCGATCTCGAGGGATAGCCATGACTAACCAAGTCCATCTGGATTAAGAATACACCATTTAAAAGGCAAAAGACAGTGCTAAATGTAAAGTATTTTGAAAAATATAATTATTGTTGACCATAGTTATGTAAAGTTCATTTTAATCAGGTAATTTCTGTAAATTACAAAATTTTAATTTAAGTTCATACCCCGGTTACTGGCGCTCTACCAGCATTGCACCAACTGCAAGGCGAACCAGCATAATTAACACTCCCCACTAAGTTTACAGATAAAACCTTACAAACAAGTATAAAGACTCTTACTTGGTAGGGATAAGGAGACACATTGGCCGCTCTTTATCCTGGGTGCCTCCATTTTATTCAAACACATTATTGAAACGTTATTCAAACAGCTGTTGTGGATGGGACATGACTGGGGTGCTTCACTGGCTAAATGTTTGCTCCCATCTTCACCAAGTCATTGTGTGCTTTGCTTCGCTGAACATTTACTTTTACAATTTTAAAATTTTATGAAAATGTTTATTTATTTAATTTCTTAATAATTATTTATGTATGCAATTTTTTTTTGCTGGTTGGTTGGGGTTGCTGGTTGCTTGAATTACGGATACCAGGAATTTTACTGCCCTTATTCTTTTGACAATAAACTCTCATTCCCATCCCAGACAGCCTTGCTGAATAGCACACACAAACAAAAAAACTTCTTTACTATACCTTGTGACAATAAGCATGAACTTCAATTATAAACTTAAACATGAAGCCAAGTCATGCAAATACTCGACCTGCATATATATTGTCTGTATGTGTGTTACGTTGAGTTGTGTGCCTGCATGTTTTGTACTGAGGACCAGAGAATGCTGTTTCATCAAGTTGTTCTTATGAAATCAATTTTGATAATAAACTTGACCTGACTTGAAGTCCCTGGAACACCATATGAATACTAAAACACACTTCCTGGGAGCAAGCACACACTGGAGCTTTTGCAAGTTTTACATGTATAATGTATAATTTGCATTCCAAAATGCTTTATTTAAATTGTAACAAAAAAACATACACAGAAAGCTCACAAATTGCAATATGATAACAAAGCATTTATTTAATTTTGAATCAGTGAACCTGGGATAAACTGTCGACACGGCAGCAATGTTTACCTGGCTAAATCACCAGCACAGAGCCAATTCAGCATTGAAATTTAGCTAGATTCTGCAGATGTAGAGGCCGGCTGAGTTCCTCCTGCATTTCTGTGTGTCAGCGTCTGCAAACTTTCATGTTTCATTTTTTCCCGCCTAAATATTTGTTCAAGATAATGATCATATCAGATTCCCCACCTTCTCTGTCAGCATGATCCAGCTATCAACCACACTGCGTAAAATAAAACTCTTCCCCTTCAAAACCCATTGCTCTAATCTTAAACCTATGCCTTCTTATTTTGTTTCCTTTGTCATGGAGAAAAATCTGCCTATCTGTCCCATCTATACCTCTTAAAGTTTACCTATCTTTATCAGGTCACCCCTCACCTTCCCACACTCCAGGGAAAAAAAACGAGTTAATCTCTCCTCATAACTAAACTCGTCCTGTCCAGGCAATATCCTGGTGAATCTCGACTGGACTCTCTTCAATACAGCCACATTTTTCTTGTAGAGAGACAACCAGAACTGCATTCAATACTTCAAACGCAGTCTAACCAGTGTTTTATAAAAGCATGCCACAAGTTATTGGAGACATGATAGGTTACAATGGACAATGATTTTTTTTTTCAAAAGACTGAGAATTGTGATAGACAAATGAACACAGATAATTTCAGATTTGCTGCATCATGCAGGAAGTTGGAGAAACATTAAATTAACTTTTATTGAATTTAGCATATTTAATCACATAATGAAGCTGATGCTGTGTTAGTTCAACTGACCTAAAAATGATTCGCTGCTGATCCTCGTTTGTACTCAACATCAGATGCCTCTAGTGTCAACAGTCAGCCAACATTGATGGATTCTAGTTGCCCTGACACCACTTTTCCATGGTCACAATTTCCTGGTGAAACCTGTCATCGTGTCCATTACTAACTGCCCCATTATTAGTAGGGAAGAAGTCCAAGTGTGAATGCAGAAAATGAAATTTAAGTAACATGTTGCTCTTCATGGTTTTGTTAGCTTGAAGTAGACGTAAAATATTACAGGAAATCACAGAAATAGATTGTATTTAAAAAATGGTAATTGATAGGAAAATTTTAAGGTGATTTTCATGGTCAACAGCCCAAAATCTATAAAATACACTCAGAAGTGTTCAGGGAGAAAAATCTTTGTGCTAGTGTTATTAGATCTAAAGTAAGTGTCCACTTTATAGCAACACAATCTCGGACACTTATTCCCCAATAATAGTCCCATCTGAAACTTGAGCTTGAAATGGACTGTGTCTTTGGCTTGATGACAGTTTAGGTATTAAAGTTATTCCCACATGCTGATTCTTGATTGGTTAGTAAGCCAAATGAGGAATTCCTGATGAGTTTGAGGTGATGCACTTGGAGGGGACAACCAAGGGTAAGGCAAACACAATGATCAGAAAAGACCCAGCAATTATTTAGAAATAAGGTGACCCTGGTGTATGGGTCCAAAGTTCACTAAAGGCACTTTATAAAACATTGGTTCAGCCAGAGTTGGAGCAATTTTTACAGTTCTGGCAACCACACCAGAGAAAAAAACATGATTGCATTGGAGAGGGTGCAGAGGGAGATGGAGTGTTTCAGTTACGAGGGGAGATTGCACCAGCTACATTTGTTCTCCTTTCCACCATTGTAGAAGTGCCTGAAGCCATGCAAAGGTTTATGGGAAGGGGCAAGATGATTAGAGGGGATTTGAGGAAAGCCCTTTGAACTCAGAGGGTGATTGGTTTCTGAAACAAATTGCCAGAAGGGGTGCTGGAGGCAGACTTTCCCATAAACAATGTTAGATGGGATTGGAAAAAACTGGGAATCACAGTAGGGACTCACCCATTAAAGATGGACATGCAAATTATTATTTTTTCCTCCCAAAGGTGCATACTTATTTAGAATTCACTGTCCAGAGAACTGTGGAGGCAGTGTTAATGAATATATTAAAAACTGAGATTGACAGACAGTCGGATTATAAGGTAGGAGTCAGGGAGGGGATGGATGGGAGGGAAGTGATGCTGAAGTAGAAATTTGATCAACTATGAATCTGTTGAGTGGTGAAGCAGGCTCAAGGGGTTGATTGGCTACTTGCTACTGCAGCTTCTGATGCAATGCAATGCCTAATACTGCAGGAAGAAGAAATTTCCCCTTAATCTGATTTAGAATTATTTATCATTCCTTCATTATTATTAGGTTGAAATTCTAGAAATCCTTACCGAACAGCATTATAGCAGAACTTTAACCATCCAGACAACATTGGTTTAAGATGCACTTCCTCAAGACTAATTAAGAAATGAATATGCTGGCCTGACCACCAATGCCCAATCATCAAAGTGGTTAAATAAAGGACATCAACAGGAAGTGAGGTCTTCAAAGAGCCTATTAAACATGCAAACCAAATTTTGCAAATATGGGTGCCATATTTTCCAAAAAACATGATATTTATCTCACAGTTTATGTAATCCTCTCTAATGATATACAACTGCAAAGTTCTGCATGCCATCTTTCCATACTTAAATTCTATTTCTGACTTCCTAGAAACTGCTAAAGCAATTAACACAAATTCAATTTGATAGCTATTTAATTTTAATTTTGGCCTTATAGCCAATAGGCTCCCTAAAGGTTTAACAGGCTCTCTGAAGACATCACTTCTTGGTAACCTCCAATAGATTTTATTGTATAAATGTTTTATTTTCTTGGCATTCACCAGTTTTACTTTTTCTCTTTTTTCTTTCTTTTTCACAGGTGGGGAGGGGAACGGGAGGTGAGAGGGTGGGAGGGTGGGTTGGCAGGGTGGGAGGATACATACCACATGTATAATTTTTCAAAAATAATTTCTGGAACTGAATGTAAAGTAACTATTATTGTGGTTTAAAATTGAAAAATAAAATTAAAAAAAAGGGTATCATCTCTCTCTTTCCCACTCTCTCTTCCTTCCCCCCACACCCTCCTCCCCTTGTTCTTTCTCGGCTGATCCAATCTTTCTTTCCCTCTCTATATTTCTGTTTCTATATTTTTCTGTGCAATTCCAATTCACAAAATTGCAGAACACCAATGAAAAGAAGATCAGGAGGCCGGATGTATTGTTGTGTTGAGGAACAACATGAGACCATGCAGCGAATTCAATGAAAAGATGAGAATTTTAAAATTGAGCTATTGATCAAATTTTCATTTATCACAACACAGTTCATGATTACATACTGTGTGCAAACTGGTTGAATATATTGACCAATATAAAAGCATATATGATATTTTAAGTCGATTTTCTTTTGTACAAAGCACCTTGAGATATTTTTCAAAGATATCCTTCATTCTTACACTGGAAAGCTTCCATTTATTTCATCAAACAAAACCAGAGATAATTTTCAGCCACAAAATCATTTCCTTAACCCTTTCAGCCATTTTTAACCTTTCATAATGTATACTCCAGACTGGGTCCATGGGTAAACTGGACTTAGTTGATTTGTTCATCACGGATACAACATTATATCTGGCCAGTCACAGTCCTATTCAGACCCTACATAGCCTGAGATACTCAAGCAACAATTTTGAATGTTCTTACCTTTACTTCCAGCATTATTCCTTGTTGTGGAAGCTTTGCAAAGACACACTTTACAGTATGAACACAAGTACGAACCAGCAGATGGTTGGTATAAAAACAGTTCTGGAAAACACTGACATGGAGTACATGCGTTTGTTGGTCATCCAGCAAAACCCGGACACAGAGTTCCTTAAATATTGGTGCAATAGTCGATTCCCACCTCCTTTTATTTTGGCCCAAAAACTGTGTGTTTTCTGTGTGACCCGTGTAAAAGACGACCCTCCCCCACCCCATTTTTGGCCCTGACCATCCACCCATTCCAGCTCCTGACACCCCAGCCACAGACTACCTCTGAGGCCCATCACCCGCACATCCAAATGCAGACTCCCCACCTGTTCCTGGCCATCTGATACCCTGATGCCTTGAATGACGCAGGTACTTACCACGGTCAAACATATAACCCGAGTAAAAGTCAAACCACCCCACCAAAATTTGATCCGAAAAACTGGTCCAAAAAAATTCAACCATGATAATATGAGCTTGTTGGTAATTCCGCAAAACCGAGACACAGAGTCCAAAGGGTTAATTGCAAAGCAAATTGTGCAAAAACTCTGAGGCACCAGGGTAAATCCCAAGCTACACTGTCCCACACTAACCAGCATTGGCTGACAAATAACCATCAATAACATGCAGACATTAGGCTCAATTATATTCGATCCATCAGGCAGCTTGCAGTTGGCTCCTACACATATGCAACGTGAGCTCAAACCTGCAACATCCCCTGAAAGGTGGGTCATACTGGCGGCATTCTCTCTGCAAGTCAGAGCAGGTGAAGGGTTGTGGCTGGGTCCCAGGAGGAGGAAACCAAGACCCTGCCCCAAGAACAGCCTCATGACATTGACAGCTCAGTCTTCTTTCTCAGTCCATATGGATGAGTGAATCCAGACACCATGATCACTATTTAAATTTTCTTTTAATTTTAGAGATTTGTGTGTTTGCATGTGCAGAGGATACTTTGATTCAGTAAGTGAAAACCTGCATTCATGTAAATATCAAGGGGGAACCTGAGGGGGAATTTATTCACATCGATAGTGGTGGAATGTGGAAAGAGCTGCCAGCTGAGGTAGTGAATACAGGTTCGTTTTTAACATTTAAGAAGAATTTGGACAGGTACATGGATGGGAGGGGTATGGAGGGTTATGAACTGGGTGCAGCTAAGTGGGACTAGACAGAATAACAGTTTGGTACAGACAAGAAGGGCTGAAAAGACTGTTTCTGTGCTGTTATGTTCCATGGTTCCATTTCCATGAAATTATAATCTGAGTGGGAAAACACAAAAACAGAGAAGCTGGACTCTTAAGCAAACAAGGAGAAACTGGAGGGACTCAGCGAGTGAGGCAGCATCTATCAAATCTCCCCTCATTCTTCTATGCATCAGGGAATAAAATTTGGCCTTTATACTGATCGAACCAGTGCGGTAGCTCCTGCATCTGTCCTTGTTGATAGGACCACAGCATGAATTAGAAACAACACCTCGCTGATGATCAACATAGCCCACTGCTCTGCCGGGCACAATTCACATGCTATCCACAAATTTGCCAATGACACCACAGTTGTTGGCAGAATCACAGACGGTAATGAGGAAGGGTAAAGGAGGGAGCTAGATCAGCTAGTTGAGGAGTGTCACACAACAACCAGGCCCTCAACGTGAGCAAAACCACGGAAATGATTGTGGACTTCAGGAGGAAATTAGGAAAAAACCAGTCCTCATTGAGGGAACAGCAGTGGAGAGGGTCAAGAACATCAACTCCTGGGTGTCAGCATCTTTGAGGATCTGTCCTGGAGTCTCCACATTGAAACAATCATGAAGAAGGCTCGCCAGAAGCTATACTTTGTAAGAGGTTGAGGAGATTCAGTATGCCACCAAAGACTCTTGAAAACCTCAGGTATAACATGGAGAGCATTCTGTCTAGTTGCATTACTGCCTGGTATAGAGGTGCCAATGCTCAGGACAGGAAAAAACTCCAGAGGGTTGTTAACTCACCCTGTGACATCACAGGCATCAGTCTTCACTCCATCAAGGACATCTACAAGAGGCAGTGTCTTAAGAAAGCAGCCTCTATCCTCAAGGACCCCCACCACCCAGGCCGTGCCCTCTTCACTCTGCTATCATTGGAGAAAATGTATAGGAGCCTGATGACAAGCACTCAGTGGCACAAGGACAGCTTCTTACCCTCTGCTATCAAATTCCTGAATGAACAATGAACCACAGGCACTACCTGACTTTACCATTTTCTTTTTCTTGCACTCTTTTAATTACTTTGAAATGTGGTTTCTCAAATTGTTTACACTGTGACGCTGCTGCAAAACAACAAATTTTGTGGCATGTTCATGACAATAAATTCTGATTCCTTCAGTTTCCTGGGAACCCACAGAAAAACGGCTACTGCAGCTAGCACATCAAGGCGATTGTAAAAAAACACTCCAATACAAAGGTGGAAATACACGACCAACATTTTGGTCGAGTCCTTCATCAAGGAATGAGAGAATGTCAGCAGGCGCCCAAACCAAAAGATGGGGGGAAAGGGGAGAGGGGGTTGGCAAAGGCAGGAGATGATAGGTGGAGAAGGGAGGGAGGGAATAGTAACAATCAGAGGAAGGAGGGTGGGTAAAGGGCGAAGGGAGGGGAGAACTAGAAAGACTGGAAAGAGGGAGAGGAAAGAAAAGGCAAATAAGTTTTGTAGAAAGCAGAAAAGTCAATGTTATTGTGTTTTTACTGCCTTGGTAACTTAAGTACCCAGGGACGCAAAAAGGCTGCAGCAAATATCAACCTCGACAAACCCATCACAGGCTCCAACCTCCTGTCCACTAAAGACATTTATGTGAGATGCTGCCGCAGGAAGGCAGCTAACATCACCAAGAACCACCCACCTGGTCCCAACCTCTTTTCTCTGCTACCTTCGGGCACAAAGTACTAAAGCTTGAAGTCCAGCAAGGAGGTTCAAAAACTGTTTTAATCCAACAACTTTCAGACTCTTGAACCTCCCCATACTTCCCTAATCCAAACCATAAACTAACCCAGAACCATCAAAAAATCCATTTGCACTTTTGAAAGTTTCCTTTTTTCTTGCATCAACTGCAACTGTGAATATTCATTGTCTATCCTTTTATATTTATCTCTTTTTCTAATATAGAATATACTATTTTAGTTTTATCTTATGTCCCTGTTTGGCTGGAGCAACTAAGAAATGTGGTACATCTGTACGTTGCATTTATCTCACAAAGATTAGCGTATACAGAGCCGTTGTCATACCCACACTCCTGTTCGGCTCCGAATCATGGGTTCTCTACCGGCATCACCTACAGCTCCTAGAACGCTTCCACCAACGTTGTCTCCACTCCATCCTCAACAGCGACTTCATCACCAACATCGAAGTACTCGAGATGGCAGAGGCCAACAGCATCGAATCCACGCTGCTGAAGATCCAACTGCGCTGGGTAGGTCATGTCTCCAGAATGGAGGACCATCGCCTTCCCAAGATCGTGTTATCTGGCGAGCTCGCCACTGGCCACCGAGACAGAGGTGCACCAAAGAAGAGGTACAAGGACTGCCTAAAGAAATCTCTTGGTGCCTGCCACATTGACCACCGCCAGTGGGCTGATATCGCCTCAAACCATGCATCTTGGCGCTTCACAGTTCGGCGGGCAGCAACCTCCTTGGAAGAAGACCGCAGAGCCCACCTCACTGACAAAAGACAAAGGAGGAAAAACCCAACACCCAACCCCAACCAACCAATTTTCCCTTGCAACCGCTGCAACCGTGTCTGCCTGTCCCGCATCGGACTTGTCAGCCATAAACGAGCCTGCAGCTGACGTGGACATTACCCCTCCATAAATCTTTGTCCGTGAAACCAAACCAAAGAAAGAAGATTTATCTTCATAAAAATAAACTTTCATTACGCATTTAACTAATCCCTGATAAGACTGTTGCAACTGCTAAACACACGCTGCACGAACATTAAAGAGGATGGTCTTTAGCAAAGAACCCGTGTCAACATTTCATTTCTTTCAACCCAGACCTTCTTCCTTCCAGCAGCCTTCACCTGACACCCCCTACACTTCCCAATCCACTCCGGCGCCACGGCGATCATGATGATCTTTCTTCTCCTTCCGGCCTCACGCATGCCCGTTAACTGCTTTTCTTGCTCCCGACCCAGCTTTTTTTTAAAAACTTTTTTATTTTTCACACTATGAACCATACTGACCAAAATACACACAAACATTTCCCTCTTGAATATACACAGTGTCATTTTCTCCCCTTTTTCCCCCCTCCCTTCCCTCCCTCCCTCACCCCCCTCCCCACCCACCCAACGCCCAACACACATGATACATTAAGCCCATTAAACAATGTCATCACACAATGAAAATAAACAAGAAATTTGAGTCTTCTACTTTTACATACTGGGTCAGTTCATTTCGTCTTCTTCTCCTTCTGTCAATTTAGGCGGTGGAGGTCCGCAGTAGGACTTCTCTATTGTGTTCCATGTACGGTTCCCAAATTTGTTCGAATACTGTGATGTTATTTCTTAAATTATATGTTATTTTTTACATTTATTCATTTCTATGTACCATTGCTGTATTCTCAGGTTATCTTCTAATTTCCAGGTTGACATAATACTTTTTTTTTTGCTACAGCTAAGGCTATCATAATAAATCCTTTTTGTGCTCCATCCAAATCGAGTCCAAGTTCTTTACTTCTTATATTACTTAGAAGAAAGATCTCTGGATTTTTTGGTATGTTGCTTTTTGTGATTTTATTTAATATCTGGTTTAGATCTTCCCAAAACTTTTCCACTTTCTCACATGCCCAAATTGCATGTACTGTTGTTCCCGTTTCCTTCTTACAGCGAAAACATGTCTGATACTGTTGGGCCCCAATTATTTAACTTTTTGGGCGTGGTGTATAGCCTGTGTAACAAATTATATTGTATCATATGTAACCTCATGTTTATTGTATTTCTCATAGTTCCAGAGCATAGCTTTTCCCATGTTTCATTCTTTATCTTTATGTTTAGATCTTGTTCCCATTTTTGTTTGGGTTTACAGCTTGTTTCCTCATTCTCTTGCAGTTTGATGTACATGTTTGTTATAAATCTTTCAATTATCATTGTGTCTGTAATCACATGTTCAAAATTCCTTCCTTCTGGTAACCTCAGTCTGCTTCCCAATTTGTCCTTCAAGTAGGTTTTCAATTGGTGGTATGCAAACATTGTACCGTGAGTTATACTATATTTGTCCTTCATTTGTTCAAAAGATAATAATTTATTTCCCGAAAAACAATTTTCTATTCTTTTGATCCCTTTTCTCTCCCATTCTCTGAAGGAAAGGTTATCTATTGTGAAAGGGATTAGTTGATTTTGCGTCAATATTAATTTTGGTAGTTCCACTTCAGTTAGATGTGTTTCTTGCACGAATGCTATATCAATTTTTTCTTTCTTCAGTAAATTTAACAGCCTCTTCCTTTTGATTTGGTTATGTATTCTGTTAATATTTATAGTCATATAGTTCAACATGGCTATTTCATACTTTGTTTACCTTTCCTTTCCGCTTCCTCCTCACCATCTTTCCTCCTTATCCATTTCTGTTTTTTTTTTTGAACGCACTGTAAGAAAACACTTCTAAAACATAAAATATTTCCTCTATTCCCACATCTAAAATTCCCTTTACCCCAAGTGATCCCCCCTCTCTGAGTTGCCCCTTGTCCCTTGTCGGGCAACCACATCTCCTCTCTCCATTTGGATTGCGAACCCGCTCGCAAGCGTCAACTGATTTCGCAGTGATTGTTATTCTAGCCCACCCAACCTCCCCCCAGAAAAGACTTTTATCTTCACTTATAACAAAGCTCATCCTCTTAATTCCCCCCTTACTTCCTTTCTTCCCTTCTTCCCCTTTTAAGTTCTTACTTATACTTTATTTTTCTTCTTTATATATAGTTTGTCATCATTCTTGTTCTTGTTACATCTCTTCATCTCTCTGTGTGTTTTGCAGGCGTTCTGCAAATTCTCATGCTTTCTCCGGATCCGAGAACAGTCTGCTTTGCTGCCCCAGAATAACTATTTTAAGCACCGCTGGATATCTGAACATAAATTTATAGCCTTTCTTCCATAGCATCGATTTTGCTGTGTTAAATTCCTTCCTCTTCTTCAGGAGTTCAAAACATGTCTGGGTAGAAAAAAATTTTTTGACCTTTGTATTCCAGTGGCTTTTTGTCTTCTCTTATTTTTTTCATTGCCTTCTCCAATATATTTTCTCTTGTCGTATATCTCAGGAATTTTACTGGAATGGATCTTGGTTTTTGTTGTGGCTGTGGTTTAGGGGCTAATGTTCTGTGTGCCCTTTCTATTTCCATTCAGTCCTGTAATTCTGGCATTCCTAGGACCCTGGGGATCCATTCTTTTATAAATTCTTTCATATTTTTGCCTTCTTCATCTTCCTTAAGGCCCATTATCTTTATATTGTTTCTCCTTTTATAGTTTTCCATTATATCCATCTTCTGAGCTAACAACTCCTGTGTTTCTTTAACTTTTTTATCAGATTCTTCCAATTTCCTTTTTAAGTCATCCACTTCCATTTCTACGGCTGTTTCTCGTTCTTCCACCTTGTCTACTCTTTTCCCTATTTCTGTCATGACCATCTCTAGTCTACTCACTTTTTCTTCTGTACCTTTTATTCTTCTTTTAATTTCATTAAATTCTCGTGTCTGCCATTCTTTTACTGCTTCCATATATTCTTCAAAAAATTTCCTATCTATGTACAGTCCATTCCCTTTATCTTCTATTTCTCTGTGCAGAGCTTGATGCTCTCCCTCCTCTTCCCCTGAGTCCACTCCAGGACCAGTGTTCTCTACGTCTCTTCCTTGTATCTGTCTCTCTTCTGACTTTCTTGTTGGTCTGTTTATCTCAGTTTGCTGGGTTTTATTTTTAATGGTGTCTTGATGTTGGTCCTCTTCCTCTGGGCTGGTCATCTGCTGTGTCTCTGATTTCCTTTTTTCATTCTCCTTCTCGTTCCCGTTATTTTCTGTATCTTCCCACTGGGAGCCCTGCTGTCGGGTCTTACTCAGCTGTTCAAGTTGTGGAGTTCCACTCCACAGCTGGTCCCCCCTCCTGTCAGTGTTGTCTTTGTCGTGTGCGGTTGCGCACCTCTGTTTGGTTCCGTGAGCCATCCTTGTAGTCCTGCGCTCAGTGGGTCATGACCCTTCGGGGTTTCCACTGACCTCAGGGAGTGGGCTCCTCTCTCCACAGTGGGTCCCTGCTTCTTCATGCAGGTAAGGCCTTCACCTTTCTCTTCCGATGTCTTTCCTTCTTCTTTTCTTCCTGTTGTTTTTGGCTTTTCTTTCTTTGGTGCCATTTCCTCCACACCTTTATTTTTTATTTGTTGTGGTTTGCTTTTTCCTTACTTTTTTCCTTCTTTTCTGGAGAGGGCTGGTATTCTCCTACCGGCCACTACTCCATCACGTGACTCCGATTGCTCCCGACCCATCAGCAGTGACCGGCCCATGCAAGGCATGTGTCAGTGTGTGGCCATGGTAAGACAATATTTAGAACAAATTGAGGTGTTCCAAACACTACAACTCTAGAAAGATATCAGCCCTGTGCAAATTTATCAGTAAAATACCAGACCCCAAATTACAGGGAAGGATTACACCAGCTACACTATGCTTGAATATACCAATTTAAGGCATAATTTGATTGGTCTTCAGATATTGAGATGAAGAAAAACTTCCCACTAGTTGTACGTAGCCAGGGAATATAGTCAGAGTTTGAGACAATTTTTTAAGTAATGAAATTATGAAATGCACCAACACAAGGTGGTTGACCTATTAAACTCTGTTCTGCAAATAGCAATACTGCTCATTAATTGCTCATTTTAAATCTGAGATTAAGATATTTTTGCTCACTGAAAATGCTGAGCAAGATGGAGATGGATTGATGAAGAATATCCTCATGTACCTTTTGTTCACTTATTTGTTCATATTTTGGAATCTGATCATCACTGGCAAGGCCAGCAGTTATTTCCCATTCCAAGTTGCCTTTCAGAGGCTGGTGAATAGCTTCAAGCCTTCAGGCTAAGATCAGAACAGTTGGGAGGCAGTTTTGGGAGTTAGACGCCATGAAAATGAAGCAACAGCAAAATACAGGTATGCCCTGTTTAATATCCATTTGGACAACGTACATGTCCATGGTTCCATAATTATTCAGTTACCATGAGCAAATCTGCATCAATTAAGAAAAAGCGATTGTATATTGTACACCCACACTGATCCCACTGCCCCACACT
Organism: Narcine bancroftii; assembly: GCF_036971445.1. NCBI lineage: Eukaryota > Metazoa > Chordata > Chondrichthyes > Torpediniformes > Narcinidae > Narcine > Narcine bancroftii. The sequence continues at coordinate 84,326,724 of NC_091474.1, forward strand.
CTCACCACAGCCTTGTCAGTCCCCACACTGATCCCACTGTCCCGCTCTCTCCCCACAGCGTCGTGTCGGTACCCACATTGATCCCACTGCCCTGCTCTCTCCCCACAGCCTTGTGTAGGGATTCAGTCCCGATTGTTGGCGCTGGAACAGTGTTCCACTAACCACTACACTAACTGTGCCAGCATCAGAACTGATTTCAACCAATGAATGAAACCTTTGAATCTTGCAATTAAAACAAATGTTGGCTCGGTCAGATGGCTGGGCATAGGACCAACAAGATCCAGGGGCAAGGACAGTTCAGAGCTATACTCACTTTTAAAAATGTTAATTGTCAGTAAAATTTAAAAAAAATTTCAAGATAGTGTAACAAGGAGATCAGCCTGTATAAATATACGTGTTTCTGAGCACCAGGTGGGCTTCCTTAAGAGCCCTTTGTTCTTAACAGCTCTTTTGCTTGTATGAAAATGCCCATTTGCTTTGCAAAGTAAATAAATGTTGGTTGAATTGTTGATAGGGAGTCTGTTGCTTTATTCTGTTGCTTCACAGAATTTATTTTAATGGGGGCTTGAACAGAAGCATCGAAGTTAGGATTTCCAGGCTGGTAAACAGCTTTATCCTGCAGGCTGTGAGATCTAGGAACTTGCCCAATCAAACATAAATCAACCCAACAGATTTATATATATATATATTTATTTTAAATGATATCTTTATGTATATTTAAAATTATGTGCTGTGCATTGAGTGTGTATTGTGGTCTGTAGATGTCTGGTTCCATCTGTACAGTCATTTGATAATAAACTTGGACTTGTACAGCAGTGGTTGGGTATGAGTGCAAAAGACAGGCAGTGTTTCCTACTCATCGCTCGGTTTCCATTCCGTACACTGGTGAGAGCTCACTTAGTGTATTGTGAGTAGTTTTGGGCTCTCATTCAAGAAAAGATGTACTATTGGAGAGGATTCAAAGGAAGGTTACTGGGATGATTCCAGGAATTAAAGGGTTATCAATATGAGGAGTGTTTGACACCCCTTGGTCTGTATTTGTTGAAATTTAGGAGAATGATGGGGGATCTCATTGTCCATGCCTTTCAACATTCAAAATGTTTCTGGTCATTTCCCATGGTGGGAGAGGCCAGGAAAAGATGGCACAACTTCAGGATAGAAGGGCCACTACTTGAAACAGAAATGTGTAGGAATTTCTTCTGCCAGAGGGTGGTAAATCTGTGGAATTTGTTGCCACAGGCAGTTGTGGAAGCCGGGTCATTGGGAGTATTTAAGACTGAGATTGATAGATTCTTGATTAGCCAGGGCATCAAGGATTATGGGGAGAAGGCCAGGCAGTGAGGCTAAGTGGGAAAATGAATCAGCTCATGATTGAATGGTGGAGAAAGCTTGATGGGCTGAATAGCCTACTTCTGTCATGGTCTTATGGTCAGAGCAACTAACAGAAAAAATTCTCTCAAATTACTTTGTTAACATGTTCATTTGAGCTTGCACAGATAACATGCTGCTAACCAGATAATCTGAGTTAGGGGTGTAAACTGAGATAAACACTGGAGATAACACCCCGCTCCTTTTCAGATGCAGTCAATTAAATATTTACTTCCATCAGACAGATAGTCAGTTCAGAAGGTGGCCCATCTATAGTGTGGCTTGCCATCGATGTTTTACTGTGTGCCAGTCTAGGCTTTTGTGCCAACTCTTGGAGTAGGTATTAAATAAGGGGAAAGAGTTCTTCCTGCTTAGCAACAGCACACACGGTAGAGTGACGGGGCCAGTGCATATTAAATGCTATCCTCGATATCCCATCATGGAAAAGGTTAAACAGACAAGAGGGGAACATCCTGCAACAAATAGCACTCTCCCTGTTTCCAGAAAGTTGCAAAATTTTGGCATGCAGCGAAGTAACATTAAATGGACTATATATGTTAAAACAGTGGTATCTTAGCACCTATGGGAATTGGAAGAAAAGTGAATTTTTCGGATGGTTGAGATTGCAAGTTGCTCGATGGGTGAATTAATGGCGAGGTGCGCCAATTTTAGACATGTATTTTTTTACCTATTTATTTATTTTCTGTGATTTTATTTTTTGCTGGTTGCTTGAAGTGGCCAGTGGCTTGAATTCTGGAAAACAGGTGTTTTACTGCAATACGGTTTATAAATTTGGTTTAAAAAAGGCAATGATACTGGTGGAGGTGGGGGGAGGGGGGTCATTCCAGAGGGGATAGATTTGAAATCCAGGGACATTATATTTAACCTTGGTTTGGTCGTGCTTGGAATAAGTCTAGTCTCTGTATTGTAAAAAGGTGAGAAGGAGACCAGAAAAAGTGCAAAAAAAATATTAACGCTAGATTTGAGAAATTACACTCATCAGTAAAACTAAATAGACTGGGGTTCTGTGGCCTAAAAGGGAAACGACAGAGGGAGGTTCCTGATGGATGTGTTCAGATTCAGATTTCAAATTTATTGTCAGATACAACCCTTTTTCCTGCAGGCGAGGCAGAATTATCACTTATTGGTAGTGCAAAAAAGTTGTTGAGGAGTCTGATGGTGGAGGAGCAGCAGCTGTTCCTGAACCTGGTAGTGTGAGTCTTGCGGGACCTATACTTGTTCCCTGATTGCAGTAGCGAGAACTGACCATGAATCCTTGGTGATTGCTGTTCTCTGACGGCAGCGTTCCCTGTAGATGTTCTCGATGGTGGGAAGGGTTTTACTTTTGATGTCCTGGGCTGTGTCCACTACCTTTTGCAGGGATTTCTGCTCAGAGGTATTGGTGTCCCCACTCCAGACTGTGATGCAGCCAATCAGCACATTTTCCACCACACACCTGAAGAAATTTTGCAGTGTTTCCGATGTCACATCAAACCTCCGCAAACTCCCGAGGAAGGCACTAATGTGCTTTCCTAAAAATGCCATTTGTGTGTGACCCCCCCAAGAACTTAAATTTGTTCATTCTCTCCACCTCTGATCACCTGAAGAACAGAAGTCAATGCGATTGGAGACATTAAAGTGTAGTTCATTATACTGCAGAAAGGAATTGCTGTGGGACCTCTTTGTGCAGAAGCTACTGACAAATATCTATATTGAAATGAAGAGCAATGATGAAATATATGGGTATGTTGATCAGAAGAGATAAAAAGAAAAGATGAAGCTTGTGTGAAACATTAACAGCAGCATACATCAACTGAGCTGAATAATTTTACATTCTAATTTTCTTCTAGATTGCTGGCAAGGCCAGTATCTCTTGCTGCCCTGAGATGGCAGAAGCGACTTAATTCTATGCAAATAAAAACCTGCAATAATTATCAGTAAGTTGGCTGTTTCATCATGACATATCACTAGAAAACAGCACTATTCATTGACAATGACAAAAAAAAGAAACTACTGGAAGAATTCAGCGAGCCAAGAAAAATTTGTAGATAAATAGGTATGGTTGACATTTGGGGTCAAGACCCTGCACTCACAGATGTCACAAAGTCTCCCATGGAACAGGACCATGGAGTTTTGAGAGTTTATACTGGAACTGTTATTGCAAGTCAAATATCTACAGCTGATTTGTTATTTTATTGCTCTGTAATTATCCTGATGGATTTGCACTCCCTGGAACTAATCTGCGCAATTCCCCAGTTGCCATGTGCACACCATCCTGAACATCATAAAGATAAATATTGTTCCACAATTTCCATTCCATTCCTTCAGCTATTAATGGGAACTCTACTGCACTTAGACAAGGTTTATCTGGTGAAGATGGAAGTTTATTGCCTGCAGAATAGCATCTGCATTCTCTAAAATCATCCCCTGGCTGTGAAGTATTCGAGACGTCTGACGAGATGTTTGCAGCAAATTCAAACCTTGTTTTTCCCTTTAACTCTTCAAAGCCCATAGGAAGAAATAGGAGCAGTAAGTCAGTCATCCATCAACCACCTCCACCTTATCCATTTTTCTGCCCGACCCCGAAATCTCTCAATGTTCTGGATTTCCAAGCACCCATCAATCTCCACAGGAAATGTGCTCCCTTCTGCCAGTGAATAAAAAATCCATAAAGTTCAGCCCAAAGTGAGAAGTCCAGAGTGAGAACAAGACCTGATCCCTTTTTCAGATTCATAACTGCTCTCCATATAACTTTGAAAGACCGTGTGTTCACTTTATTATCCCACTGATGAGAAGCTGGATGGGCTGGGATGCTTTTTTCCCTGGAGCACTGGAGGTTGATGGTGATCATGGAGGCCACCAGGGGCTTTGACAAGGTAAATAGTTACAGGGTAAGGGAGTCTAAAACTAAGGGGCATAAATTCAAAAGGGGAGTTAAGGCCCATGGTTCTCACAGTTGCCAATGGGTAAATGGATCAAGCAGCCAGAGGAAATGGTCAAAGTACATACAATTATGACATTTCAAAGATGTTTGGATAAAAAAAAGTATAGAATGATATGGGTCAATGTTAGCCAAGTGGGCCCAGCTCAGGTAGGCAGTTTAGTCACCATGAATGAGTTGGGCCGAAGGCTTGATTAATGCTGGCTAATTCAGTCGCTCTACTCATGATTAATTCCAGGAAATGCAAATCCTATTGATAGGGCTAATGTCAACACAGGGAGAAGTTCTCCAGTTCTGCCCAAGAGCGTGGATTGAGGACAGAGCCTGGGAGTAAGCAGATAGCTGCATATTAACCACAAAAACTTGAGAGAAAGGCTCCTGTAAAACATTTAACTGTGTTCGAGAAATCTTCCTCTCTCGTTTCTGTGAAAGGCTTAATATATCTCTGCACTATTGATTTGCAAGATAGTTGTGCAATTAATTCCCAGCTCTTGATCATTGGGTAATTAAACTATTTCTGTGAGGTTTTAAATTCCGATATTAAAGGCAGCCATTTACCAAAAATCAGTGTGCAGTGCATATCCATCTTTCCAGTTCTTGCACACAATTGAGATTCAGCTTTCAGAGTCAGATTACTGTGTGGAATTTTACAGCCTCCTACTTTTGCAGAACAAAAGCATCTCAAGTAAATCTGAAGGAGTGGAATGTTTCAAGGAAGGGAGGGCACATGGAGTGGAACAAGGGCTGGAATCCATGGGTCAACACCCAAAGCACTGCAAGGAGCTGCTTCCTTACGAGTGCTACAGATTTATTGTCAAAGTACATATATGACATCACATATAACCTTGAGATTCATTTTCCTGTAGGCAGGGCAGATTTCCCACTTACTGGTAGAGCTAAAAAATAACTGTGCTCACCGTACACATATAAACAAAGAAAGAAATGTAAAATTAAGAGTCCTTAAATAAGTCCATGATTGATTTTGTAGTTGAGGATTCCGTTGATGATGGGATAGTAGCTGTTCTTAAACTTGGTGGTGAATCTTGTGACATCTATACCACTTTGGAGGCAGCAAGAACAGAGCGTGTACTGGGTGATGTGGATTCTTGATGATTGCTGCTCTCCAATGGCAGAGTTCCCCACAGATATTCTCAATGGTGGGGAGGGTTTTGCCCGTAATGTCCTGGACTGTGTCCATTACCTTTTTCAGGGTTTAAAACTCGGAGGTATTAGTGTTTCCATACCAGATTGTGATGCAACCAGTAAGTACATTTTCCACCACACATCTGTAGATACTTGCCAGGGTTTCTGATGTCATCCCAAACCTCCGCAAACTCCTGAGGAAGTACAGGTACTGATGTTCTTTCTTCACAATGCCATTAATGTGTAAGATCCAGGAAAGATCCTCTGAGGTAGTGATTGCCAAGAATTAAAAGTTGCTCACTTCCCCACCTCTGATCCACCAATGATCACCTCTGGTTTTCCCTTCCTAGAGTTAACAATCAGCTCCTTAGTTTTGGTAAAATTGAGTGCAAGGTTATTGTTAGTGTACCATTTGGTCAAGTTTTCAATCTCCCTCCTGTATGCTGAGTCATCACTCCTTTTTATAAAACCCACGACCCTAACATGGTCAGCAAATTTGTAGATGGTGTTTTTGTTATACTGTGCCACACAGACATAGGTGTATAACCAATGAAACAGGGAGCTGAGAATGCAACCCTTTGGTGCTCCAATACTGCTGGAAATTGTGGAGGAGATGTTCTTACTAAATCCTTGCTGATTGTGGTCTGAAGGTGAGGAAATCCATGATCCAATTATACAGTGGGGTCTTGAGTTCCAGGTCTTGGAGTTTGAGGGGATGATGGTATTGAATGCTGAATTGTAATCGATAAAAAGCATCCTGATGTATGCATCTTTGCTGTCTAGATGTTCCCGGGCTTTGTGTCGAGCCACTGAGATGGCATCTACCGCAGACTTGTTGCTAATTGGAATGGATCCATGTTGCTGCTCAGACAGGATCTGATATGTTTCAAGACCAGCCTTTCAAAACGCTTCATCACTGTTGATATAAGTTTCACTGATCAATAGTCATTGAGGCAGGTTACCACACTCTTGTTGAGCACCAGTACAATTGGCACTGGTTTAAAAATCCATCCTATCTGTATCCTCTGCATGAAAATCCAGAAGTGTTTGCTGAACACCACGGAGTGATGTTGTCTGAGTTAGTCCTTGTGCTTCAGATTCACCAATTCGACTGAATGAAAATCTGACTTCATGCTCACAGTAAAAGCTCAGGATTTTCCTTTACGGAACACGCAAGAGCATCACTGACAAATCAATTCCTCGTTCCACACCAAAACCAGAATTCTGTCCTCACCTTGTCACAGTCATCGATCACACAGCAGGGAGACAGCCCATTAGCCCACTGAGTCCATCCTGAAACCTGAGCGCCTGTGGCAAACACCCCATTTTATTCTCCTGACATTCTTATCAACCACCACCTACTTGTCCAAAGTAAGCAATTTATGTACTGACCAAAACGACTTTGAGATTTGAAAGACAGCACCCAAAGGAAACCCCTACAGACACAGACAGAACTCACACTGTGAGTGATGACTGTCAGAATTGAAACAGCTGCATTATCTTTGGCCTCAGATGAACGACCAGAGTATTGGAGGGTGGATAATGTTGTGCCATTATTTAACGAGGGCAACAAGGTGCTATATGCTGGTGAAACAAAGTCTGCAGTCTATTAACTGTGGGCCTAGTGAGACTGATGTCATCTCTTCATCTTGTGTGAGAAAAACTGGCGCATGCAGATCAAACACGTAAAGGGAGAAGGCACCAACTCCACATAGTCAGCGCCGGGGGTCAGGATTGAACTCAGGCCCCCGGAGTGGTGAGGCAGCAGATCTGTTAATTGTTCAGCTGTGCTACCTCCATTAGAACAGAAATGAGGGACCTCAAAACAAGTCATGCCAATCAAATAAAAATAATTCATTTTGACAAGAACAGAAATTCCATCTGTTCAGTCGAAGGTTAAACAACTAATTTAAAAAAGAGGGAGAGATGATGTTTGAGGTTTAACATCACAGGGCCAATATTTCTGTGTCACCATCTCAATTACAAACACTTCATATTGTCTTCCTATATGCCAATCTTTCACCTGTGAAAATAAAACACTCCTCAGGTCTATTAAGGGTGAAATATGGCTGCTTCCAATTCAGGAGGTTTAACCACGTTGTCGTAACATTCAATTGACATGTTTACAACCCAGTCCATTTATCAACCTGTTTTTATTCCCTCAGAGCTTTGTATGTACTTGGCAAGAGCCTCTTCAACTTCTCTTCATTCAAAGGGTTAAATTAATTCTTGCACCATGCAGCGATGGACTCCTACCCTGGGGGAATGTCAAGGAAACCACCTGAATAGTTTAGATAATGAATGTGCAAAGCCCATTGATTTCATCACTCCTGGGTACTGAAGACATACATCTTTTTGTCATCTGCTCTCAGAAGGGTTTTATGCCTGGTTTAAGAGAAGGGAAGAAACATTGGTACCCTGCTGACAGTGACAATTTTCTTTAATCAGGAAAAGATGGATTTAGCCAAAGTGTTGTTGGATGGATGGCAATGGAAAATAATGCAGAAACAGTGATCAGGCCAGCAAGAAAACACAGAACCTGCAGTAGGCAGAAATAGCATTGTAAAAGAGAGCTGATGGCAACTATTACTCTGGGCTCTGGAGTTATCACCACAATGGGTAACACTTAGACCATGCCATCAGAAAGCTGTGAGTTTACCTTCCATCCTGATGCGGCAGTGTGGCATTGAGAGTGTGCTGCACTGTCCAACCTATTGGACAAAGTGACCAGTGGATCAAAGAATTGCAGAGTTTTGTCTCTTATCTACTTCAAGATCCCTTTATTGTCATGTACACAAATGCAGAGCATGCGTCAACCTTTGCTTGCCATAAAGGCACCTAAAGAGGCGCCACTAGGCCGACATCCCCACTGATAAGAGAAGCAAAAGAGAGCCTCTTCAGAGACACCCAGTGTCTGTGGATTCACCCCCCGTGCACCTGCAATTTCTGCAGCTGCACGGCCTCCTGCTCCGTTCCAGCAATGAACTTGAGCACCTGGTCCAAACCTTCAAAAACTCCTAACACCAAAGGCCCTTCGGGAGCCTTAAACTTCTTAAAATTTCTTAAATAGCAAATTTCTTGAAAATACAGGTGATCATCCTGCTGTTTATGGCCAGCTGCTTCCTAAAGCACCACTGTCAGCTCACTTTAAATATCAATTCATTAACTGTAAATCACTTTGGAACATTATAACTCTAAAGATTTCAAACTGATTGCTAAAAATTCAGAGGAGAGCTTTGGAGATTCTTTGAATAGAGGCCATTGAATTTCACTGCAGTGGGCGGTCCTACCCTGACACTGAGTAATTAGACCTGCAATGATATGAATCAGGCCACCTACAAACTGATGGCAAAGTATGTGCCACTCAGCAATAAAGTATTGTGTGGAAATATATCAGATTGTTTCCATCCCAACAACAGCTATCCTTCCCCCTGCCTTTTCCGTTATTCTCAAATCGAGTTCAGAAAGAGTCTTCTTCCATGGTTTCAGAGATTAAAGGTCAAAAATGATCAGAAGCTGTGCCCCTTATTATTTAATGGTTTATAGGTAGGTGGCATCAGCTTTCCAAAACATGGTATAGAAACAGGAGAAGGCCTCTTCGTTCTTCATCTCACAACCACATTTGTGCCAGTTTTGGCACACCGCTATAACGTAGATCTACCAGTGGCCATTTGTTTCAATTCTCCATCCTTGCCTAGGTGTCTGTCCATGGTCTCGTGCACTGCCAGACTGAGACCACTCATAAATTGGAGGAGGAACACCTCATCTTCCAACTGGGCACCCTCCAAATGATGGCATTAATATCAACCTCTGGCTTTCATTAATCCCCTTTCTTCCTCCATCATTTCTCTATCCTGTCTCCTTTCGCACAGACATGATAAATTCCCACATCGTCCCTTACCATATTCAATTAACACCTTTTGTTGGTCTTGATTCCTCCCCCCATTGTTTGAATTCTGAAACTTTCTGATATATCCTGCTTCTGCCTTTTCTGATCTTTCCTTGAAGAAGGGTTCAGGCCCAAAATGTCAGCAATATATCTTTGTCTCCTATAGATGCTGAATTGACCAGCTGAGTTCCTCCAGCATTTCTGTGTTTACTGAAATCACAGCATCTGCAGCCAATCGTCTTTCATTCTGATTTATCCATAACCTGTTTTTCTTTTGTAGTCTGAACATCTGTCCAACTCAGCCTTGAATATGTAAAATGGTTCTACTTTCATCACGCTGCCTGAGAGAAACTAGTCCTCACCTTCATCTGAAACTATGGTGCCTGGTTCTGCGAAGCCCAACTAGGAAAACTATATTCTCAGCATTCACCCTGTCAATGCTACTGAGGATTTTAAGTTTTGGTATGATCATGTCTTTTTCTCCTAATTTAGTCAAGATGAGTTTATTGTCATAGTACAACCTGACAAATTAGCGTTCTCTGGTTTTCGGTACAAAACATGCAGACACATAACCAGACATAACACATATACAGGCAAACAATACATATGCAGGACAATTATTCATAGATGCAAATAAATCAATAAATATTCCTTCATGAATATGAGAGTTTTGGATGGTTAATGTGAACAGTCCCTTTGGTCATTTAGCATTCTCACTCCCCATGAGAATTCGCTGTTCCTCAGCCTGGTGGTGCTGGATCATCTCCTTCATCTTGTCCATGATGAGACTCAGGTTGTTACTCTTGCACCATATCACGAGATTCTCTTTCCTGATGGAAGCAGCTGAAAGATGCTGTGTGCAGGGTGGAAGGGGTCCTCAATGATTTTGAATGCACTCATCAAGCAGCGATCGTGGTAGATGACATCGATGGGTGGGGAGAAGGAGATTCCAGTGATCCTCTCTGCCAACCTTATGATCCTGCGGATTAAACTCCAATCCATTTCTTTGCAGCAACTGCACCACAGGGTGATGCAGCCAGCCAGGATGTTTCCATAGAGTACCTATAGAAGGTTGACATAATGGTGGCCGGTAGCCTTGCCCACTTCAGTCTTCTCAGGAAGTCCAGTCGCTGTTGCGCTTTCCTGACAAGTGAGGAGATGTAGTGTTCCCACGATAGGTCATTAGATAAGAGAACTCCAAGGAAAATGGTGATCTCCATTCTCTCCTCTACAGAGTTGTTGATGTGTAATGGGAGATTGTCATTTCTGGTCCTCCTGAAGTCCATGATCATCTCCTTCATCTTGTCCATGATGAGACTCAGGTTGTTACTCTTGCACCATATCAGGAGATTTTCCACCTCTTTGGAGTGCGACTCATTATTGTTGCTGATGAGGCCAACCACTGTGGTGTTATCTGCGAACGATGACATATTTTGAGCTGCATCTGTTGATGCAGTTGTGGGTCAGTTTTGTGAACAGGAGTAGGCTGAGCACACAGGCCTGAGGTGCGTCAGTGGTCAGCATGACAGTGTTTGATGTTCTGCAACCAACCCAGATAGACTGAGGTCTTTCCATTAGGAGGCTGGAATCCAGTTACAGAGAGGTATATTGCATCCCAGTGATTGCCTTTAAGAAATATATTTCATTCATAATTTCCATGTTGTTCAGAAGGCCATTCCAACCAATCTCTCAGCCCAGCTCTGGTCCATAGACTGCTCACAAAACATTGTTAATTTTTATAGAACCTGTCATTCCCCAGACACTTCAGTGCACTGAAGGGTAGTCAGTGGTGCAGCTCTGAGAGCTGTGGCCTCACAGTACCAGAAATCCTGGTTTAATCTTCATTTTTTGGAACTTGCACGCTCTCTCTGTGATGACATGAGTTTCCTTTGGGAGCTCCAAGGTCCCAGTGACTTGCTGGCTGATCAGTTAATTGGCCATTATAAATGCCCTCAAGCGTGCAAGTAAGTGGGTGAATCTTGGGGGAATTGATGCAAATGTGGGCATAAAAAAAGCAGGATTAATGTACAATGATTGTAGATAGATGGCTAACCGTCAATGAGGATGGAAGGGACAAAGGTATCACTGGCTTCTTTGTAATCTTATGTATTATCAGCCAATGAGGCATTTTTACAATGAAGTAATTGTTCTAGTGTAGGATCGGAGGCAACTATTGGACAGAAGTTCCAATAGGATAATACTGCCTACTCCATCCCTGCCCTTGCCAAACCTTTGGCCTGTTCAACTAATTCAATACTAACATTAATCGGGAAACTTAACACCATTGCACTTCAAGCATTCAGTCATTCTCCAGAGAGCATGATTCTACTGCAATTGTCAACGAAACCTGGCAATTTTCATTTGCTGACATTGAGTCATTATTTTATTGCTGTCAACCTTACCTTGGTATTGTCTGCTCTGGAGAAAATCCATTTTACATCACAGATGAAAGATCAACATCCTGAAATATTAGAGGCATACAAGTTTGCAGATGCTTCAATCAGGAACAAGAAAATAATCTGCGGAGGAACTCGATGAGTCAAGAATCATCAATGGCAAGAAAAGAATTGTCAATATTTCAGGTCGTCAGCCTGCATCATCCCTGCTGGGTATTTCCAACATTTTTTTATGTTTGTTTGACATTTCCAGTGTCTGCAGCTTTTTGCTTCTCAATCATGGATGGAATCCAGACCTCAGCCATTTTTAAGATGTCAAGAATCAGGTGACCAGAGGAGTCACGTGATGGAGTAGTGGCCGGTCGGGAAAACCAGTCCTCTCCAGGAAAACAGGAAAAAATGTTAGGAAAAAGCAAAGCATAACAAAAATAGAGTACAAGAAATAGAAGATAAAGATAGAGAGAAGAGAAAGAAGATGGCTTCCAAGAAGGAGAAAGTAAGAACAACTGGAAAAAAAGAAGTAAAAAAGTCACTGGAGAAGAAGGAAGAAGACCTTACCTGCAGGAAGGAACAGGATGCTGTGGTGACGAGGAGCGCCCGACCCTCGAGGTCAGTTCCTGCCCTACAGAGTCACGACCCACCAGCCGGTGCACTACAAAAATGGCTCTCAGAGCCAAACAAAAGTGTGCAACTACGCAATCAGAGGAGAAAGAGGACACCGGCAGGAGGGGGGATCAGCAGAGGAGTGGGCTGTCACAGACTGAGCAGCTGAGGGACGCCTGACACCAGGGTTCTCAGCTGGATGATAAGGAAGACAGCAGAAGAGGGTGCGACGAAACAGATGTGGAAGACAGACAGAGGGAAGATCAACAAGAAGCACAACAGACGAGCAGCCCAAGAGAGAATGAACAGCAACAAGAGGCCCAGCAAGAAGAGGCCCGACAAAGAGATGTAAGCAGCTCAGCAGGAAAAACAGAAGAGACTCAGACAGAAAGAAGAAGACAAACACAGATAGACACAGAAGAAGAGGAAGTAGAAGACCAAGATCTTCACAGAGAAATAAAAGGTAAAACTGATGAAAAGAATATAGATAAAGTATTTTTTGAAGAACAAATGAGATCACTAAAAGAATGGTCATCATTAGACTTTAATGCAATTAAAAGGAAAATGAAAAGAACAGAAGATAAAATGCAAAGTTAGAACTGGTAATGACAGAAATAAGGAAAAGAGTAGAGAGTGTGGAAGAGTGGGAAATGGCTGTAGAAATGGAAGTGACTGACTTAAGAGAAAAATTGGAAGAAAGTGACAAAAAATTAAAGAGATACAAGAATTATTATATCAGAAATTGATATGTTGGAAAATTATAGTGGGCTTGAAGGAGGGTGAAAGCGGCACAGACATGAAGGAATTTATAAAAGGATGGATCCCGAAGGTCCTGGGAATGACAGAAATGCAGAAAGAAATAGAAAAGGCACACAGAGCATTAGCTCCAAAACCACACATCAAAAACCAAGATCCATCTTAGTAAACTTTTTGAGATACACGATAAGAGAAAATATACTGGAACGGGCAAGGAATAAAATTAGAGAAGATAATAAGCCATTGGAATACAAGGGTCAAAAAATATTTTTTTACCCAGACATAAGTTTTGAACTCTTTTTTTATTTTTTTAAATTTTTCACACTATGAACCATACTGACCAAAATATATACAGACATTTTTCTCTTGAATATATACAGGGTCATTTTCTCCCCTTTTCCCCCTCCCTTCCCTCCCTCCCTCACCCCCCCTTCCCATTTATTCAAAGTTCAATCTATATGATACATTAAAACCGTTAAACAATGTCATCACTTAATAAAAATAAACAAGAAATTTTTCTCTTTTACTTTTACATACTGAGTAAGTTCATTTCGTTGTCTTCTCCTTCTGTCATTTTAGATAGTGGAGGTCCGTGGTAGGATTTCTCTATTGTGTTTCATGTATGGTTCCCATATTTGTTCGAATATTGTGATGTTATTTCTTAAATTATATGTTATTTTTTTCTAATGGAATACATTTATTTATTTCTATGTACCATTGTTGTATTCTCAAGTTGTCTTCTAATTTCCAGGTTGACATAATACATTTTTTTGCTACAGCTAGGGCTATATAAATAAATCTTTTTTGTACTCCATCCAAATCGAGTCCAAATTCTTTATTTCTTATATCACTTAAAAGGACGATCTCTGGGATTTTTGGTATATTGTTTTTCGTGATTTTATTTAATATCTGGTTTAGATCTTCCCAAAATGTTTTCACTTTCTCACATGCCCAAATTGCATGTATTGATGTTCTCGTTTCCTTTATACAACGAAAACATCTGTCTGATACTGTTGGGTCCCATTTACTTAACTTTTGGGGTGTGATGTATAGCCTGTGTAACCAATTATATTGTATCATGCGTAACCTCGTGTTTATTGTTTCTCATAGTTCCGGAGCATAGCTTTTCCCATGTTTCATTCTTTATCTTTATGTTTAGATCTTGTTCCCATTTTTGTTTAAGTTTACAGTTAGTTTCCTCATTCTCCTTTTCTTGCAGTTTGATGTACATGTTTGTTATAATTTTTTAAATTATCATTGTGTCTGTAATCACATATTCAAAATTGCTTCCTTCTGATAACCTCAGACTGTTTCCCAATTTGTCCTTCAAGTAGGTTTTCAGTTGGTGGTATGCAAACATTGTATCGTGAGTTATATTATATTTGTCCTTCATTTGTTCAAAAGATAATAATTTATTTCCTGAAAAACAATTTTCTATTTTTTTGATTCCTTTTCTCTCCCATTCTCTGAAGGAAAGGTTATCTAGTGTGAAAGGGATTAGTTAATTTTGTGTCAATATTAATTTTGGTAGTTGGTAATTTATTTTATACCTTTCTATGTGAATCTTCTTCCAAATGTTGAGCAGATGGTGCAATACTGGTGAATTCCTATGTTGCACCAATTTTCAATTTTTACCAATCCTTAAGTATATACTCATATAGTATATGTTCAGGTATCTTCTCCCCTATTTTATCTAGTTCTAATCTGGTCCAATCTGGTTTTTCCTTTGTTTGATCAAAATCTGATAGGTATCTTAATTGTGCTGCTCTATAATAATTCTTAAAGTTTGGTAGTTGTAAGCCTCCTTGTTTGTACCATTCTGTTAATTTATCTAGTCCTATCCTCAGTTTCCCCCCCTTTCTATAAGAATTTCCTTATTATTTTCTTTAGCTCCTTGAAGAATTTCTCTGTTAGGTGAATTGGAAATGATTGAAATAGGTATTGTATCCTTGGGAAGATGTTCATTTTCATACAGTTTATCCTTCCTATCAGTGTTAGTGGTAAGTTTTTCCAGTGCTCTAAGTCGTCTTGTAATTTTTTCATTAATGGTTGATAATTTAGTTTGTATAGATGGCCGAGATTCTTATTTAGTTGTATACCTAGGTATCGAATTGCTTGTGTTTGCCATCTAAATGGTGATTCTTTCTTAAACTTTGTGAAATCCGCATTATTCATTGGCATTGCTTCACTTTCATTTGCGTTGATCTTGTACCCCGATACTTCTCCATATTCCTTCAATTTCTTATGTAATTCTTTTATTGATATTTCTGGTTCTGTTAAGTATATTATAACGTCATCTGCAAATAGACTGATTTTATATTCCTTCTCTTTTATTTTTATCCCTCTTATTTTATTTCTGTTCTTATCAGTTCTGCTACTGGTTCTATAGCTAACGCGAACAGTGAGGGAGATAGTACACATCCCTGCCTTATTGATCTGCTTAATTTAAATTGGTTTGATATATATCCATTTACTGTCACTTTCGCCATTGGTCCCTAATATAAAGCTTTAATCCAATTAATATATTTCTCTGGTAGGTTGAATTTTTGTAGTACTTTCTCTGCGTCTAAAGCAACTGCCACTGTTGGAGTTTTTTTTTCCTTGTACTGCATGGATTAAGTTAATGAATTTACAGATATTGTCCGTTGTTCATCTTTTTTTAATAAATCCAGTTTGGTCTAGTTTTACTATTTTTGGTACACAGTCAGCCAATCTGTTTGCTAAGAGTTTAGCTATTATCTTATAATCTGTGTTAAGTAGAGATATTGGTCAATACGATGCTGGTGTTAGTGGATCTTTCCCCATCTTTGGTTTTACTGTAATTATTGCTGTTTTGCATGAATCTGGTATGTTTTGTGTTTTTTCAATCTGGTTCATTACTTCCAGGAGAGGAAGAATTAATAAGTCTTTAAATGTTTTATAAAATTATATTGGGAGTCCATCCTCTCCCGGTGATTTATTGTTCAGTAGTTTTTTTTTTAATATCTCCTGTATTTCTTCTATTTCAAATGGTTTTATTACTTTATTTTGCTCCTCTGTTTGCAATTTTGAAGTTCAATTTTAGTTAGAAATTCATCTATTTTCTCTTCTTTCCCTTCGTTTTCAGTTTGATATAGTTGTTCGTAGAATTCCCTGAAGTTTTCTTTGATCTCCGTTGGGTTATATGTAATTTGTTTGTCCTTTTTCTTTGATGCCAATACCATTCTTTTAGTTTGTTCTGACTTAAGCTGCCACGCTAGTATTTTGAGCGCTTTTTCTCCTAGCTCATAATACTTCTGTTTTGTCTTCATTATGTTCTTCTCCACCTTATATGTTTGTAGTGTTTCATATTTTATTTTATTTTCTGTCGATTCTCTTCTTTTAGTTGTATCTTCCTTTATTGCTAATTCTTTTTTGTACTTGCTATTTCCCTTTCCAACTGTTCTATTTCCCGATTGTAGTCCTTCTTCATCTTAGTTACATAACTTATTATCTGTCCTCTGATGAACGCTTTCATTGCATCCCATAGTATAAACTTATCTTTCACTGATTCCGTATTTATTTCCAAGTACATTTTAATTTGTCACTCAATGAATTCTCTAAATTCCTGTCTTTTAAGTAGCGTGGAGTTTAATCTCCAACTATACATTCTCGGTGGGATGTCCTCTAGCTCTATTGCCAATAACAGGGGTGAGTGATCCGATAAAAATCTAGCTTTATATTCCGTTTTCTTAACTCTTCCTTGAATGTGGGCTGATAACAGGAATAGGTCTATCCTTAAGTATGTTTTATGTCTACCCAAATAATATGAATATTCCTTTTCTTTTGGGTGTTGTTTCCTCCATATATCCAAAAGTTGCATTTCTTGCATCGATTTAATTATAAATTTGGTTACTTTGTTCTTTCTGTTCATCTTTTTTCCAGTTTTATGCATGTTTGAGTCCAAATTAACATTAAAATCCCCTCCTATTAGTATATTCCCTTGCGTATCTTGATCTTCAAAAAGCTATCTTGCATAATTTTTTGATTTTCTTCATTAGGTGCGTATACATTGAGTAAATTCCAAAATTCTGAATATATCTGATATTTTATCATTACATACCTCCCTGCTGGATCTATAATTTCCTCTTTTATTTTGATTGGTAAATTTTTATTGATTAATATAGCTACTCCTCTGGCTTTTGAATTATATGATGCTGCTGTTACATGCCCTATCCAATCTCTCTTTAATTTCTTGTGTTCCACTTCAGTTAGATGTGTTTCTTGCACGAATGCTATATCAATTTTTTTTTCTTTATAAATTTAACAGCTTCTTCCTTTTGATTTGGTTATGTAATCCATTAATATTCAAAGTCATATAGTTCAACATGACCATTTCATACTTTGTTTATCTTTCCTTTCCATTTCCTCGTCACCACCTTCTCCATTTCTGTTTTCTTTTTTTGAACAAATTGTAAGACAACATTTCTAAAACATAAAATATTTCCACTATTCCCATATCTAAAATTCCTTTAACCCCAATAGTCCCTCCCCTCTATGAGTTTCCATTTGTCCCTTGTCGGGCAACCACATTTCCGCTCTTCATTTGGATTGCAAACCCGATCGCAAGCGTCAACTGATTTTGCAGTGACTGTTATTCTTCCCCACCCAGCCCCCCAGAAAGATTTTAATCTTCACATAAAACAAAGCTCACTCTCTTAATTCCCTCCTTACTTTATTTCTTCCCTTTCTTTCCCTTCTTAGTTCTTACTTATACTTTATTCTTCCTCTTTATATATAGTTTGTTGTCATTTTTGTTCATGTTACATCTCTTCATCCCTCTTTCTGTTTTGTAGGTGTTCTGCAAATTTTCGTGCTTTTTCCGGATCCGAGAACAGTTTGCTTTGCTGCCCCAAGATAACTATTTTAAGCACCGCTGGATATTTTAGCATAAATTGATAAACTTTTTTTCCATAGGGTCGTTTTGGCTGCGTTAAACTCCTTCCTCTTCTTCAGGAGTTCAAAACTTATGTCTGGGTATAAAAAAAAAGTTTTGACCTTTGTATTCCAGTGGTTTTTTTGTCTTCTCTTATTTTCTCATTGCCTTCTCCAATATATTTTCTCTTGTCATATATCTCAGGAATTTTACTAGAATGGATCTTGGTTTTTGTTGTGGCTGTGGCTTAGGGGCTAATGTTCTTTGTGCCCTTTCTATTTCCATTCCTTCCTGTAATTCTGGCATTCCTAGGACCCTGGGAATCCATTCTTTTATAAATTCTTTCATATTTTTGCCTTCTTCATCTTCCTTAAGGCCCACTATCTTTATATTGTTTCTCCTATTATAGTTTTCTATTATATCCATCTTCTGAGCTAACAGCTCCTGTGTTTCTTTAACTTTTTTTATCAGATTCTTCTAATTTCTTTTTTAAGTCGTCTACCTCCATTTCTACAGCTGTTTCTCGTTCTTCCACCTTGTCTACTCTTTTTCCTATTTCTGTCATGACCATCTCTAATCTATTCACTTTTTCTTCTGTACCTTTTATTCTTCTTTTTATTTCACTGAATTCTTGTGTCAGCCATTCCTTTAATGTTTTTACATATAATCTTTAAAAGTTTTTTTATCCATGTATTGTCCCTTCCCTTCATCTTCCATTTCTCTGTGTAGAGTTTGATGTTCTCCCTCCTCTTCTTCTGAGTCCACCCCAGGATCTGTGTCTTTTACCTTTGTCTCTTCTGGTTTTCTTGTTGGGTTTCTTATTTTATTTTGTTGGGTATTTTTGTTTTTATTATTTTTATTAAAGGTGTCTTGGTGTTGGTCGTCTTCCTCTGGGTTGGTCATCTGCTCTTTCTCTGATTTCCTTTTTTTATTCTCTTCCTTCTTGTTCCCGTTATTTTCTATGTTTTCCTGTTGAGAGTCTTGCTGTTGTGTTATACTTGTCTGTTTCAGCGGTGGAGATTTACTCCTCAGGTGGTCCCCCCTCCCATCAGTGTTGTTTTTGTCTTGTGCATACTTTTGTTTGACTCCGTGAGCCATTTTTGTAGTCCTGAGTGTGGGGTTTCCACTGACCTCAAGGAGCGGGCTTCTCTCTCCGCAGCGGGCCTCCTCGTACAGGTAAGGCCTTTACCTTTCTCTCCCGACGTCTTTCTTTCTTCTTTTCTTCCTGTTGTTTTTGGTTTTTCTTAACCTTTTTGAACTCTTAAGGCGGAGGAATGAATTTAATACAGCAAAATCAACTTTATGGAAAAAAGGTTACAAATTCATATTAAGACATCCAGCCGTGCTTAAAATATTTATACCCGGGGAGCAAAACAGACTGTTCTCGGATCCAGAGAAAGTGCAAGAATTCACAGAAAGTTTGCAGGACAGGAGAACAGATGAAGAGATGTAACAAGAATGAAAAATGGCGATAAAGTATATATAAAGATGTAAAAACAATGTATATGTAAAGAACTAAAGAGGGAAAACAGAAGGGAAGGAAGCTTTGTTATATGTGTTAAAAAAAAAGTGTTTTCTGGAAAGGGCTGGGTGGAGAGGGAATAACTGTCACTGCAAAATCAGTTGACGCTGCGAACAAGATCACAACCCAAATGTAAAAGGGAGATGTGGTTGCCCGGCAAGGGGTATGAGGCAACTCAGAGGGGGGGGGGACTTTTGGGGTTAAGGTATTAGTGGATGTGGGAACTGAAGAGCTACTTTATGTCTTAAATGTGTTGTCGTATATTAAGTGTAATAAGAGAAAACTAAGAGATGAAATGGGGAAAAGTGGGGTGGAGGTGGCAAAGAGATGTATGCAAGATATAAGATGGCCACGTTGAACTATATGACCATAAACTTTAATGGAATACATAACCGAATTAAAAGGAAGAGGCTACTAAATTTATTGAAGAAAGAAAAAATAAATATAGCATTTGTGCAGGAAATCCATCTAACTGAAGGGGAACATAACAAACTAAAGAGAGACTGGGTAGGACACATAACAGCAACATCATATAATTCAAAAGCTAGAGGTATAGCCATACTAGTTAACAAAAATATACCAATCAAAATAGAGGAGGAAATAATAGATCCGGCAGGTAGTTATGCAATGAAAAAGTGTCAGATATACTCAGAATTTTGGAATTTGCTCAATATATATATATATATATATATATATATACACCTAACGAGGAGGATCAAAAGCACGGTGGTGCTTTGATACCCAAGTGAGAGGATGAACATTAATGTTGATTACTGCTCCACATCTGTCATTTGTAGGAGTACGTTACCAAAAAAATCTACAGTTTACGCAGAAGCAATTATCAGAAACAACTCAAAATATGGATCAAAACTAAAATGGGCATATGGGCCAAAGATTTCTCAAGGCTACAATTTCCCAAATCTCTGCAAAAACATCCTTTAATTAATTATCAATTACATTAATTATCCAGGCCTCAAGGCATCACGAAAGTGGATCTAAAATTCAGCCATGAAACACCAAAATCTGTAGACACCGTGATTGTAGTAAAAACACAGAACTCAGCCGGTCTTGCAGCATCCATAGGAGGTAAGGATATATTACTGATGTTTCAGGATTGAGCCCTCTTCAAGGAATAAGCACAGATCAGGAAATAACTGGATGGCATTAACATCAACTTCTCCAATTTACATTATATTATCACATTCCACCCCCCCCCCCCACAACTTATTGCCCCTGTTGCCTTTCCTCCAATTCTATCTCCCTTTTCCCTGTGTCTCCTTTCACAGAGCCAAAATTAATTCTCACCTCTCCTATCATCATATCCAATTAACACCCGGACTCCAGTCTTCAGTTTTTATTCTTATGCCTTCCTGTTTTTTGCTTATACTTTGAAGAGGGGCTCAGGCCTGAAACGTCAGTAGTATATCTTTACCTCCTATGGATGCTGCGAGTCCGGTTGAGTTCCTCCAGTATTTCTGTGCTTATTTAGAATCCAGCTGATGTATAAAGGGAACAAGTATTAGGAATTTGAGCAGAAGGAAGGCAGCATGTATCCGATTATGGTCAAAAACACAACAAATTCAGGGCATCCCAAAGAGTTTTCCAACCAATTAAATACTTCTAAATTGCAATCACTGCTGCACTTTAAGAAATATGTTTATTTCTGCACAGGAATTGGTCACAAACAGAAGTATCATAAGGACCAGATAATTTGCATTAATAATGTGGTATAGAGAATAAATATTCCCCAAGGAGAGAAAGGAAAGAAAGGAAGGTGAAGTAGCTCTGTTCATGAGAAATTAAATAGGTACAATTATGAGAGATGGTGACTGGGCAGTGCTGCTGATAGAGCTGTTGCCTTCCATCTCCAGAATCCCAAATTCAATCCCAACCACTGAGGTTCCCTGTGACCGCATGGGCTTCCCCCAGTGCTCTGATAGAGTCTACATCTCAAGAGCACCCAGGTTGGTAATTTAATTGGCTATTGTAAATTATTTCTCCTCCATGGGAGAGTAGAATCTGGAAGGGGGAATGGAAATTAGAAGATTGTGGGGAGAATGAAATGGGATCACTGCAGGATCAGAACACAAAACAGCCCTCGTCAAGGGGTCAGCGGTGGAGAGGATCAGAACTTCAAATTCCTGAGTGTCAACATCTCTAAGGATCTGTCCTGGAGCCTCCATGTTGATGCTCGCCAGCGGCTATACTTTGTGAGGAGTTTGAGAAGATTCAATACATCACCAAAGACTCTCAAAAACTTCTACAGAGACCATTCTGGCTGGTTGCATCACTGTCTAGTATGGAGGTGCCAATACTCAGGACAAGAAAAACTCAAGAGGGTTGTTAATTCGGCCAGTGACATCACAGGCATCAGACTTCACTCCACTGAGCACATCTATGAGAGGTAGTGTCTTAAGAAAGCAACCTCTATCCTCAAAGGCCCCCTCCACTCAAGCCATGCCCTCTTCATTTTGCTACTATCAAGACAAAAGTACAGGAGCCTCAAGACAAACACTCAGCGGCACAAGGGCAGCTTCTTTCCCTCTGCCATCAGATTCCTGAATGAATAATGAACCATAGACACTGCCTCACTTTGACTTTTTCTTTCTCTTGCACTATTTTTATTTATTTTGCAAGGTGGTTTATGTAAATGTTTACACTGTGATGGTGCCACAAAACAACAAATTTTGTGTCATTCATAACAATAAATTTTGATTTGGATAAGTGTCAAAATGGGGAGCTGATAGCCAGCATCGACCCAATGCGCTGCATGCTACATCTCTCTATGAGCTGGACTTGGAATATTCAGGAGGCACATAGCAGATGCTGGAACCTGAAGCCGAGTACAATCTGCTGGAGAAGCTCAGCAGTTCCAGCAGCATCAGTGGGAGAAAAGGGACAAAATTTTGAAGCAAAACTCTTCACCAGGACACAAGCATTCATTTTAAGGGGCTTTAACTATAAAGTCAAACAGCACGGAACAGTCAGGAGAACAGATGAGGAAAGTTGGATTAACTTATTGGATGGCAATAATCACCTGACTGGCCAAGCAGCCTACTCCTGATTTTGCCCAAGTATTCATTTCTTCATGCAGAAGATGGCACTTCTTTCCACAGTGGAGTAGCCTATCTGAAAGGCAAGAGTGACATCATGAAATATGAATGAAGCCATGAACTACCAGATATCCAATGAACATACACGCCATGCCACACTCTGCACTGGATGAGTCATTCAGAAAATCCAGCTGCCACGATGCAAGATCAAAGTCACAAAGCATGGAGGAGACTGCCCCCTCCAGTGAGCAATGAGATTGGAGCCTACAGTTTACTCCTTGTGGCTTTAGTTGAAACCAAGTCATCACCTTTATTTATCTTTCGTATCATGCTCATACGGTAAAGATGAGATAGTGTTTCTCCAGGACCATGGAGCATATTTACATAAGTTAGAATAGAAGTTAAACACATTAAAATATTAAAGACTTATACAATAACAGTCCATTTTACCCTATCCCCAAATGGCCTAATGGGAATTCAGGGGCCTAATGGCTTGGGGGGAAAAGCTGTTGCCCAATCTGGACATAAGGGCCTGAGTGCTGCAATGCCCTCTACCAGATGGCAGAAGGGAGAACAGTTTACGTGAGGGGTGTGTGGAGTCTTTCACAATGTTTACTGCCTTTCTCCTGCATCCAGTGTTGTAGATGTCCTTCATGGTAGGAAGAAAGCCCCAATAATCTTTTCCACTGATTTCACTATCCTCTGAATAAACCATTATCTTAAAAACCATTATTCGGTCTGATTAAAGGAACCCACAATAGGAACAGATTGACAACGGAAAGCATTGGTCTTTTGAGTGTTGTTATTAAATAAGATCTAATTTGGAATAATTCCAAGAGAAGATTTGTTGTACTGTTTTTGAGCTGCATCGATTCATGTTAATTACAGATTAGGTTAATTGCCTATAAAGTGTGGCATATATTTAGTTACTGCAGCATTTGGCAATATTTCTGAATTATTTCTACATGTTCACAAGCTCATCTTTTACTTGTATGATATGGGAAATGCATCACATGTAACTATTGCACAAAATTGGGCACTTTCAACTTCCACTCATTTACATCGCATTAAAGTCCTCGAGAGGGCAGACACTTCTGAAAACTATGTCCAGAATTGAGGCAACAAGGCAAAGGGTGGAGGGTGGGGTTTGGAGGGATTTGAGGTTTGAGTCCAGGGTCAAGGCCCAACCAATGCTCAGACCAGAGGAACAACATTGGTGATAGAAAGGGAGGTGTGGCCCCAACATCTTACGTGATGTCATTGGATAGGTTCAACATCCAAGGGATGAAGCGTACAACATCCAAGGCAGAATAGTGGGCTTAGTAGTGGCACCAGATGATGTGATGGGCCACGATTTGGAAAGTGTGTATTAGTTAGATCCTTCAAAAAAGTTCTTGGAAATGGTCTTAGCCAATGAAATTTCCAGTATTTTAAATGTGGTGATTAAGTCTCTTGGCAACAGGAACAGTGCTCCCTCTCTGCACTATCCTTACCTGTCCATACTCGAACCATTTCTATTTACCCTTAAGCTCTGTTCCAAGAACAGTCCAAATCTCAGCAGTTCCTCCACATGATCACACCTTTCTGATTCAGCCTGACATTACTAATATTAATTTGAAAACATCCCTGAAATGTTCTCACAAATTTTTGAACACTCTGCTTGAATGTTTACAGTATACATGGTTACCTTTCTTTCACACTTAACTGCATTTATAAAGCATTTTTATATTTATAAAATGAACCAAAAGCTGCTAGTTGTATGCAAAAAAAATTTAGACATCCAGTGAAAGTTTAATCAATCAGAGGGAGCATTAAAGGAGGAAAGAGAGGGAGAGGTTTGACATTGAAATTTGATTCCACCATACTCCTTCTAATTTAATTTTAAAAAGCATATTTATTTTAAGATGACACATACATGCTTTATTTCAGATTTCTAATTCTGATTCGATTTGTGCTGAAGATATTGTGATTAACATTTTTCTCTGCCATGGTTTTTCTCAAAGTAGACAAGTTTCAACTGATGTTGGCATGCCAATTCCATTATCCGAAAGTTGTTCATTAAGTCCCAATCAATGTGGCCCCCTCTCCTCTTCACCAAGAACATTCCGTTCATCATTTTTAAATGTAAATTTCTGCCTGCGAGCCAATGCCACCCAAATACCCCAATTAACCTGTACATTTTTGAAGGGTGGGAGGAAACCAGAGCACTTGGAGGAAACCCACGCAGCCATGGGGAGAACGTACAAACTTCTTACAGCCAGCCCCAGCTTCAAACCCGGGTCGTTGGCGCTGTAACAGCGTTGCGCTAACCGCTACGCTAACCATGTCACCCTTCGCAAGGGAGCACTGACAGTTTTGAACCAGCATGATAAGATGGCAAAGTATTTCTTTTACATTGCAATTGCAAATAGAGCCATATCTTGAAAGAATACAGAATGAACTCAAGCAAGGTGAAGGCAGATCTTTGGTTTTCATTTGGATTTTAGAGTGGCAATCAAGTTTAGGCTTCCTTCAACAGGTCAGAACCAAAAGCCACTGCAGATGGTTGAAATCTGAAGAGAACAGGAGAAAACAGTAGCATCTGTGGAAAGAGAAACAGTTAAGATTTTTTGATTGAAGGCCCTCCACCACCCCACAGATGCTATTGAGGAAAGAGATCTCTTTGGTGTTAGAATTACTACTGGGTATGTGTCATTTGAGTCAGACAGGGTTGTGTTCTATCACCAGGCCTGTTCTCCCTGTACAGTGAAAACATCATGAGAATCATACAAGACCTACCTGGAATAGGAGGACACAATATCAACAACCTCTGCTCTGCAGAACAGAGAGCAAACAGCAAAGTAAATTTATAGAAATTAGTATCGACCGTCAATCAAAAAGAAAACTGAAGGAATAGTAAAATCAAAGAAACCTGATATTCCAAATTGTAAGATCATATTGGGAAATGAATCCTGAAACAAGTTCACAACTTCAAGTACCTTGGATCATGGGGAACATCTAATGGCAAATGTGAAATAGACATAAAAGCAAGAATAGAATTGACAAGAACAGCATTTATAGAAATGAGAAACATTCTAATGAACAAGAAAACAGCAACTGACGTTTGCCTTAGAACTCTCAGCTGCTACATTCTTCCCATATTGATGTATGGCTGCGAGTCGTGGACCATCACAAATGTAATGGAATAAAGACTCAATGCAGCAGAGATGAGGTTTCTGAGAAGAATGCTGTGCTGATCATATACAGACAAGACAACAAACAAAGATCTTCAGAGAATGAACACAAAATGTACATGACCTAAGAGAATCAGAAAACAACAATCAAAATTTTTTGGACTCGTCATGTGAAGCGATACATTAGAACATTTAGTTACAACTGGAAAGATGGAAGGAAAAGGAAGCCGAGGCAGAGAATGATAATGAGAGATGGATTAACATCATGGTTAGAAACAGGGGAGGCACAACTACAATTCGGAGGCTCAGAGACTGTGATGGATGGAGAGACATGATCACCCACGCCAAACTGTAAAGGTACCTGAACGAAGCTGTCACTGTAGAGACTGCAAAGAAGCAGCCCTCTCCAAGAGTCTTGTAGGCCTCTCCCCATTTCCCCATTGATGTGATTTACCGGGATTGTTATCTGTAGGGGGCATGCAAAATCATTGAGGACCCCACACACAGCATCTTTCTGCTGCTCCTGTTGGGGAAGAGATAAAGGAGTATCAGAGCCAGCACCACCAGGCTGAGAAGCAGTTTCTTCCCACAGGCAGTGAGAATGCTGAATGACCAAAGGAACTGCTTACACTGACCATCTGAGTCTCTCAGATTCACAAAACAACATTTATTTATTGATTTGTAAAGACGAAATATTTGTCCTGCATATATATTGTTTGTTTGTTTATGTGTTATGTCTGGTTATGTGTCTGGACATTTTGTACCAAGATCTGGAGAATGCTGTTTCATCAGGTTGTACTTGTGCATCAGATGACCATAAACTTGACTTGACTTGAAAGAATATTCACCTTGGGAATGCTTGGTTATCAAGCATTGCAGCATGTTGAGAGCAACACAGCAGGAAGATCTCACTTCATTAACAGAAACTCAGATAAACATACTGACAAGAAAACCTTTCACATGCATATGCCATTTCATATGCCATTTAAGGAGGCAATTTTCCTGAAAATTCTGCTCTACCTCACAACTTTCATGCCAAGAAAGCAGATTTGAAATTTGTGGACCTGGCGTGGGATGTTAACCAAATGACCCAGTGTCTCTTCACTCCAACAGAAGACACAAGCAGATACCTTGATGGAGGGCTCAAGCCCAAAATGTTGGTTATGTATCTTTATCTTTGCTGCATAAGTACACTGTTTGACCAGCTGCATTTCTCCAGCATTGTGTTTTTACTTCAACCACAGTGCTTATAGACTTTAAAGATTCACTTCAGACACAAGAAGATACTGTAGGCACATGTTGAGTAATTGATCCACCATCACCTATTTTATACCACTCTCAGTAGTTAAAATCAGGTTATTTATGCACATCCCTTAATTCAACATCTTCTTTCCTGTTGTCATTTGTTGTATATTTTGTGCCAGCATTAAATTCTTTAGGCAGAGAACATCCTTGGATGCATAGATGATTTAATATTTTAATACATCGTGCTTCTGCAATTAGGTTCATTAAACGTCTTATATTATCTTATAACATAGAAGGAGGCCATTTCATCCATTATGTCCTTGTTGGTTCCCAGGCAACAATCCTATTCAATGAAATACAAAAGTCTGCAGACACTGTGATTGTACTAAAAACACACAGTAAATGCGGGAGGAACTCAGCCTATCTTGCAGGAGGTGAAGATATATTACCGAAATTTCAGGCCAGAGCCCTTCTTCAAAGTATTAGCAAAAATCAGGCAAGCATCTCATTAAAGACTGAGAGAGAAAGGGGGAAGAATGGGAGGGCAAGGAGTCTAGAACAACAAAAGGAATTAATTGGACATGAAAAGAAGAAGGGTCTATGACAGGAGTCAGAGGGAAAAGAGGAGGGGGAGAGAGAGAGAGAGAACTAGAGGAAAGAAGGCAGGGAATGAAGATTGGGCGTGGGGGGGGTAGTTTTATCGGAAACCAGAAAGATCGATGTTACTGCCGTCCAGTTGGATGGTGCCCAGAAGGAAGATGAGGTGGTGTTCCTCCAATGTGTGAGTGGTCTCAGTCTGGCAGTGCATGAGACCATGCACAGGCAATGTCAGCAAAGAAATGGGATGGGGAATTGAAATGGGTGGCCACTGGGAGATTCAAACTATTGTGGAGGACAGAGCCAATCTTCTTCATCCCATTTCCCCTCTTTTTATTTCCCTACCAGTTGTTCTCTTTTCCACATGCCCATCAACTCCTTTTTGACTTGCATTATGGAGTGATTAACTGTGGGCAATTATTCAACTAAGAACAAACTGCAAATTTAATGTTCACCAATAAACTACTAACCACACATCTTTTGGATCTGAAGAAATCAGAGCAACTGTTGGAAAATAACAAAGAGAACATGCAAATTCCACATGGACTGCACTTGAGATGAGGATAAAATGCAGGTAACTGTGCTGCTAATGTTGAACTCTACCTGATGAGAGGAGGCCTCGATTCGAACCAGCTCTTTTCCATTCCCAAATGGTTCTGGGTATCTCACTTATTCCCATGTTAAATCCTGAAATTACATCTTCCCTCTTCCCTGACCTACAAGTTGAACAGAAATTGATTTCTTCATCTGTAATAGACTTATTGTGGAGTTTAATGGTCTTCCCTCAGTCAAGCCATACATTAGTAACAAGCCCCTGTCTTTCATTTAAAATTAAAAGGAAGTTGTAAAAGTGACATTCCAAAAGGAGCAGCCTATCTTTATAGATTAACTGGCTCAAACAGTCACTTAGCTTTTAGTCTCTCAGTTTCTAGCCATTGGTACAGGCTGCACTTCTTTAATCCAGCGTCATTGGGGCCTGGCCATTGCTGGATCACAAAAAATGCCTGAAAACATAAATTGACCCCCAAGGGAACCCCCTATATCAAGGCTAGAAAACCTTAACAGCCCCAATAATCGGGACCGGGGTTCAAGTCCCGCGCTGGTCTGTAAGGAGTTTGTACTAATAACGGCAGATTCAAACGTACCAGACCATGGGTGTTGCTGGACCACAGAGTACAAGGTAAGAAAGGTACAACCTGTACAATTAAAAACACTGGGCAAGACTATGTGTCTTAGTTTCTTTCTCAATAGTAATTATTTAATACATTTGATAAGTAGAAGCTCTGCATCCTGTCTTCCCAAAGACATTCTAAGACCTAAAAGATATCCCCTCACAGTCAAAGGAAAACTGAAAGCATGAAAGGTGTGAAGGTACTGGATTGGCTGGTCAGATGCAGAGGCCATACAGCTGACCCTCTGCAGGTGTTAAACAGTGACGAGGCTTGAGGTAAAGTCTCGCTAACCCCCCCTCCCCCTGCCAACCTCTTATAGCTCACAGTTATCATAAGGTTTTAACCGTTTTCTGCATTCCATCTGAGAATTCTAGGTTTTTATTTTAATCATTGAAATAAAAATGTTTTTTTTTAAATAGCCAACTTCAAAATGAACAAATAACTTGAAGCATAAACAATAACTAAAATAGCCTAGTTGATCTGCTCCAAGCAACAGCCACAGGATCAGATGGATGGGGGTTACTGTGCCAACCCTCCCTGGTGCAAACCTGGTGACAGCTGAACGTGGTGCCCTGTGTCGCCTCCACAGCAGGTCTCTGTCTCTGACCAGGATTAATGGCAATCTCAGTGGTAGAGGGAAAGTGCAGTTTCACAAGCGATAAGTAGAACTGGTACAGGGTAAATAATACATTGAAATTATTCAGTTGTCCAATTAATTTGTGCTCGTATTTGATTAAATAATGCCTTTCTCTTTTATGAAGGTATTTCTCAAATAAAATATAGAAATTTGAACTAAAAATTTGAGTGGACTCGACCAGATTCAATAAAAGTTTCAAATCATGTATGAAAACAATATACAGAATAAAAAATATCCATCAATAAACATTCTTTCTAATCCTCTGGCAGTTGTTGGTATCAAGTATATCCGAGGTCTTAACCTTTCGGAAGGACCTACTAGTTTAATCGTGTTCTTGACTGTTGCAATCAATTTCCAATGTGGAATCAGTTTACAAGGGGATACCTCTTTGTCTTCCATCTGTCATTAGTTAATAACAATACCTTGGAAGATATAGGGCAGGAGGCTGTGGTCCTGTGCCCTCCTGAATCCAAGAAACAGTCATGTTTAACGAGTGGTCTTGAACAGAAGCTTGGATAAGTTGCCTTGTTTCAATTCACACATATCTGGTCTATGGACACAGTGAAGGTACCTTTGTACCACTCGGAACTGGGAGAATAGAAAAATCTTTCAGAGCTCCTTAGGGAAGGTGGAGTTTATAATATTGCCAGGTGCTGGGTGAAATTAACCTGCTCTGTATTCTACACTTCACCTCATTTTATTTTAATTGACATGAAAAGCAGAGGAAGCTCAGCAATCTGGAAATGGAAAATGTGAACCTGTGAATGAGGAGCGGAGGATGGCCATTCAGCTTGCTCGACGGGCCGAAGGGCCTACTCCAGCTCCTATTGTCTATTGTCTATTGCTCTATCGTTCAATGAGATCATGGCTGATCTAAATGGAACATCAACCTTGTATTTCCATTTGTGGCTTTTCATCCCCTTGCTCATCAAATATTGGTCCATCTTTGAGTTAAAAATATTCAGACTTCTTCCTTATGGAAGAGAATTCCAAAGATTCACAGACCTCAGAAAAATTCTACCTCATCATTAGCTTAAATGGGCAACTCTTATCTGTAAATTGTGGCCTGAGTTTTAAATTCTTTCACACTATATCTACTCTGTGAAAACCCTTCATGTTCTTATGTTTTAGATCACTGGTTTTCAAATTGCCCCCTCAACTTGCATTCCACTTATTTCCTCATCATAAGTGCTCTGCGATTAGTAAAGAATTGGTTAAGGTGGGACATGGGTGGAAAGAAAAGGCTTGAAAACCACTGTTTTTATCGTACTTAGTTGATTCATTATGTGCACGTTTTCCTAACTCCAAAGGAAATGGGCCAATGACAATTTTTCTCAAGCAAAATGTTTCTCTAACAACTGGGTCGAGAGCAGTGGTTCTCAACCTTCCCTTCCCACTCACATTTCACCTAAAACAATCCCTTACTGATCACAGAGCACCGATGGCATAGGGATTACTTAAGATGGAATGTGAGTTTTTGGAGGTTAGTTTGAAAACCACTGCTTTAGATGAATGATCCTTCTTCATAACAACTTTTTCATTGAACTTTCTTTCATTTAAGTCAATGTATTACAGCCCAAATATCTCCATGTGATTTCCTGGCTCTGACTTCGGAATGTCACTTGACCATATGTTCTTCTCACCCTTACTAATGAGTTGGCAGGTTATGAAGACCATAAAGTTCAATGTGGTCTCCTCAGTGTAATACAAGAGGAAGTGCAACACTGTCAGTGAGATTACCTACAGTTAACCTACAAGTGAGGCATTATCTAATCTCTCAAGTCAAGAGAGCAGTCCCCAAATAACTTTGAAGGATGTGGAATATATCCAGTATGTCATCAATATTTATCTTTGAACTAACAGCTAAAACAGGTTAATAGATTATTACAAAACCGCCCTCTATTTGCTTAAGAAAAATCTCTTGTTGTGGTCACGCACCACTCGAAAGCTTAAGTAGTTTGCACAATTTCAGTGCCAGTGACCCAGGTTCAAATCAGACACTGTCTGTAAGGAGAATGTACATTTACCCTCTGTCTGCACAGGTTTTCTCCAGGTACTCCGGTTTCCTTCACCCTTCAAAAATGTATGGGTTGTAGCTTAACTGGTGCTTTTGGGTGGCATGGGCTCATGGGCCAGACGGGCCTGTTTTTGTGCTGTTTGTTTCAATTTAATAATTTAAAACTTTCCTACAATAAGGACTATTCCTCCAAAGTACATCATTAGCACATCTCCGAGTGGTGAAAAGTGCTGTAGGAAATTCAAGATTAGTTTAGATGGATATATGATAGACAACATGATCATGGTGAACTGGAGGACCCTGTTGCCATGTTGTGTGAGTAGATGACCATTTGCTCCTTTATCTTTTTGATTTGAATGGATGATTTACGCTGCTGGTGCACGAGGACACCAAATTGAATTCTACGCTGAGAAATTCAGTCCAAAGGTAAAGATAATAATCACCAGTGGTGCTCACCTGTCACATTTGTGGCCCAAAATGTGAAATTAATAACACCATCACCACATGCTTTACCAGTTGAACATCTCCGTGTCTTTATTTTCCTGCTTCCCTTATTTCATCATCCTACACCTTCCACCTCCAGTGCATACCATCTGACTTCCGGTCAGGTTAATACATATCATGCATATTCATTATCATGACATCCCTCCTTTCACCAGAAATAAACTTTATATCTTTATGTTTAAATGTAAACACTTTAACACTATCAATAGCATTTTTCTGCCTTCTGAACCAACAAAACAACTTCAAATTCCCTCTTCACAAAATGTAACATAAACATGTTTTAACCAAATGTAATATAATAGCTCAACTGTTCTTCTGTAATTATACTAATACAATGCTCACCTAATATGCAAAATGTAAACATTTAAATTTATACACCTCACATGTTTAAATTCCAATACTTTTGTTTTTTTTTATTTAATACCAAATAGTCGACTAAACAAAAATGCACTTCATACAGCATTCATACATGTACTTTATGATGTATTGATCAAATCACTGTCCAAATGTTCCCATTGGATCATTTCTCTTCCTTGGTGAGTAACATTACTGCGCTTCATTGAAACTTATTCCAACTATCACAAACTTTCACTTTCGTGATAATGCGGGCACGATTAAAAATATGGCACAAAATCTTCATATCGCTTAGGTGGTTTCCTGTCCCGTCTCGGCCTTCCTGCAATGCTACTGTCGCAACTTGGTTGTTCACCCTCAGCACCAGAAACACTGCTTGCTGCGGCCTCTGGTGTTTCTGGTACTCTGGCCATTTCATCGGGAATGCTGGTAACTACCTCTGGAACATCATCTGGTCCCTCAGGTTGAGCATCTCGTATTGGACTTCCAACCACTTCACTCGGTGTAACTCTGGATTGGTACTTTTTTACACCAGACACATTTCTTTTGTACAAGACTCCAGCTGGAGACTTGACTGTCAACATACTGCCGCTTCTGGATACAACAGTGTAGGGTTGATGGTAGTAAGGTGTGTCTAGCTTACCACCACTCTCTTGCCTCACAAGAACATTATCTCCATGCATGATGTCTGAGTACCTGGCCCCACGCCTCGAGTTTGCATACAGCTTTGCTGCTCCCTTTTTTTAAGCATCGTGGTCCCTCATCTCCTGGTCGTCCCTGATTTCCTTTATTTCGGGCATTTTTGTGTGGATTTTCCTCCCATAAAGTACTTCTGCTGTACTTTTTCCTGTGGTTGCATGAGGCGTTGCCCAATAGACAGCTATATAGGATAGCAATGCTTCTCTCCAGTTCTGTCCTTCTGCATGAGCAATCCATAATCGTTTTTCAATGGACTGATTTTGTCTCTCAACTTCCCCATTGGCTTGCGGCCATTTAGGAGTTACTTTATGATGGTGGATACCTGTGGTCCTCATGTATTCAGCAAATGTCTCTGAAATGAACTGTGGACCATTGTCAGAGTATAGCATTAACAGGCAACCATATCTCGCGAAGATCTCTGCCAATGCTTGTATCGTTTTTTTCAGTGGTCGTTGACCTCATCACAGAGTACTCATAGTATCTGCTGTAGTAATCTACCACTACCATGATTGACTCACCAGTTGGTAAAGATCCGAGAAAATCAACAGCTACATCGATCCACGGTCCTGTCGGGAGTTGCGTACTCCGGATCGGCTCTGGAGGATTACTCCTACTTGTGAGTTGACACCCGTGGCAGGTTTTGATGAATTTCTCTGCGTCTTTATCACAACCTGGCCACCATACTTTACTCCTGAGGTTTTGTTTGGTATCAACAATACCTAGGTGTCCTTCATGAGCTAATGATACGATCTTCAGTCTCAACCTCTGTGGTATCACCAATCTACACCCCCTCAATACACACTGCCCGATGCAACACAGTTCATCTCTAATGGGAATATATGCCTTGTGAATGCACTTGTCCCATTGTCCACTTTGGATACATTCTCTAACTTCCATAAGTTCTGGGTCATGTTCGGACTCTTTCTCGACTTCCCTCGTTGTCACAGCCTCCGGTGTTGACTGAATAGCTATGAAGCGTACAAAGCTCTCTGCTTCTGTCCCCAATTCTGACTTGGATTGTGGGCATCCATCTTTCAACAATCTGGACAGCAGATCAGCAATGTTTGCTTTCCCGGCAATGTGAACTACTCTGTACTTGTACAGTTGGAGTCTGAGCACCCATCATTCTATCCTGGCACACGGTTTGGACCTGGCGGCGTAGATCACCTCCAATGGTTTATGGTCCGTGATGAGATCAAATTCAATGCCATACAAATATGCATGGAATTTCTCGCAGGCCCATACAAGTCCGAGTGCTTCTTTCTTTGTCTGAGAATATCTCCTTTCCACATCTGTCAAAGATCTGCTGGCATAGGCAATGATTCTTGGTCCCACATCACGCATCTGGACCAACACGGCTCCTAAACCAACAGGACGAGCATCTGCTATGACTTTGGTTGGTACAGCCGGATCATAATACCCAAGAGTATCGGCATTCGTCAGACTTTGTTTCAGAGCTGTGAATGCTTCCTTCTGCTCAGGACCAAAATGGAATGGTACACTTTTCCTGGTTAGTTTCCTCAGTGGTTCTGCCAGTGTAGCAAAGTTAGCGATGAACTTTGCGCAATAATTAACCAATCCCAAGAAGCTCCTCATCTCCGTTGCATTCTGGGGTTCACGTGCATCTACAACAGCTTTCACCTTGGCATCAGCTGGGTTCAGTCCTTCCCGTGTAAGCCTGTGTCCCATGAAATCCATCTCTGAGACACCAAACTGGCTCTTGTGTCCATTCACGGTAAGGCCTGCCCCCTGTAGTCTGGATAGCACATGCATCAACCGTCTGTCATGCTCTTCCTTTGTAGCCGCATGGACAATGATGTCATCAAAAATGTTGGCAACTCCAGGAATGCCTTGAATCACTCGATGGATTTCGTACTGGTAGATCTCAGGAGCTGCATTGATGCCGAACGATAGTCTCTTGCACTGGTACAATCCACAGTGAGTCACAAATGTAGTCACGTCCCTGGATTCTGGGTCCAGCTCTAATTGATGATAGCCCCATTTTAAATCAATTTTTGAGAACACCTGACTGGTAGTTAACTCCTGAAGTACTTCCTCCACTGTTGGTATGCGGTGTCGTTCTCAAATTATAGCTTCATTGGCCATCCTCATATCAACACACAGTCTTATGTCACCATTTGGTTTGGGCAAGATCACTACTGGCCTGACCCATTGTGTTGAATGTTCTACAGGTTCAATAATGTCTTGCTCGATCAACTCTTTGATTTTGGCTTCGACTTTCCCACGAAGTCCAAATGGAGTTCTGCGCACTGGTTGCACCTTGGGTTTGACCGTTTTGTCCACTGCTAGCTTTAGTTGTCGACCTTTCAGCTTTCCTACTCCCTATAAAACTGCAGGGAATTCTTGCTTCATATCCTCTATGACTGAACCGAATTGACACGAGCTCCAATATGAAGTATTGCCAGGTCTTGCGCCGTGCGTCTACTCAGCAATGGTTCTCCCCTCTCGTCTATGATAACAAACTCTGCTTCGGTGTACTTGTCACCAGCTTCAACAGTCGCAGTGAAACATCCAATGGTCTGCACTGGCTTGGTTGCTGTGTATGGATACAGTTTCTTTGAACACTTCTTTGATGTACAAATTATCTTTTTTTCTTTTCAATTTCTCCCATAAGTGTCAGTCAATTACCATCCTCGTCGCCAATGTCACATTTGTGGCCCAAAATGTGAAATTAATAACACCATCACCACATGCTTTACCAGTTGAACATTTCCGTGTCTTTATTTTCCTGCTTCCCTTATTTCATCATCCTACACCTTCCATCTCCAGTGCATACCATCTGACTTCCGGTCAGATTAATACATATCATGCATATTCATTATCATGACACTCACCCACATTTGTTTCTGTCATCTACCAACTTCCTCCTGTTCCAGAAGACTGCTCCTCACGATCCAACTCCTTTTTGAATGCTCTAGGATAACCATGCAAGTGGATAGGCCACTAGGAGTGTAACAATCCCAACTACTGTATAATGTTATTAATACACGGTCATACAAAATCTGCACATCTGGAATGATTGCACTGTCTAAAGATTATTAGAAATATGAGGAAGAACTTTGGGCCTCCAGCATCTCCCACGATTGTACAAGGTCATGGTCCACTTCACCCACTTGTTTTCCTAGCTCTCTTCAACGAATCAAGTCTGAAGTGAATTTCAAAGTTTTAAAATGATTTCAGTTCAAAATCTCTCTTGGAAGATACACAGCACAGTGCAATTGCTGCCAATTAACAAAGAACCTGAGATGACTGAAGGCACCACCCTTCTCCAGAAGTAAAGTGCACACAAGAGAAAAGTTGATCCCAGTATTCTCAAGCTTGCCCCACCATTCAATATGATCATGGCTAATATGTCCCAGGCCTCAACTTCTGTCTGTGCGAGATCCCCATAGCCAAATCATTCAGGCACATGACTCCCACCAATGATTTCACCTCCACAATCTTCGGGGTGGGTGGGGGGGGGGGGGGGGGGGTGGAAGGGAGAATGCCAGAGATTCACCTGGGATGACTTAGTGCTGAAAATGTAAAGAATATTTGCAGGGTCCAACAAACAATAAAAGTTTTCAAGTTTACCTTAATGTGTGCAACTACCATATAACCATATACAGCACAGAACAGGCCAGTTTGGCCCTACTTGTCCATGCTGGAACAAATCCCTACCCTCCTAGTCCCACTGACCAGCACCTGGTCCATACCCCTCCAATCCTCTCCCTTCCATGTAATTATCCAGTCTTTCCTTAAATGTAAATAACGTCCTTGCTTCAACCACCTCTGCCGGAAGCTTATCCACATCCCAACCACCCTTTGCGTGAAGAAATTTCCCCTCATGTTCCCCTTATAATTTTCCCCCTGCAATCTCAAACCATGGCCTCTGGTTTGAATATCCCCCATTCTTAATTGAAAAAGCCTATCCACGTTGACTCCCTCTGTCCCTTTTAAAATCTTGAACACCTCCATCAAATCCCCCCTCAATCTTCTACGCTCCAGAGAAAAAAGCCCCAGGCTGCTCAACCTTTCTCTGTAACTCAAACCCTGACATTCTGTCAACATTCTTGTGAACCTTCTCTGCACTCTCTCTATTTTGTTTAAATCCTTCCTATAATTTGGTGACCAAAACTGCACACAGTATTCCAAACTTGGCCTCACCAATGCTTTGTACAATTTCATCATAACATCCCACCTCTTGAATTCAATACTCCGATTTATGAAAGCCAACATTCCAAATGCCTTCTTCACCACTCTATCTACCTGAGTATCAACTTTGAGGGTACTATTTACCATAACTCCTAAATCCCTTTGTTGCTCTGCACTCCTCAATTGTCTACCATTCAATGTTTATGACCTATTTAGATTTGCCTTTCCAAAATGCAACACTTCACACTTATCCGTATTAAATTCCATCAGCCATTTCTCAGCCCACTCCTCTAGCTTTCCTATATCTCTTTTTAAGCTACGGTAATCTTCCTCACTCTTCACAATACCACCAATCTTTGTATCATCTGCAAACTTACCTATCCAATTTAACCACCCCTTCTTCCAGATCGTTAATATATATAACAAACAATAGTGGACCCAGGACTGATCCCTGAGGAACTCCACTAGTCACCGGCCTCCAATTTGACAAACAATTTTCTACCAGTACTCTCTGACACCTCCCATCCAACCATTGCTGAATCCATTTCACTACCTCCTTATTTATACCTAATGCCTCCACCTTTTTCCCTAACCTCCTGTGGGGAAATTTGTCAAAAGCTTTACTAAAATCTAAATAGACAACATCCACAGCCTTCCCTTCATCAATCTTTTTTGTAACCCCCTTGAAAAACTCTATAAGGTTTGTTAAGCATGATCTACCCCTGACAAAGCCATGCTGACTACTACCTATCAATCCCTGTTCTTCCAAATATTTGTAAATGCCATCCCTCAGAACACGCCATCAACTTACCCACCACAGACGTCAGACTCACAGGTCTATAATTTCCAGGCTTACATTTGGACCCTTTCTTAAACAGCGGAACTACATGAGCCACCCTCCAATTCTCTGGCACTAACCCCATGACCAGTGACATCCTAAATATCTCTGTTAATGGCTACACTAGTCTCCCTGAGTGTCCTTGGGAATACATGTCCCACTCAATACTCCCCAAAGCCATTCTCATTCCTTCAAAATTTGCTTTTCTCCAATCCAAAACCTCAACTTTAGGCCCTTCTTTGCTCTTCCTTAAAACTACCCTAAAACTAATAGAGTTGTGATCACTTGACCCAACTTGTTCTCCAACATTAACCTCAGACACCTGACCTATCTCGTTCCCTAACAGGAGATCCAGTATTACACTGTCCCGAGTCAGTTCCTCTACATATTGATTAAGAAAACTATCTTGCACACATTTGAAAAACTCTAGCCCATCCAGCCCTCTTACTGTATGGGTATCCCAATCAATGCAAGAAGTTACAATCTCCCATGATCACTACCTTATGTTTATTACACATATATGGTATCGCCTTACAAATTTGTTCTTCCAATTTCTTGGCCCATTTGGTAGTCTATAATACACTCCTATTAGTACCCTCATGCCTCCTCCACCCCTCAATTCCACCCAAACAGCCTCCAAACCATCCTGCCACCTCATGGCAGTAATGTTGTCCTTAACAAGCAGAGCAACTCCTCCCCCTTTTTTACCCCATGTTCTATCACATCTAAAACATCTGTATTCTGGAATATATAGTTGTCAGTCCTGACCCTCCTATAACCAGGTCTCACTAATTGCCACAACATCATGATTCCAAGTGCCAATCCATGCTCTAAGCTCATCTACCTTGTTCACTATGCTTCTACCTTCACATAGCCTACCTTCATCTTCGACCTATGGGAACTGAGCTGGAGCAGGGAGAAGCCAAGTTAGACAGTAAAATAGAACAAATAGATTTGTTTTTATTTTTTTTTAATTAAATGTAGACATACAGCACAGTAACAGGCCATTTTGGCCCACAATTCTGTTCTGCCCAATTTATACCCCATGAACCTACACCCTTGGTACATTTTTGATCAGTGGGAGGAAACTGGAGCCACCAAAGAAAACCTACACAAACATGGGGAGAACGTTCAAACTCCTTACAGACAGTGCAGGATTCAAACCCCGGTCCCAATCACTGGCACTGTAACAGTATTGTGCTTACCAGGGCACCTCTTACCTCATTTAAGATATCCCAAGGCTCTTTACATGCAATAAAGTAAGTTTTGAAGTGCAGTCACTGTCATGAGGGAGGAAATGTATAAGTAATTTGCCCACCGCAAGTTCCCACAGAAATAAAGACTCAATATTCTGTTCAACTTTGTGATGTTGAGAGAGGGGATACCGTATTCACCAGGCTGATGAAGGTCAGTGTTGACTTCTATGCCTATATCTCTGGAGTAGGATGCTGGAGTGTGTAAAACAATTGAAAACATTTATGTTGATGTCATACAGAACTGAATTATGTCTGTGACCTGGTCCAATTATCCACCTATCCCTCATCTGTCCCCAACACACCCTAATCACACACTCCTGTACCAAACCATGGAGGATTAACTTGACCCTACATCAAAGAATGGAAAATAAAACATTTCAATATTAATTGCTCTGTTATTTTCACTATTCTCTTGCTTCCAAATTAAAAATTGCTTTAGTACTGCAGTACAAATACAAGCCAAATCTTTGATATTTACCAGGATGTTGCCTGGATTGGAAAGTAAGTTTTCTGAAGCAAACATAGCAGAGCTGAGACTTCTCTCTCTGGAGTGAAGAAGGGTGAGAGGAGATTTCATGGAGGTCAGTAAGATTCTGAGAGGCTTAGATAATGTGGAGAGCCAATGCCGTTATCCCAGGGCGGGAATAGCAAACACCAGGGGTTATCTGTACAAAACGAAGGGAGGGAATTTTAAGGGAGACATTGGGGTACTTTTTTTTTTACATAGATAGTTGTGGTGGTGGAGGCTGAATCGTGATGGACATTTAAAGCCCTTTTTACACTTAAAAGCCATGTTATTGCCATATACCTGACCCGTCTCTGGAAGTCGGCTTGCTTGTTCATACAGAAGAAAAGCTGGATGGGTGAGTCCTTTTATATTGCAAGCCGGCTTCCTTAGCAAACAGGTGGAGTGTGTCGTACAGCCCCGCTTCGCCTCTGACACTATCTGCAAAAGGCCGGTTAAGTTAAAAAAACCCTCCTAATCCACCTTCGACGGTAGGCAAAGCGATCGAAAGGCAGATATTACCAGGCTTGAATCCTCTGTGCAAAAAGGATATTATACAGGCACATGGACAAAAGTAAAGGGTTACAAGGTAGGAAAGGTTTAGTTCAGTGGTTCTCAATTATTTTTTTCCACTCAAATACCACCTTAAGTAATGACAGAGCACCTATGGTAAAAGGTTACTTAAGGTGGTATGTGAGTAGAAAAAAAAGGGTGAGAACCACCAGTTTAGTATTTTTTGGTAGGAATACATAGGTTGGCACAAGAATGAAGGCTGAAGGGCCTGCACATTGCTATCGTGTTCAAATGCTATAACCAGCTGCAGCCGGTTGCTTAAACAGCATAAAACTTGGTGTAGTGCCTTGAGTTTCAAAAGCTTTAGAACCCAAGACAGTACAAAGGAACTCAGACTGTGTTTTTGAAAACCTTCATGTGAGGCAGTTGAATCAAGCACATCTAGATTCAATGGGAATA
This sequence comes from Narcine bancroftii, assembly GCF_036971445.1. Classification (NCBI taxonomy): domain Eukaryota; kingdom Metazoa; phylum Chordata; class Chondrichthyes; order Torpediniformes; family Narcinidae; genus Narcine; species Narcine bancroftii. The sequence continues at coordinate 84,367,413 of NC_091474.1, forward strand.
CATTTAGTTCCCCAAGCTCATTATTTTAAGGGTTAAAAATTTAGTTGGTAAGGCATGATAGTTCTTCAGGGAAAAGGTGATTCTTCTAGACAATTAATCAACATTGTTGCAGTACTGTGGAATAACTGAAGTGGACAAGGCCATTACATGCTCTTCAAGGCTAGGTGGTTGATATACTGTATGTTAATGCATTAGATTACATGGGTTTGATTTTACACTCGGGTTTAAATCCCCATACAATCTTGTTTTGAACACTCTCTCTTGTGCTGAAGGATTACCAGCAGGCTATTCTCAACTTGGAAACTACCCATGTTAATCAAGACTGGAATTTCCACATTTGAAGGAACTGAACAGGGAATTTATTAAAGACTCAGCGGGGAATAATGAATACTGTAGAAAGCAAGACTAATTGGTCATTCATTGCATCCCATTTATCCGATCTCAGTTGTGCGTCGAATTCATTACATTGAGGGTTTGCAGTTCTCAATGTTATGAAAGCCAAAATAACCTTTCTGCAGCACAAACTGCTGCAGAAACTCAGCAGGTCACACAGCACCCACGGAGAGAAAAAGGCAGTTGATGATTTGGGCTGAGCCCCTCTTCAGGTGTGCCGAACATCACGCAGATGCCAGAATAAAAAGGTAGGGTGGGAGAGGAAGGGGATGATAGGTGGAAGAGGGAATCAGAATTTATTGTCATGAACAAGTCATGAAATTCAATTTCATTATAAATTAAAAAATTAAAATATAGTGCACGAAAAGTGAGGCAGTGTCTTTGGTTCATTGATTATTCTGGAATCTGATGGCAGTGGAGAAGAAGCTGTCTTTGTGCACCTGAGTACTCATCTTCAGGCTCCTGTACCTTTTCCCCCCGATGGTAGCAGAATGAAGAGGGCATGGCCTGGGTGGGCCATGAGGCTGCTTTCTTAAGACACCACCTCATGTGGATGTCCTCGAAGAAGAAGTAAGAGTTGAGAGGTGACGGGGAGGGCAGGGGGACAGGAAAAGAGCTCTCTGATAGGAGAAGGAATTGAAGGGGGTGAGGAGCTGGAGGAAGGGAGTGACAAGGGGAAATGAGAGGAGAAGGTTAATGAGAATTTGAGGTTGACATTGATGCCATCTGGTTGGAAACGGCTAAGACAGAATTTAAGGTGTTGTTCCTCCAACTTCTGAGTCATCTCAACTTGGCGCAAACATGAGGCCATGGAAAGACGTCAGTGTGGCAACAATGGAAATGAAGTGGATAGCCACTGGGAGGTCCTTGCCTTTGAACGGGACAAGGCAAAGATGCTCAATGAAGTGACCTCCAGTCTACATCCAGTCTGCATCCAGTCTCCCTGATGTAGAGGAGGCCACATTGGGAGCACTGGTTGCAGTAAATGATGCCTGCAGATTCACAGGCAAAGTGTGGCTCTGGGCCCCAAATGGTGGTGAGGGTGCAAATATAGCACTTCCTACGTCCACAGGTTAAGTACTGGGGGGCACAATTAGTTCCCTGAGCTGATGCTGAGAGATGAATGATATTCTTGGATTCATGGATTTATTGGTCTGTCAAAGTTGAAATTACCTCTAAATCTTAACCTATTGAGATAAATGTTACATGAAAGGACAGTTGTGGCACTGCTGCCTTAGTTAGAGAAAACTGTGGATTCAAATTACATACATGGTCAATTTGGCAATATTAAAATGAGAAAGTACCATTGCCCTGAGCGAAAAGTCCTGCAAAAGGTAGTGGACACAGCCCAAGACATCATGGATATCGCTGTCCCCACCATCAAGAACATCTATGGGGGACACTGCGGTCAGAGAGCAGCAGTGATCATCAAGGATTCACATCACCTGGCATGTGCTCTGTTTTCACTGCTCCCATCAGGAAAAAGGCAAAGGTGCCTTAAGACTTGCACCACCAGGTTCAGGTACAGTTGATACCCTTCCATCATCAGACTGCTCAACAACAAAATCAATCAGGGACTCATTTTTGGACTTACTTTTGCACTTTGATTTTTTTTCTCTGTATTGCAGAATCTCAGGGCTGTATGTTCTCTGACAATAAATCTGAATCTGTTGCACTGTAATGGGGTCATGCAGTACAGAAACTCCCTCCTCAATTCAATGTGATTATGTTGACCATCAAACACTCTCACACATGAATCCTACACTAATCCTATTATATGGCCCTTTTACACTGCCCTTAAAAGATAGGAATTAACCACCTTTTCATCGCTTCACTCACCTGTGCGAACACACCAAATGTGGGATGGGGGGGTGATTTTCATCCTGGTAATTACCCTCCAAGGCAGGTAGCATCAGAGCTGATGCTGTGTAAAAGGCTTACCCACCTTCCCGGGATGCTAACGCTGTAATGCTCCAGGTCCCACTTCCTTTTGCACCAGCATGCCATGTTCCTATATGAAAGGTCTCACTGACCCAGTTTTTCTTGGTCCAGTGTGAATGACCCAAGCATCCTTTAAACACAGGTCATTCACACGCCAATTAAATGGGATCACCATGTAAAAGGGGTAATATTCACTCCACAATCTCAACTACTTACCTACATGCGAAGGGCAATTCACAGTGCCAGTTGATATGTCAATCTGCATGGCGTTTGGACATGGGAGAAACCAACACAGTCCATACACACTCCACACAAGCAGCACACAAATGTCTGAATCAAACTTGGATCATCACAGCTAAGAGAACCAGGCACTGCTGTTCTCTGTCCTCTTAGATTTTTATTTCATAAAAAAGACTTGTTTGTCCTTGCAGGAAAATATAAAGGAGCTATTTGAAAGGTTTTGTCAAAGTGCTGCTACAGATTCATTTGAGTCATTTGTTCCAATGAGCCCATGACAACAAACACGTTTTTATTCTCCCCACATTCCCATCAACCTCTCTACGCTCCACACTACATATCTTCTTCTTTCTTCTTCTTTGGCTTGGCTTCGCGGACGAAGATTTATGGAGGGGGTAAATGTCCACGTCAGCTGCAGGCTCGTTTGTGGCTGACAAGTCCGATGCGGGACAGGCAGACATGGTTGCAGCGGTTGCAGGGGAAAATTGGTTGGTTGGGGTTGGGTGTTGGGTTTTTCCTCCTTTGCCTTTTGTCAGTGAGGTGGGCTCTGCGGTCTTCTTCAAAGTAGGTTGCTGCCCGCCAAACTGTGAGGCGCCAAGATGCACGGTTTGAGGCGATATCAGCCCACTGGCGGTGGTCAATGTGGCAGGCACCAAGAGATTTCTTTAGGCAGTCCTTGTACCTTTTCTTTGGTGCACCTCTGTCACGGTGGCCAGTGGAAGGCTCGCCATATAACACGATCTTGGGAAGGCGATGGTCCTCCATTCTGGAGACGTGACCCACCCAGCGCAGCTGGATCTTCAGCAGCGTGGACTCGATGCATATAACACATTGTTAACTAACCTAGAATCCATGTCTTTGAGAAATGGGAGGTAACGGTTAGGGGCGGCACGGTTGGCGTAGCAGTTAGTGTAATGCTGTTAGAGCGCCAGCAATCGAGACTGGGGTTCAAATCCCACGCTGTCTGCAAGGAGTTTATACATTCTCCCTGTGTCTGCGTGGGTTTCCTGTCGGGGCTCCGGTTTCCTCCCACCCTTCAAAAAGTACCGGGATTGCAGGTCATTTGGGTGTAATTTTGGTGTCACGGGCTCATAGGCCAAAATGGCCTGTTGCTGTGCTATTTAAATTTGAAGCCAGAGCTCTGAAAAGAAGACCTGATGGTCATAGAAAGAAAGTGCAAAGTCCATACAGACACTCCTAAGCAAAGGATAGAACGAAGATTCTCGGAGCTGTCAGGTGGGAGCTCCTCTGACTGAACCACTGTGGCTGATACTTATCCCTCAATTATCAATGGTAAAACGTTCACCCAATTATTACATCAGTGCTATTGAGGATGCGCAAATCCATGAGTGACCTCAGGTGCTACACTTCAAAGGCTCACCAACGGCTGCAGAGGTTCTTAACCTCTAGGCATTGTAAGGCAACTTCCCTCTCTTAAGATGTCACAAAATGATTGTGTCAAGAATAAGGATTAATGACAGCATAAAACTTAGTTTGTGATGTAAGTAGCAACAGCTTAAAGTAAAGCATCTGAGTTTCCCAAAGTACTTCAAGTGGAATGCAACACACAAACATGCTGGAAAAACTCATCAGGTCACATAGGAAGGAAAGGTTAACCAACGTTTCAGGCTCGAGCCCTTCTGTCAGATATACGCCTGATGAAGGGGCCAGGACTGAAACATTGGTTACCCCTTCCTTCCTATGGATGCTGTGTGACCTGCTGAGTTTCTCCAGCATGTTTGCGTATAACACTTGACCCCAGTATCTGTAGAGTTTCTTGCTTAACTTCAAGTGGTGTGTAAGCAAAGCAATCTGACTCTGAGGATACTTGATCTGGGATAAAGAGGTAGGTTTTAAGTCGGAATAAGAGATAAAGAAGGCAAAAGTTTGGAGAAGGAATTCCCAAGCTTGGAGCCCAGACAGCTGCAAAGGGTGGAGTGATTAAATTCAGCCACAGGCAACAGACCAGAATGAACAGAGCACAGTGAAGCACTGCGGAGCTGGAAGTGATTAGAGAGAAAGGGAGGGGCAAGTCTACTGAGGGGTTTGAAAACCCAGTGTTTGGAAGACTCTTAAAATTGGGATTTCTTGATTAGGAATCAATGCCAGCACAGAGGTGATGGGTGAAGATGGGTGATGGGTGAATAGGTTAAGATGTGAGACACCAGAGTTTGGTTTGGTTTATAGAATTGAACAAGAGAGGTTGCCGATGAAAATATTCCAACTGGGAATGATTTATAAAGCTACAATCAGAAGGCACAGATGCTTTTTAAAGATGCATGTGATATTAATTATGGTCTTAATAGTGAATTTTGAGGGATAATTGTAAATTATGCTCTGTAAATCAACAATAACAGTGTGAGGAGACCCAACCCTGTATTCAGGGGTAGAGAAAGCCTCTTCCAAACATCTCCATGAAATCCATTTATACTCTGACAAATAAACTAGTTTAATCTGGTAAACAAAGATTCTGTCACTTTGTTTTGAGAGGGCAATTAGAAATTGGAAAAAAAAATTAAACGCAGTCACAGCAAGAATATCCAGTTCAGCAAAATAAGGGAGATATGTGATGGTACAAACACAATCCTTGAATAAATGTCAACCTCCAATTCAAACACATTTAGCCCTGTGATTGGCGCACGGAGTGAATGTGACAAGGTACAAAAAAAGAGGATAATGAGAAAAATTGAGGAAGAAAAATAAAGAACAAAAAGATTTCCCTTTACCTTCATTTTCCTATTTCTCCCTGAACACTTCAAATTGCATCAAAGCCAATGGCACACTTCCATCGTCACTGCACAGCAACCAATTTTCACACAAGAAGTTCTCACAAACAGCAATGGTCTAATAATGACCAGGAAATCTGTTTTCAAAATGTTGATTGTTGGTGTTTCTGTAATTGAGGTTAACAATCATCTCATCTCATCCCAGGAAATGTGTTTCAAATATCACTGTATTCTCTAATTGCCAGTGAAGAAACATAAAGCATAAATTATGCATTTAGACCTTTGCAAACTATTTTATTAGATTTAAAAGCAATGTGAAGACACCATAAAATTTTTAAGACTTGCCGAGGTCAAAACATGAATTTGGCCCAGCCAGAAAGAGACTGAAATGTAAAATTGTTAATTAAGTAATTGTTTTAATGGAAGTGTCATCTGGCATCTCATCTCTCTGACCCTGAAGGACAATTTCTCATGTGTGCTTGACCAGATTCTTCTAACTTTTGATAGCCTAGTGATTTAATTCAACAATTGTGGCCACAGTCTTTTTATCTTGGACAACTGTCTGATTAAAACTGGCAAATATTCATCAAAGAATTCATTATTTGATTAACAGTAAATCAAAAGCTCTGGGATTCCCACCGTTGGCAGTTGATCATAAATCCTCTGCTGCAATTTAAATGGTTGCAGCTTGAGCAGTTCATGCATCCTCCAGCAAATCTATATGCATTGAAATCAAGGAAATTTAGCTCAATAGATCATATATAGAAACTGGTTTAGCTTTGTGAAATTTCAGCTGTCTCAAATATCTGTAAAGTCTTCACAACTGGAAGTGCATTTATATATCCAAAAAGGCTGTGGTTTATTTGCAAGATATGAAACTTAAGCCACTTGTACTTTTGGACTAAGCTGCAATGATAGCAAATGTAAGTCTGTGGCTTTGTGTTGTGTTCAGAATACGTTCAATGGGTTCAAAGTGAACCAAGGCGGGACACCTGTTATTAAGTCTTTGTTTATGCAAAGGGGAATTCACAAAAATAACACATGTGCAGTATCTCACCGGAGACTTAATCGAACCGGCTCGGGAGATTCTGAATGATGTCATGACGTCAAAATGCAATGACATGATTTGGAATGCATGGGGTTTTAAAAGCTTCACAAGACTGTTTCGGTAAACATCTTTTATTGAACTTCAATTCAACTACGTCTGATCATTTTTTTTCATTCTTCATTTCGTTGGTGACCCCAACGGACCCAAACAGATTTTGGACCCAACATGGACCAGGCAGCAGTTTCACTCAAACTGCTTGTCTTTTGGTTCAGGCAGGCTGAGGTGCAGTTCCATATTCACAAGATAGAAGTGGACACCACTAAGCACTATCATTCGTTAAGCGCCCTCGACCAGGACACAGCCAGTCAAGTAATGGATTTCCTTTGGGGCCCACCAGCTCTCAGCAAGTGCGAAGCCCTAAAAGTCCTCCTTCTCCAAATTTAAGGTCTCTCACAGCATGAGCGAGCTTCACAGATCCTCTATATTAATGGCCTGGGGACCACACCCTTTCGGAGTTAATGATGGACATGTTGGCACTGGCAGATGGCAGTAGACCTTGCTTGCTCTTCGAGCAGTTTTTTTGAGAGCATATGCCAGAAGACATCCACCTCATGTTGGCTGACGAGGACTTTGATAACCCCAAACAGTGGCTGCCTGAACAAACATTCTGTGGCATGCCAAACAGCAATGTGCAAGGCCCACAGAAATTAATGTTGCATCACACCCAAAGGCCCAGGCGCCACGAGAGTGGACATTTCCCCGGACAAGCATGACTCCATGTCAACCACCTGATGTCAACTCCCTTGCACTTTTCCGGGAAACCTCATGGCCAGTCATTGCTAATGGCAATGGCAGCTGGCTACTGTCACAGCTTGCTCTATGTCTGGGATGAACTCTCCCAGTGCAAGCTTCTGATCGACATGGATGTGGAGGTTAGTGTCCTTCCTCCTTAGAGTTTTGACATCATACCAGGAATATGGGTCCAGTGCTCACTGTGGTGAGTAATAGTTCAATTTGTATGTATGGCACATTGTCTATATCCCTGAAATTCTGCAACAATAAGTTCACATGGAAGTTCATTCTTGCTGCTGTATCCCGACCATTGCAGGGTGCTGACTTCCTCAGAGCCCACTCACTGATGGAGAATTTAAAAGGGCTCTGGTTGGTGAACACCACAACATTCCAGACTTTCTGCCTTGGAAAAGCCAAGCTGCCTGCCCCGAACCTATACGCCCTGGAATAAGTGAACAACAAATTCCCCAAATTCTTGCGGAGTTTCCAGACATTGTCACTCCCAACATCTCCACTGCCACACTTCAGTTCTCCATTGCTATACCCCAACACCAGATCCTCACCTTAGGATCTCCTCTACACTCCTGCCACCCGACAAGTTGCGGCTTGCAAAACAAGAGTTCCACAAAATGGAGGAACTTGGAATCATATGCAGGTGTGATAGCCCGTTAGGTTCCCCACTATATATGGTGCCCAAAGCAAAGACCCTGCAGGAATTACAGGCATCTTAACGACACTGCCACTGCAGACCGCTACCTGTACCCCATATACAAAATTTTACAGCTAATCTTCAAGGGACCAGGATATTTTCTGAAATTTACTTTGTGTGTGGGTACCACCAAATACCTGTAAACCCAGAGGATGTGCCATCATAACACCATTTGGCCTCTTCAGAATTTAGAGAAAGCCTTTTGGGCTCAAAAATGCTGCATAAGACACTCGTCGCCAGCCACTCCCACAAAGAGCACCTGTAGCATCTGTGTTTGCTCTCCCGCCGCCTACAGGAGTTCGGGCTAACTGTGAACCGTGTCAAGTGCAAATTTGGGCAGTCCTCTATCGAGTTCATGGGACATCAGATCAGCAGCTGGGGTGTCATTCCATTGCCTAGCAAAGTAAATGCTATCCTCAAATTTGCAAGGCCCGATACCACCAAAGGAGCCCAGGAATTTGTGGGGATGATAAATTTCTAACCAGCCATAACTCCTGCCATTGACTACAGAGATTTAGAATAAGCTGAACTCAGATCCCAAAACCCATCTGGAAATAGGATCTTGCAACAGTTCTGCCAACTTGCCGCCTTCACAGTAAATGTTGCAGAATGCACTGACAAACAATGTTGTTTTCTCTCTGTTTGCAAAATCACTTGGCCCCTCTTAGGACAATAAACATCAACCAGAAATTTAAACCTCTGTCACCAGTTTAAAAGCAATAAAGCTCTCAGTTCTTGAGCCTGGACTCTGTTCAAACATGCTGGTCCATTAATACCTACTTATGCAACTTTCACAAGCACTTCTGCAAAATCAACTGTAGACACAAAGGCTACCCTTGCTTAGCTCTTGCATGGCAAATGAGATGTTTGTCGTGAAATGTGACCTAACAACTAAACCTCAAAATCTCACCCTTTTAAGATATATTTTATCATAATTTTATTAACTTATTCCAAAACATCTCACAAAGCAATGGATGGTTAATTTTGTTGTCTACAACTGTAAATCTAGACCACAATCAGTTATATAGCCACGTTTCGAGCTCTGAGACTTCCATCAAGTTATATTTACCTAGAAGGACAAGGCCCAAAACATTGGTTAAAAATCATGGATGCTGCAAGGCCTATTAAGGTCCTCCAACATTTTTGTGTTTTCACTTTAATCACAGACCTTCGTGTTTCATTCCAGTAATCTGTTATCAGCATCCTGTGAAGCTCTTTATGTACTGAGTCAACTTCTGGATTGTTTACATCTGTTTCTGTGTCAGATCATCTTGCATTTGAAACTTCACTCCCTGAAGTTTGTGTTGGATTGAACTTGAAGACTGAGGGATTTACCATCCTGACTTGACTCATTGAATGGAAAGATCATTTGTTTCAAACAAATACTCTGTACTTTGTCACTGACTTCAAGACAAGTCAATTTTATGGTCACCTGATTGCACAATTACCACCCGATAAAACAATGTTCTCTGGTCCTTGGTGCAAAACACTCAGACACACAACCAGACATAACACACATGCAGACAAACATACATATGCAGGACAAGTATTCATCTATACAAATAAATAAATATTGTTTCATGAATATCTCGGAGGTCTCACTGCCCATGGGGAGAAGTTATTCTTCAGCCTGGTGGTGCTGGCTCTGATGCTCCTGTATCTCTTTCCCAACAGGTAAAGATGTTGTACAGGGTGGAAGGGGTCTTCAATTGTTTTTTTTTTGCCCTCTTCAGACGACGATCCACGCAGCTTATGCCAATGGTGGGAGGTTTGTTGGGGGAGTGTGGGGAGGGAGACCCCAGTGATCCCCTCTGCTATGGTCCTGTGAATTGACCTCCAATCCATTTTTCTGCAGCAACTGAATATCATTGGTTCCCATCCTTCCCTGTGGTCAGCATTACTGAAGGGATCAGCCAGGATTCAAGCTGATGCTGAAATCCGGGACTTGCGTTGAGGTGATGACCGAATCTCAGAACGAATAGTGTTCCAAACGCAAGTCATACAACTGAGACCAAGTGGAAATTAGCAACGGAGTCTAGTCTTCCTCAGCATTATGTTGCTGCAGGAGCAGAGGCGTGTTCATATGAATGGAATGCTCAGCACGCAGAATAGGGAAAGTCTTGCGTTTCAACGTGCCTGAGGATTTGTCCTGGATCCTCCATGTTGATGCAATCACAAAAAGGCTCGCCAGCAGCTATTTTGTAAGGCATTTGAGGACATTTGGTACATCACCAAAGACTCTCGTAAACCTACAATTGTACTGTGGAGAGCATTCTGGCTGGTTGCATCATTGCCTGGTATGGAGGTGCCAAATCTCAGGACGAGAAGAGACTCCAGAGGGTTGTTAACTCAGCCTGTGACGTCACGGGCACTAGACCACTCCATCGAGGATATCTACATGAAGTAGTAGTTTCTGAAAAGTGCAGCCTCTATTGTCAAAGACCCCGAACACCCAGGCCATGCCCTCTTCACTCTGCTACTATCAGGGAAAAGGTTCAGGAACCTAAAGATGAGAACTCTGGGGCACAAGGGGTCTTCCCCACTGCCATCAGATTCCTGAATGATTCATGAACTAAGGAATCTGCCTTACTTTTCATGCACTATTATTTTTAATTTTTTACAGTAACCTTGTAAGATGGTTATAATATGAATGTTTTCACTCTGGTGCTGCAGCAAACACCGAATTTCTTGATTTGTTCATGGCAATAAATTCTGATTCTGTTTCTGAAGTGCCTCTTTCACTTTGTTTCAGGTCTGATCATGGATCACGAAGCTGAGAAATAAATAAATCTATCCGCAGATGTTGCCTGATGACCTGCTGAATGTTTTTGCCCATTTTCTGCTTTTATTACTTTCAATTGTACAGCACTTCACTGAATTACCAGAACAAAGCCCTGGAACGGGTCTTGAAGCCACAGTACCAGATACGAGAATTCTGCTGAGCCACAGTACCAGATACGAGAATTCTGCTCACTGAGTCACAGTAAAAAATCTCTCAGTTTGCACTCTCTGGCCTCCCTCCTGTTAATTTTATAGCCATTCATCTATCTTCTTACCCAATATAGGTATTATCTCCACACTCCCCAGCCACGAAGCCACAAAGAAACAATCAAAATATAATCGGGCGATTATATGTTGTGTGGAGCCATCAAATAGTTAAAAAAAATTCAACCAGTGATCATTTACAGGCATTGCCTTTGTGCAAGTGGATTCAATAATGTTAACTCTCCGAGGCTGCCAAGAATTTGGTTACATTTATGTTGAAGGTCTCCGCACAGGATGTAATCTCTGATCTGAACCATATGTGTTTCTTTTTCTGGTTCTTAAACATTTCAACACTAGTTAGGGCAGATCATTACAGAGTCTTCTCCCAATCATCCGAGCTGAAAGTGTGTGATTTCAATCAGCACAGTGGACACCTTGCATTCTGCCTACAAGCTGAGAAGCGTTAAGCATTTACACTTGGTTAAAGAGAAAAGACATGCTTCATCTGCACTCCATGACCTTCGACTGCACAGGTCAGGTGTAAGTGAAACGTAGAATCAGCAAGAGACTGTGGGTATCATTGCTGTGCTTGAGGTAACATTAATGAGAGTTCTTTACAAATATCGCATTGCAAATCAATCATGACCCCCCACCCCCTGCCAGTTAGTTTCAGGAATGGGGACAAACACTGGTTTGTCTTTTGGCCTTGATCTCAAACTGTTCCTCTACCTTCTGTCTTGTATTTATAAAAATTATATGCAACTATTCACTAACTCAGCAATGGTGAGCTGGCCAACCTCAGAAAATAACAGTCCATCTCCAACAAAGTTGTTATGAGGTACTTCTTTAAAACTTCAATAATCCAACTTGGTCAAGACTCTGGGGGGGAGGTGGGGGAGTCACCGGTTTTCTGCACAATGAAAGTAAAGCTCCCATCACTCTCTGTGTGAAGAAATTCCCCTTAATGTTCCCCTAAACTTTTATCCTTTCACCCATGTTCTCTGGTTTGTATCGTACCTGATACCCTCTGTGGGAAAAGCCAACCTAAATTTATTCTGTCGATCCCTCTCGTAATTTTAAATCTTCCCTCATTCTTCTATGTTCCAGGAATAAAGTCCAAACTATTTAACTCAGTTCCAGAAGTCTGGGCAACATGCTAGTAAATTTCACACAATAATCCAAATTTGGCCTCAACAATATCTTATACAACTTTACCATTACATCCCAACTCCTGTACTCAATACTTTGATTTAAGACAGCCATTATACCACAATGTCTCTTCACAACCCTATCTACCTGCGATGCCACTTTCAGAGAATTATATATCTATATTCCCAGATCCTGCTGCTCTCCCACAATCCTCAGTGCCCTACCATTTACCGTGTCTGTCCTTCCAAAAAGCAACACATCACACTTGTCTGCACTAAATTCCATCTGCCATTTTTTAGCCTACTTTTCCAGCTGGTCCAGATCCCTCTGCAAGCTTTTAGAGCCTTCCTCGTTGTCTACGAGCCCCCTATCTTACCATCCACCACTATAGGGACGAATGCTCCCATAGGTTGCAAGAGGACTTGAAGAGCTGGATACCAAATTATGAAGATTTCCAAATTGTCAGACGGTGGGTTATTGGAGTTCCACAACAATACTTCTCACAATCTCATATTTACTCTGTATCCTTCAGTAATTTTCAAAATTTACTCATGGTTATAATTTTAACAAGACAACACCCAAGTTAAACAGAGCAAGATCCCACAAATTTGTGCTATGGGCTGGCATGGTAAGCCCAACATTATTACAGCACCAGCGACCTAGGTTTGAATCTGCATGAAGTTTGTGCATCCCCCCTTGTGTCTGTGTGGGTTTCCTTTGGGTGCTCTGGCTTCCTCCCCTCCCTTCAAAAAAATGTACAGGGATTGTAGGTTAATCAGGGTATTTGTGTGACAAGGTTTCTTGGGCCGGGACTGTGACCATGCTGTATGCCACAGATATCACCGGCTCCAGTGAGCTAGGTTAATTTCTGACCCCAGTTCTCGTGTCAGGTTTCTCGGTGTGATCACGTAAATTTCCATCAGCTTCTCTGGTTCCTTGCCACGTCCATAAGATGTACTGCAGGGTTAAATGGCCACCATAAAGGTTAGTGGAAGCAAAAGAAGCAGGTGAGATGACGATGAGAGAAAAAGAATAGTTTACTGAGAAATAAATGAGAGACTGGGACTAATTGGAAAGCACTATGATCCAACATTGCCTCAGTGGGCTAAATGACCTCTTTTAAGTGATGAGCAAATGTGAAATAAATGATGAGATCGTCTGTTTCAAAGAACTCTGACTCAGCAATGTAGTATCTCATATCACCCATTATTATATCCCGAAGAGTATGATCTGAATGCATCATGAGAAATGACTGCACTAGACATAAGTTGATACACAAGACTGTTTCCCAACAGCCAGCAGAAGAAAATTACAGTAAAACATTTCAGTGTTTGGAAAAAAACTGTCATATCACTCTGTGGTGCTGTTGGTGTGAAGTGGTGTTACTCAATATTAAATTCCTTTGTCTGCTTTTTAGTGGAACGCCAACACATTTATCCTGGATTTGGCAAAAGCTGTCAACATTCATTGTTCATGTTCGAGAGAAGTAACAGAAACTTTGTGGTTTCTGCATAGGCGTAATTTAACTCAGAACGCCCAAGGTTGCTGAATGAGATTCAAAACCCTTCCATAATCTGTGCTTTATTCTTTTCCACCAGAATTTAAAAAAATTAGTTGAATTGATAAACTCTGAATTAATGCAACCATAAAAATATCCTGAAAATAGGATATGGCCGGTGACCACAGCAGCAGACCAACAAGGGGTTCAGCGGTTGAAGGACCCACACAGGCTACAGGCTGTTGGGAGACTGGCTATTGGAGACTGGCTCATGGGATCTAGCTATCAGAACCAGGATTCAAGAGGGTGCTGAGTGCAAGAAAGGCTTCCGAAGAGCCTCATGCGCTGAGGGCTTCCTGATTGTATCGAAGGTTTGGACCCAATTGGTTAAACTGGAGTCTGCACAGATGCAAAGGCTGCAGGAGCGCTGGAGGTGAATCTGCGGATACTCAGTGTCTGTGAAGGAATTCTCTTTTGCTTCTCTTTCTCCCATCATTAGGGGTGCCGGGCAATGCTCATGGCAACTCTTTGCCTCACGGAAGACAAAAGATGAAATATACAATGTATATTGCATTTTTAATGTATTATTATGTGAAAAGAAAGGAACCTAGGTAAATATGACTCTGTTAATACAGGGCATGTGAAGTTCTAATATGATCAGTAAAATATAGAAGAGCAGTCAGCCACTCAGACCATTGGATTTGCTTCACCATTCATTAAGATTCTAGGTGATCTGCTCTTGGACTTTCCTATCTATTTCCTATAACCTTCAACTTCTATCTAGGTTGAAAATCTATGTCAGCCTTGAATATATTCAAACGTTCAGGCTCTGCTGCCTTCGGTAACATAGAATTCCTAATTCAAAGTCCATCTTGAATCTGTAACTCCATTTTTTGGAATGATGCTTTCTCCCAGCATGTGCCCTGTCAAGCCCCTTCTGAAAATCTCTTCTTTCCTTCTGAATTCCAGTGAGTAAGAGCTCCTGATTCAGGGTCAACATCTTTCTGTGAATCATTCAGGGACCCATTGCCTGAAGTGCCTCCAAAGCAAATATATCCTTCCTTAATTATGGAGACCAACACTTCAGGTGCAATCTCACCAATCTGCTGTACAGTTACAGCAAGAAGTCTCTTCTTGTATATTCCATCCCTCTTTCAATAAAGGCCAGCATTCTATGCCTTCCTATTTGTATCTGCATCCCCAAATCCCTCAGGGTGGCTGCATTCTGTTTTCATTCCTTTCCTTCCACTGATTATCTCTCCCTTTCTTGTGACACTTTATTACACTTTTCAATTTTAATTTTTAAAAAAATGTTTAAATTATTTTTTTTAAATTTAGACATACAGCAAGGTAACAGGCCTTCCAGCCCACAAGCCCGTGCCGCCCAAATATACCCAATTAACCTACAATCCTGTTTTGAAGGGTGGGAAGAAACCCACAAAGCCATGAGACAAACTCCTTCCAGACAGTGTGAGATTTGAACCCGGGTCACTGGCATGTAACGGCGTTGCTAACCGTGCCATCCAATGCCATCAATGTTTTCTGCAAATTCATATATGTCACACTTTCAGGGCATTTAACCTTGCTCATTTAACCTTTAAGGAATTTGAATATATTTGTTTGATTGTTTGACTATTTTTCTTGCTATCACTTCCTTAATAATAAAGGCAGAAATTTTGCAGTGATAGATGTCATTCTCACTGGCCTATATTACTCTCTCACTTATTTTCTAAAAGTCAAATTGCATTTCTGCTTTGTTCCAGTCTGATGGAGCCTTTCCAGAATCCAGGGAATTTTGGAAGATAGCAACTGATACCAACATAAAAAATATGAGCTTGCATTGGACATCCGGCCCATAAGCCTGCTTCAGTTTTAATCAAGGAAACTGTCCCTTTGTCTGTAGCTCTCTCCCTTGTCTTTTCTTTCAACTCAGCTGTGTATTCACAGAGCCAAATTCCCCCGCCCCCCCACCCCACCCCAATCCCACTATTAATTCTCACCTTTCCTCTCTCTTGGCCTCTTCTCCATATCCAAACATCACATTTTGTCTATTGGTATGTTTTCCTCACCCTGCCACTGCCTGCTTCTTACCATACCCTGAAGAAGGGCTCAGGTCAAAAATCACTGGGAATATCTTTACCTCTTGTGGAAACTGCAAGACTGTCTAAGTTCCTTCAGCATTTCTGTGTTTTTGTTACAAGTGCACTACCTGCAGACTTTCGTGATTCACTTCAGCAAGAGCAAGGCTGATTCATTCCATTTAGGTTTTTGTTTAATCATTATTGGTTCCTTCTCACTGTGTCTACACAAAAGCCTGGAACATCTGCAGAGCAAATATACAAACACCAGGATGCTCTTTATTGACTACAATTCAGCATTTAATACCATCATCCCCTCAAAACTGATCAGAAAACTCCAAGACCTGGGCCTCAAAATCCCACTGTGTAATTGGATCCTGGATTTCCTCACTTCCAGACCACAATCAGTGAGGATTGGTAAGAACATCTCCTCCACAATCTCCATCAGCACCCGGAGCACCACAGGGCTGCGTACTCAGCCCCCTGCTCTGTGTGGCTCAGTACGACAACAACACCATTTACAAATTTGTTGACGATGCCACTGTAGAGAGTTGTATAAAAAGGGAGCAGGCAGGATGAAGATTGAAAACTTGGCTGAATGATGTACTACTCAATGTCAGCAAGAGCAAGGACCTGATTGAGGACTTTAGAAATGGAAAACCAGAAGTGTATTATCCAGTGACCATTGGGTGAATCAAAGGTGGAGAGGGTGAGCCAATTTAAATACCTATATCAGAGAACCTTTCCTGGGCCCATCATGAAGAAAGTACACCAACACATCTACTTCTTCAGGAGTTTGCGAAGGATTGGAATGTCATCAGAAATCTTGACAAACTTCTAAACCTCTGAGAGGTAAGCCATGCAAAAGATAGTGGACAAAGCATAGTTCATCACAGGTAAAACTACCGGACCATCAAGAAAATCCACATGGAACGCTGCCATCAGAGAGCAGCAGCAATCATCAAGGATACATACCACCCAGAGCATGCTCTGTTCTCGTTGCTGCCATCAAAAAAGATATACAGGTGCCTCCTGTAACAAATTTAACATTTGGGGAGAATTTATAAGATTTAGAGTAGGTCACATATATACACACATTTTAAAACAGATCTTATTTGAAAGACTGAAGAAATACTATCTTTGGAGAATGTAATCACCACCTTTCACAAGTAGGTGTTAATTGAACTGACACCATAAAAATGCTTGACCATTGTCTTGCTGGAGTCATGCTGTCTATAAGTTTCTTTTCTTCTTTGGCTTGGCTTCGCGAACGAAGATTTATGGAGGGATAATGTCCACGTCAGCTGCAGGCTCGTTTGTGGCTGACAAGTCCGATGCTGGACAGGCAGACATGGTTGCAGCGGTTGCAAGGGAAAGGTCAATTCTAGGTTTTGTTTACCAAAGATAACAACAGATGGGAGCAGAAGAAAGAACTCTTGCTGTTTGCTGGAGAAGGTGAGGGTTTTGCAAGACATGAGTCACATGCTCTCTTTGGAGTTTCATTTGGAAAAGAGAGAGTTGAGTTAACACCTCAGTCAGTCAGTCAGCGTGTGGGACACTGACAAGTAACTGAAAAGTGCAATCCAGGAAAAACTGTTTGAAACTGATGAAAGCAAGTTCCAGAGCAGTAGATGGCTGGAAGTGCTATTTATCTGATGTTTCTCTTGAAATAGAGGAAGGAATGGAACTCTGTGGTAACTTGAAGAAAGAGGTTAACATCTGGAAGACCCTGATGGGGCAAGTTTCATCAGCGAGACCCTGAGGTGACTCGTGGCGGTACCTCAGTTGTGGAAATCCTGGAACAACAAATATCTCTCTCTGCAAACCCTACAAGAACCTTCCTGAACCGTAAATATTTACCTTTCAAGCACCAAAGCCTGGTGAACTTTATACACGTTGAATTCTGTGCACAGTATAAGAGTTGCCTACATCTAGAGAACTTGGAAGAAGGAGAAGTGAGATTGAACCAAAGAACTTTTCTTAAATACACACACATTACATATATGTGCGCTTAGAATTAGAAGTGGGTAATTTGGGTTAGTATAGAGTATAGTGTAAGTATAGAGTTAAGTTAAAGTTTGATTCCATTTTCATGTTTGAAGTTGATTAAAAATAACTTTTGTTTTAAAAACCACTTGTCTTGTTGAATGTCTATTGCTGCTGGGTTTTGGGGTACTTTGGGCACGTAACACACCAGATTCAGGAATAATTACTCCCAAGATATTCTGATTGAACTTTCTCATTGCTTGTTGTTAGCAAGCAACTTTGTGTAGCAAACGAGTGGCTGGAGGGACTTAACAGGTGAAACAGCATCTGTGGCAGGATCTGGATTAGAATCCAGCGTTATTTGTACATTCGCCCCATTTCTCCGCCAGGTGCTCAGATTTCCTCCAACATACAAGGTTTATATATCAACTGGTCATATGTGTGTGTTTGGATGGTGCAGGCTTGTGGGCCGGGCCAGAAGGACCTCTTGCCATGTTGCATCTCTAAATTAATTTTTTTTAAAAATCATGTAAAAGATCATTTTCACTTGCTTGAGAAAGCTGTTTAGACCATGGTGTAACATTGCACATAAAAAACAACACCTTGAACAGGGTAGCACTCCCTTGGTTCCACATCAGGCATGTTGGTTAGATATTTGTCTATTGTTGACTTCAGAAGGAAGTCAGGGGAACGTGACCCAGTCCTCATCGAGGGTGTAGTAGTAGAGGGTCAAGAACTTCAAATTCCTGGGTGTCAACATCTCTGAGGATCTGTCCTGGAGCCTCCACATTGATGCAATCACAAAGAAAGCTCACCAGTAACTATTCTTTGTGAGGTGTCTGAGGAGATTCGGCATATCACCACAAATTCTCAAAAACTTCATTAGGTTGCCCCACTAGCTGGTATGGAGGCAGCACCTCTCAGAATAAGATTCAACTCCAGAGGGTTGTTAACTCAGCACCAGACTTTACTCCATCGAGGACATCTACATGATGGGGTGTCTCAAAAAAGCAGCCTCTATCCTCAAAGACCCCACCACCCAGGCCATGCCCTCTTCACTCTGCTTCCATCAGGAAAAAGGTACAGGAGCCTAAAGACGAGCACTCAGCGGCACAAGGACAGCTTCTTCCCCTCAGATTCCTGAATGATCAATGAACCAAAGATACTGCCTTACTTTCCATGCATTTTTTAAAAAATGATAGTAATGTTACAAGATGGTTATAATATGATTGTTTCCACTACGATGCTGCCACAAAACAGCAAATTTCTTTTCTATCTAAATTTTTTTATTGAGTTTAAGATATAAGCATAAATGCAAAATTGACAATGACATACTAATTCATTTGTTTACAAGTAAGCAAGCATGAAAAAAGCCAATAAAAAATAGATAAAATTATATCAATAATTTCTTGTAATACCTCAAAAACATTTAATGGAATTGATTCATACAACCATTAAACCCTTTTAATAACGCATAAAATTTAAAAAAACTAAAAACTAAAGCTATCTCTAATGTAACCCTTCTCTCGAATCGAGGTTACCTTTTGAATTAATAAAAGAAAAATCAATAATGTGAAACAAACAATGAACAACCAGGACATAAAATAATTGTTAATACTTCCAATTATAAAAAAATTCTAAGAATGGACCCCACAATTTCATAAATTGAAACTTTCTATCTTTCATGACTTGTTCATGACAATAAATTGTCAATAAATGCGTCTCTGGCCTCAGAGGTGAGAGTACTCTTGCTCAAGCAGAATGTTTTGACATTATGAAGATATTAGGGAATAACTGCAACTATTTTTGTTCAAAATCTAAATGCTGCAATTGCAACGATTTGTTTTACTGAAGGAAAAGCATTTTAAAAGCAGCTTTAAATCTTTATGAAATCTGTTTGTCTGATGTTTCTTCCTGAGCCATTATTATGTACCTTGCCAGTAAAGCCATCACCTCCTGTTAAATATGATTTTAAAAGCTCATTCCCTGCTGTTAAACAGCTCCTTCCTCCACTTGTATCACACAGATAAGAGTTCTCTAATTGTTCAGGGCCTGTTTGAACTTTGACCACTGTGGCTCTGTCAAGACCTAACATTCCATAACAATCAAAGAAAAAGCGCATTTATTTGTTTTATTTCCAGACAGGCCTGTTAGTTCAGACAGGAGCTTGTTAAAAGGGAACAGAAACAACGGAAAGCTTTGGAGAATTCTCAAAACCCTGCAGACTTCCCGACTTCTTATCTCAGTATTTTCTATACTCATCACATCTATTGCCATCACAACATAATCAAAGGCTGACTGGGTTGCTTGCAGCGTGTATTTAAAAGTGTACTGGAATAATTTTTAGAGGAATTACTGCAATATTTTGTGTTCATGCATTGAGCATCTCATTTAGAAGAAAAATCCCTTTTTAAGGAATTCAAAACGATTTTGGTTTCATCCAACTGATCACCTTGCAGTTGAATACATATTTTATTGATGCTTAATCCAGAGAATAAATAAATTGTTTAGCAGTCGGGCGCAGAGGGTTGGGGTGGAGGGATTGTGATTTTTGCAATATTTATTGGTCAGTACTTTTGTCCCCAACATTTTCAATTACATTTTTCTTTTCTGTTTTTAAATGCTTCTGAGGCCTGACTCCTCCCTGCCTCTGTAACCCAGATCATTGTTAAAACAGAATGCTTGAGAAACTCAGCAGGTCAAACACTGCACTTTATGCAGCAAAGATAAAGATGCATAACCAATGTTTCGAGCTTGAGCCCTTCATCAAGGTATGAGCAAAATGGAGGCAGGCAGGCATCCTAAAATGGTGGGGGGGGGGGGGGAAAGGACCACAGGAAGGAGGTAATATGTGGAGAAGATTGGGAGGTTACAACAGCACACAGGGAGGGGGGGATGGCTCTGTGAATGGAGAGGGAAGGGACTGGAGAGCTGGAGGAAAGAAGACAGAGGGATGAGGAAGAGAGGAAGAACAGGGAGTTGGTTTACATCACCTTCTCTGATGTTAATGCCATCCGGCTGGAGAGGGCCCAGATTGAACATTAGGTGTCTGACCTGCTGAGTTTCTCCAGCATTGTGTTTTTATTTCAATCACTGTGTCTACAGACTTCTGTATTTTACCCAGAGCACTGTCCTCTTTTGTTTATGGCTTCTCAGTCATCTCTTAAAGTTAACTTAAAAGATTTAATTTTTATTTAATTTAACCATTCCACCACAAGCTGCAGCTGCCAATTCCCCAAACTTCTGGAATTCCCTTCCCAAGCCTCTCATCCTGACAACCTCATTCTTTTGATGAATCTTTAGCCGTCTTATGTCGCCTTTATGCAAGTCAGTGTCAAATTCCCTTTGATAATTGTGATATGTTTATTTATCTGTATGTAAATCACAGAATCGTGCAACAAACAGGCTTTTCAGCTTATCAAACCCATGCCATCAAGTGTCAACCAATACCAGCCTATTTTATCAGCATTCGGTCCATTGCCTTCTCTGCATTGGCAATTCAAGTGTTCATTTAGTTCTTGTTAACTGTATTCACCATTCCCACTGGGTTCCAGATTGCACCAACCCTCTGGATAAAAGAATTCTTTCTCACATCCTATCTAAACTTCTTTCCTGTTATCCTAAACTATGCCTTCAAGTTTTAGACACTGCTACTGTGGGAAATGATTTCCAAATATCTACACCATCTATGCTCCTTATAATGATGATAACTTCTACTTGGTCCTCCTTCAGTCTCCTCCGTGATGAGGAAAGCAAACCCAACCTATCCAATCTGGCCTCATAACTGAAGTGTTCTGCCTGGGCACCATCTGGTTAATCTCCTCCGCACTCTACTCATCCACGACAGGCAAAACTCTTCCCAGTATCAAGAACAACTAGAGGGAATACTGCCATCGGAGAGCAGCAGCAGTCATCAAGGATCCACATCACTCAGCACACACTCTGTTCTCACTGCTGCCATCAGGAATAAAGTAGAGGTCCCACAAGATGCACACCACCAGGTTTACGAACACCTGCTGCCCCTCCACCATCAGACTCCTCAACAACAAACTCAATCAGGAACTTATTCAAGGACTCTTAATTTTGTACTTTGTTTTTCCTCTCTATATTGCACAGTTAGTTTGTTTACATGTGCACTTTAAGTATAGTTTTTTTGCACTACCAATAAGTGGTAATTCTGCCTCGCCTGTAGAAAAAAGGGTTGAATGTACTCTGACAATAAATATGAAATCTCAAATCTATGGTGTGTCTGATATGGAATGAATGGGATGGCCTTTGTGTGTTCATAATTTTTGATTATTGTGTGCCTTTCATGTAAACCAGAATAAAGTACATACCTGTATATGGAGTACTTCCACGCCAAACTACAGTATAAATGGTATGAAAATCTGCAGAAGTGCTGGGGGGATCTCAGTCAGTCACGTAGCATCAAGATATATTACCGATGCTTTGGGGATGAGCCCTTCCTCAAGTTAAAGAAGAGAGATAGACACCAGTACTAGAAGACTGGGGGAGGGGGTGAAAGGAAAGAAAAGGAGAGAAAGGAATGCAGACCATCAGATAACAGGTGTTAATTGGATATTGATAAAAGGACAGGAGAGATGACTGGTGACAATTGATTTTGGGTCAATGTAAGGAGGGGAGCTAGAGGACAGGACACATGGAGAAAGATGGTGGGGGTGGGATATCTAACGGAAAGCGTACATTGATGTTAATGCCACGCTATTGGAGAGTGCTCAGATGGAAGATGAGGTGTTGTTCTCCAGTTTGCGGGAGCAATGAGACCATCAACAGCCATGTCAACAACGGAATGGGATGAGAAATCAAAATAGATTGTCTTCAGTTCGAATATAGGTCGGGGCTTGTGGTGGGGGGAAAAAAGAGAGTGGAAGAGTGAAAGAAAAGGAGATGGGGAGAGGTAAGGAGAGGGTGGGGGTGGGGGCAAGAAAATCTGCAGAGATGCACTTATCCAACAAAAACTAACATTAAATCAAGGAAAGACAGTGATAAGCTTCAGAAGTGTGGAACTCAGTGGACACACAAAACACTCAGCAAGCTTGAGACCGTGGCTCTGTGTGAGCAGGAGAAAAATGGTGGCTCAAGGGGCATGGTTAGTCTTGGGAAGAACAAGGCTTGTGGTTTATTCATAACCATACGAGATATTTATCTTGGGAAATAATATGCTTAATGTGAAAAGCATGGCTGAGAATGCTTTGGCAGTGAATACTGTTGTTGAGGAATAAAAAATCATTTTACTCAGAGATCAAATCGCCCACTCAAAGGTTGCTGCATGATGTTTGCAGAGGTAGTTGAGGAATTCAAATTCAGCATTTAGGACAGCAGAGAGCTGTAAATTCAGCAACCTAATCAGAAAATAGGTGAAAGAGTGAATTATTGTGTGGTTCCACTAAAAGATCTTTCAAAGAGCTTCATGTTCGGAGATTTTTAGTTTTTGTTCACAAAGACAAATTTTTGTCTGGGTTAAGGGAAACTAAAGGATGCAATCTTGGCTTTTAGGCATGTGTAAATTTTACATTAAATTTAGACATACAGCACGGTAACATGCCCTTTCATCCCACATGCCAGTGCTGCCCAATTACACCCAATGACCTACAACCCCCAGCACATTTTTTGAAGGGTAGGAGGAAACAGGAGCACCAAGAAGAAACCCATGTAGGCACATGGAGAATGAATGAACTCCTTGGTGACAGCTCGGCATTCGAACTCCAGTCCAGGTCATTAGTGCTGTAATGGAATTGCATTAACTGCTACGCTAACCATACCTTTGTGTATACCACATGGCCTGACTCTTGACATGTTGTACCAGCAACTGCAGTTATTTGGGAATTGGCTTAGAATAAACTATGTTTTGTTGGTAACTCCATTATTTAGCTTATTAAAACAGAGTCACTGAAGAATCTACATACAAGGGAAATGCTCCTGGGATATGCTCAGCATCTAAAAGCCTTTTGTTGTTTACAAAATTTCTGATTCAAGTGAGTCAAGCACAGAGCAAGTTGAATATTCTCAGAGAGAACTGTTGAATGCGGGAGGCAGTTCAACATCTCCAAAGATTCACAGGAGTTGGGGGCTTATTGATGTCAACCAAGTACTGCATCGCCAGAATAAAAATCATTGCGGCAAACCAGAGAGTCTCAGAAGCAATCCAGGAAAGGGAAAGTTAGATTAAAAAAGATAATGTCACTTCAAAAGGGATAACAGGGAAGATGAAAAGCCCAGTCTGCAGGAGGTCAGAGAGAGAGCGAGAGAGTCAATGTGAAAACAGAGACTCAAAAATGGAAAGATTCAAGAAGTAAACAAAGTAAACTGGATTAACAGTGAGCAGCCATGTACTGTACAAAATACAATGCATGACCCCAACCATCAGAATTTAAATTTAAATGTATTTTATGTTAGCTTAGCATCAAGGTGTTTAGAATGTGCAATACAATGTATTCATAATTCTGCATAGTTGTGAGGAAGTGTCAAATGAAATACAGGATGTGACCCCCGATTAATGTCTGGACTGGATATCACAGAGATATTAAATTCAACTCAAAAGTCAAGTTTTTTTTAGTAACAATGATTAAATGTAACAGAGTAAATGTAATTTTTGTTCTGTATATACGCATGCTCAATTTTATACACAAACATTTTATAAGACAAATAATTACTGACAATCTCATGTATGTAAACAGTTAACTGCTGATGAATGCGAGTGTACCTTAACTGTTGATGACAGAGCACAACCTGACATTGCTGTTAGTTGAGAGTAGTGAAAGGTATTCCACAAGTAACTCAAAGTCTCTTATTTGCCATGGTTAAGTACCAAAAGTAAAGAGCTTACCAACACTGCAACAACCCATGAACCACTACAACCACAAGAAATAGCCAATCCAAGAACACCAACATATTAACGTCAACTTTTGTCAAAATCGAGAATAACAGTTTTCTTATTGTCATCCACAAATGGTTAAAATTGATTTAAATCAAACATTCGGCAGCAGGGGAGTGCTTCATTGAAGATTTAATTTTTAAAAATTTTAATTTTTTAAATTTAGACATACAGCACAGTAACAGGCCAGTTTGGCCCTACAAGTCTGTGTCGCCCAATTTAGACCCCATTCACCTACTCTCCGGTACGTTTTTGAAAGGTTGGAGGAAACTTGAGGCCCCAGAGAAAACCCACGCAGACACGGGGAGGACATGCAAACTCCTTACAAACAGTGCAGGATTTGACCCCAGGTCCGGACCCTATCACTGGCACTGGAAAGACAACTGTGAAATGTATTTTGCTGTTCATCCAATGACTTCAGAATTGGTGCCTGACAATGGATTACGTTCTCTGCAGTTCTATTAATTTTTTTGTGATATACCAGCATCAAACATTTATTCATTCCTGCTGTCCGGTGAGAGAAGTTTCATTATCCGTGAAAAAAAACTTTGAAGAAGCATGTCATTCAATGTTCCTCTCCTTTCACAATAACTTGTTGATTGTTTAACTTTTTGTTCAAATACCAGACAAAGCCAAGTCTGCAACGATTTTACTCCACCTGAACCATTAACACATTGTCTTTGCATCCGGTAGATTTTGTTGTACTTAAACAGAGGAAAAAGTAGAAAGGCAACTATTGAAACCACAGTCAATATTCAAATTAAAGGAAAGCAATTTCCACTAAGGTGAAGTCACCAGACCAGTGAGCAGGTTTGAGAGTCAGGATGGGATTTCACCAAAGTTATCCATGCCAACAGTATTAATAGTGAAACCCCAAATGATCTGCAGTCCCTGTATATTTTGAAGGGTGGGTGGAAACTGGAGTGCCCAGAGGAAAACCACGCAGACACAGAGAGAAGATACAAACTCCTGACAGACAGCACCAGATTCGAACCCGGGTTGCTGGCTCTGTAACAGTATTGTGGTTACTGCTATGGCAACTTGCCCCTTCCACAGGGTCACTATTCATTGGAGGGAAGTAATGTCACTTCATCCTATACCTGGATGGCAGAACTTGTATCCTTGGACTGTGACTCCTGGTCCTGGACTTGAGAACATCTTTCTTGCTTCTCATCCATTCAGATCCTCACACATCACTAAACCATAGTAAGCACAAATCCAATCAACTTAATATGTCATCCTCTGTCAGTCTTACCAATGCAGGAACCTGTCTGAACATCCAAAGACCAAAACCGCATGCAATATTTGATCTCATATCCTGACCCTGTACAGGTATATACAAATGATGAGGGCCATGAATAAGGTCAATTGTTTTTCCCTTTTCCCTAGGATGGGGCGGGGGCACAGATTTAAGGTGAGAGGGGAAAGATTTGAAAAAAGACCTGAGGGGCACATTGTTCATTAAGATGGTAAGTACGTAGATGAAGTCATAGAGTTGTGTACAATTGCAACATTTAAAAGACATTTGGACAGATACATTGAAAGGAAAAGCTCAGTAATATGGGCCCATCACATGGAAAATGGACTTTTCTCAGGTTGGCATCTTGGTCAATATCTATAAATTGGGCCAAATATATATGTTTATGCTGTGAAACTCCATCTCTACATACAAAAAGAGGTTGCATGTTCAAAGACCTAACAACATCAGAGATCAGGACAAACTGAGGAGATGAAAAAAAGATACTCAACAGGCTGAGCAAAGAACTCAGCCAGTCAGACATCATCCATGGATACAAATGGGCTGTCAGTGTTTCATATTGGGCAATTTGGGGCTCTTCATTGAGATTGAAGAGAAAAGGGAGTGATATGACAAAGAGAAAGGGGGAAAAAATCTGGGGAGGGGCCAGGAGGTGATGGGTCATAAGACAGAAGGTGTGAGAGGTGGCAAGAAATTAAGAGCAACAGACCACTAGGGAAGGGAAGGAAATAAAGGTTAGAGAGAAGAAAAAGTACAGGAGAAAATAAAGGAACGAATGGAGACAGTGAGACCAGATGGGGATGGAGGTTATGTAAACTTGGAAAAATTGATGTTCATGCTATTAGGTTTAAGGCTGGCCAAGGAGAATATTTAATCAACGGTGAAACATACTTTGAAGAAGGGCTGAGGCCCGAAACATCAGTTCTATATCTTTACCTCCTATGGACACTGTTGATTTCCTCCAGCATTTCTGTGTTTTTACTATATTGAATCAACATGACTGAATCTGAATTTGTGGGTTGTTTTTAACGTACGTGTTATCAGAGAGGTTTACAATTGTGTAGGTTTATGATATGAGCACACATTGCTGAGTTTTGCTCTACATTCAATTGCTTCAGAACTCCAAATATCATGTCGATATAATTGTGATCAGAGTACAGCAGTATTTCCTCCACTGTCCAGATACATCCCAAATAATACCACAATAACACACCAGGAGAGCAACTTGGGGGGGCTTTATGATTTTCTACAGAAATAACAGTTGTTTATCACATCATATACATTTTACATTATTCAGCATTTGGGCACCACTGATAACGTCAGTAAATCACCCCTCTCTTTCGGCCCTTGGGACATCGGGGTGAGCGGTCGAGAACAATTCTTGATGATACTCCTAAAGGGTTTCTAGACAGTGAGCTCAAGAGCAAAACCCTGTTACAATAAAGGAATGGTTAGACGTGTAGAAGTCAGGATACTATGTGAATTGAAGGGGGCTGCAGGTGAGATATGCTCGTGCTCCTGGTGTCTTTGCCTTTCTGGTCGGTGGAGGTCACAAATTAGGAGGATTCTGCTGGAGTAGGCTGGGTGAGCATTACTGCAGCACTGTGCAGCCACGGTGGAACAAAACAAGGAATGATGCATCTTTTCCCAATACAATAGCAAGCTTCTGAAGGGGTCATTGACACTGCTCTCATCCTATGGCGAATATTCTACAACACTGCCAACTTATGCCTTGTAGATGGTAGAAAGGTGTTGAGGTGCTAGTGGATATCCAGTTTGTCATCTGCTCTTATTGTTATTGTATTTATGTGGTCAATTATGATCCTTGGAATGTTTGATGCTGGAGGGTTTGTCAATGGTCAAGCCAATTATTAAACTGGAGAACAATTTTTTTTCCAAAAAGTTTGCAACATGAAAAATAATTGAAGATTATGATAGACAATTTCAAGCTGAATGCAAAGTTAATTTCATGTAGGAAGTTGGAGAAAGATTAAATTAACATTTATTGAATTTAGCATGTTTAATTGCATCATCATGCTGTGACGTAGCATTAGTTCAACTGACGTAAAGAATATTTTGCTGCTTATTTTGTACTCAGCATCGGATGCCGCTCGTGTCAGTGTTCGACAATAGTCAGCCAGCATGGATGGATTCTCGTTGCCCTGATACCGCTTTTCCATGATTGCAATGTCCTGGTGAAACCTTTCACCGTGTCCGTCACTGACTGCACCAAGATAACAGGGAAAACGTCCAAGTGCGAATGCAGAAAATGAATTTTCAATAACATGTTGCACTTCAGTTTTGAAGTAGACTTAAAATATGACAGGAAATCACAGAAACAGGTTGTATCTAAAAATAGTATGTGATAGGAAAATGTTACGGTGATATTCATGTTCAGCAGCCCATAATCTACAAAAGCAAAGAGAGTTGCCCCAGAATTAATGAGTGTTCATATAGTTGCCTCCACCGTTTCTGCAGCCCCCGCAGCCACAGAGAGTCTAGTCCAAACCTGAACTCCAGATCCGAACCTCCAACACGGTCAGGAACCCTTCAGCGCCCTTGGCACCTCCTCATATCCCGGTTCCTATACCTGGTATCTCTCCATACAGTTCAAGCCAGTCTCCAACAGTCCACAGCCCAACGTGAGTCTCCCAACAGCAGTCTCCAGCAGCACAGTGCTTGGACAGGTTCCTCACCTCGAGTCGTCAGCAGCTCATCACATGAACTGGTCCCTCAGCTGCAGAGCCCCCTTACTGGTCTGCCACCATGGTAACCATCCATGCAGGTCATCTCCTCCGTTTCTCCCTCACAGATGGTGTTTGATCTTCCCGTCCTCTGGCACCCTGCTCCAGTCCTCCACTTCCCCAGAGTCTGCAGCCCCTCGTGCTGCTGCCAAATAATAGGCGCCACCATCTTGGGCACAGACTCTGAGGTCATGGGATCTCAAATAAAAACCATCAATGGCTCCCTCAGTGGGCCATTCCAAGTGTGTAGTCGACGGCAGTTGACTAGATGGCTGGACCCTGCGGGAACACTGCATCTCCACTCTCCATAGGTCCACACCAGTGACAGAAATGTGGCTACAATGACTCCGGCAGTGCGACCATCTTTCAATGAACCAAAGACACTGAGGAGTTATGAATTGAATTGACCATTGTGTAATCATCTGCAAAAATGTTCACATGACTGTGATAGAATGCTTTTGCAGCACTTGGCTGTAACCAAGTTGTAAAACAAATTGCAGGTACTCTCAATTAAATCCTCAGACGGTTTATTTGATTGGGCAACATTAAACAAATAAAGGATCAATAAAGCGTCAGAATCAGAATTTATTGTCATGAACAAGTTATGAAATTTGGTGTTTTGAGGCAGCGTCACAGTGCAAACATTCATATTATAACCATCTTACAACATTACTGTATAAAATTAAAATAATAATTTCAATAAAAGTTCACGAAAATTAAGGCAGTGTCTTTGGTTCATTGATTATTCAGGAATCTGATGGCAGCAGGGAAGAAGCTGTCCTTGTGCCGCTGAGTGCTCATCTTTAGGCTCCTGTACCTTTTCCCCGATGGTAGCAGAGTGAAGAGGGCACGGCCTGGGTGGTGGGGGTCTTTGAGGATGGAGGCTGCTTTCTTAAGACACCGCCTCATGTAGATGTCCTTAATGGAGAGAAGTTTGGTACCTGAGATGTCCCAACCTGAAGCGTGGACCAGTTCCGATAAATAGTGCCAACCAGAAATAATGAATCACCATTTCTATCCATGGATGCTACCTTGACCCACTGAGTCCCTTCAGCTTCTCTACATTCACTTATTGGCTTCCCATCAGCAACTTTAGAGCCTTCTTCAACTGATTCTCCAAAGCTCCCACATATCTCCAGCTATCAGCAGGTGAAACACTCCACAAGCGACACCATTAAAATACTTTAGCTGCCAAATCCATCCTCTTCAACTGTTATGCATTTCCTGGGTGCAGTATGTATGACATTTTTTTTTTTAAAAAGTACGAGAAATCTTGCAGCAGAAAGCCACTCTCCCTACAGTTTGCAAAGGAACAAAACTTTTTCCCCAGTGATCAACTCAAAGGGGACTAATTTGCTGCATTGCGAAAGTTTCTGACAGAGTTGATATTCACCAACAGTGGTGCTAATTGGTACAGGGGAAATGAGTGCTGGCATGTTGGAACTTGGCACAATGAAACCATTTGTCTGATCCCATCCTCTTCTTCCCAAAAAATATGTTGTCCTACCAGTGGTATACTGAATAAATCATCCATGGGAGGATGGAACTGAGTGTATTGTAAGGATTATCTTTCCAGATGGGCATTGTATATTGAAACTGGGGAAAGGTTAATAAAAGTACTCACTGGAAGAGTATCACAAAGAAAGACAAGACTTCAGGTTCACTGGTTTGAGTGATTTAGCCTGCTATTGGAACCCATTAAATGGCTAAATATTAAAAGATCAGTGCCTCTGGTTGGTAAATTAATACAATTCTGCTTGCTGGTTTCCCATCCATGAACTCAGTCAAACCTTCCCACCCATGTACTAATTCACATCATGATCCACTCACCCACCTCTCCTGCGTTCACCACCAAGTACAACTTCCCAATCTGATACTTTCTCTATACCTTTGAGAGATAATCTGGGTGTAAGTTCTTTACCCTTCTTTCATAAAAGACCCCAGGAATTTTGGTTTTACATTTCAGCCAAAAGACACCACCTTGACACCTTCAGAACTGCACTGGAAAACCAGCTTAGATGTTTGTCCTCAGGACCATGGAGGGCAACTAAACTTACCAATCTTCCACCTTAGAGGCAAGGGAATTATTACTGAGTTATGACAATGATGAGAGATAAACATCTATTGGGATCATTTGGAAGAGCTATGCGCTGAAATGGGACAACCGTGTTGCTGATCTAGCAACTTGTACTCAATCCTAACTGTAACTATATCACATGGATGAGAGTCTTCATGTCACTGATCCACACAATGCCCAGCTTTGCTCTTCTAACTGACTGGAAGGTGCCACAGTATATTAAAAAAAAAACCTTTATTATATTCTGTATTTAGGGCACAACTTTCTTTAACCCACTTTCAGATCAGAAATGAATTATCGAATTAAAAAATGTAAAGGTCATGATTCAAAGGCAGGGCACAAAGTGAACCAAGGTAAATTTTATCTAAGCATCATTTTGCTTATTAACAACAGATATGAAGCGTCTGACCCACCCTCTTTTCTCTTAGGTCAGCTTTCCGTCACCAGAACCCTGGAATAATAATATCCCACCTAAAATCTGAGGAGTGTTTTATGAAGTTTGGAAACTATGCCAATTTATTTTGTTCTTCTGTTTATAATCCTCAGAACTTACACCCAAATTATCTCTCAAAGTATCAGATTGGGAAGTTGTACTTGGTGGTGAACACAGGAGAGGTGGGTGAGTGGATCATGATGTGAATTAGTACATGGGTGGGAAGGTTTGACTGAGTTCATGGATTGGAAACCAGCAAGCAGAATTGTATTAATTTACCAACCAGAGGCACTGATCTTTTAATATTTAGCCATTTAATGGGTTCCAATAGCAGGCTAAATCACTCAAACCAGTGAACCTGAAGTCTTGTCTTTCTTCGTGATATCCTTCCAGTGAGTACTTTTATTAACCTTTCCCCAGTTTCAATACTCAATGCCCATCTGGAAAGATATTCCTTACAATACACACAGTTCCATCCTCCCATGGACGATTTATTCAGTATACCACTGGTAGGACAACATTTTTTTTGGGAAGAAGAGGATGGGATCAGACAAATGGTTTCATTGTGCCAAGTTCCTGTGTACTTTTAAATAGCTCAACTGCTCCTCTGCACTTCTTTATATGATAAGATCATCAAAGTCCCACACCACCCAGCACATGCACTTTCCTCACTGCTGCTATCAGGAAAGAGGTCTCGGTGCCACAAGACTCGCACCACCAGGTTCAGGAAAAGCTGCTACCCCTCAACCATCAGACTCCTCATTGACAAACTCAATCAGGGACTTATTTAAGGACCTTTAAGGAGCATTTTATTGATTTTCTTTTTGTTCTCTCTGCATTGCACAGTTTGTTTACATTCATTATCTGTTTACAGTCCTTTGTTTCCATGTTTACTCTGTGTACAGTTCATTTTTTCCACTACCAATTCGTCATGATTCTGCCTCGCCCGTAGGAAAAAGGAACCTTAGGATTGTATGTGTTGTCATGTATGTACTCTGACAATAAATCTGAAATCTGAAGATTGGGACAAGAGATATAGTCATATTGATAATGAAGGTGAGAGCTTATCGTCTTATACACATGAACAGCTGCATCAAACTTCACACTTTCTGCAGTCTAATTGGTACATAACGTACAATAGCATTAAAAAAATTACCACACTATACCAAGAGAGAAAAAAAATCATAAATATGAAAGGATAGACAGATAAATATTCACCACTGCAGTTAGAGCAAGAAAAAAACTGACATTTCAATAGCACAGATAGATCATTTGGTGATCCTGTACTTATACTGATGTTGCATCTATTATGGGATTTACCACATCATCTTTTACGAGATTATGATCACCAGTGCAGAGTTCAACAACCCAGTTGTGAGTTCTAATCCACTGCCGTTCAGAGGGTACGAGTCTGTACATTACTCACCCTTGGCAGGAGCTCGGAGTTGCTTCTGAGCTTCTGGAACTATGGAATGCTATGTCATTGATCTTTAGTTCTCCCAGAGGATTAAGGAAAGTATTGGTAAAAGAACAATGAAGTAAGGGCGGATGGGATGTCGAGGAAACAATGTAAAGGTCATGATTCAAAGGCAGGGCACAAAGTGAATCAAGGCCCATTTTATCTAAGCATCATTTTGCTTATTAACAACAGATATGAAGCGTCTGACCCACCCTCTTTTCTCTTAGGTCAGCTTTCCGTCACCAGAACCCTGGAATAAAAAGAGGGCATCTTCATATTCACTTTTTGTTATCCCAAACACAACCATATATTGACCATGAACACTTTAGGCTGCCCTGAAGTGGTGTGACAGAAATGGAAGCCTTTCTTGGTTATACCAATCTTATCAATAATTTCCTACCATCTCATCCAAAATGTTATTGAGATGCATCTCACATCCAGATGCAATGATCTCACACTCAATTTCTCCTCCAATTCTGTAAATTGCCAGAATCCAATATAGGATTTTAATGTGATTTCTCTAACACTGAAAAACACTAAAATCATTCTTCATCATTTTCCAACAAGTTAATCGTCAAAAATTTAGATTAGCACGCAAATGA
Source organism: Narcine bancroftii (assembly GCF_036971445.1). Lineage (NCBI taxonomy): Eukaryota > Metazoa > Chordata > Chondrichthyes > Torpediniformes > Narcinidae > Narcine > Narcine bancroftii. The sequence goes on from NC_091474.1 coordinate 84,400,423, forward strand.
ATTTCGGAGACAGGCCATTAGCAGGCAATTAAGACACCATCTGTAAAACTGAGATACATAGCTTTGGAGGTGGATTAGTAAACTATGTGAATGTTTTAACCCGATAAAGACTTCTGTGGGAAATACTCACAAGTAAAGCTCAGGTTGTGATTCCCATCTGATGAGCTCTGTGAGCAACTGGATTGTGAGTAAAAGTAAGTGAAATTTGATTGGGGGGGGGGGTTGACAAGTCAGACAATTGCAGATTTTGAGGATAAGGGAAAATCACAACCATTTGGTTCCAACAGAATATAAATCATAGTTATCAAGCAGCTGAATTCCTTGTTATTAAAATAAAGCAAAACTCTTTCTCTCTGTCACAAAGTGGGAGCTTTTGAGATGTGACAACTGGAAGCTAGCTGGATGCCAAAGATGGTGTGGCACTGGGGTCAATCCACAGAAGTAAAAGTTTCCATTATAGTAAGGCACAGGGCCCATGATGGATAGATAGATGTAACGAGTCTACTTAAATGTTATGTGCTTTACAGAAGGAGAACTCCACCTGACAAATGAATGGAAGAAGTACCAACTGATTCTTTTGAGGTTACCGGCTGCAAATGCCAGTAAGAAAGCAAAAGACCAAATGGAAGAGCAGATTTTGGCATCTTAGCCTTCATAAATCAAAGTATTCAGTAGAGAAGTTGGGATGTTATGTTGAAGTTATTCAAGTGATTGGTGAAGCCACACATAGAATATTGTGCGTAGTACTGGTTACCCAGCAGCAGGAAAGATATCAATAAGATTGAAAGAGTGCAAATAAAACTTACTAAGGCGCTGCTGGATCTTCAGGAGTTGAGTCCGTAAAAGATTAAACAGGGTAGGACCTTAGAAGATGAAGAATAAGGGGAGAGGTTTATAAGATTATGAGGGACAGAGTAGATCTGAGTAGGATGTTTCCACTGAGATTGGGGGAGATAAGTACAAGAGGTCAGGGGAGAGGTAAAAGGGGAACATTAGGGGAAAGTTTTTCACTCAGAGAGTGGTAGGAATGTGGCATGAGCTGCCATCTGATGTAGTGAATGCTGATTCAATCTTGAGTTTTAAAAATAAATTGGATAAATACATGAATAGGTGTGGCCTGGAGGGTTATGAAGGAGATCAGTGGGTCTAGCTAGTTTTATTGGTCGGCACAGATCAGAAGGGCCCGTTTTTTCTGTGCTATAACCTTCTATGATTCTATTTGATAGGTTGTATTGCTTTCTATATAGCATCTTATTAAAATTCCATATGACACCCGATCTGAGACGAAATGCCAACTTTGGGTTGGTGCCATCAATCACGTTGTCATACATCCTCCATTCATGAAAAAAAGGAAACTACAGAAAAATAGTTTGTCAGCCCCTTGAGATTGAGGAGAACTTGTCACTCTTATTTTCATGGTTTCTAAGGTGGTCAATGAGGCTCCCATGGGAACCACAGACAATTCTACAGATGGTACAGGTACTGGAAAGTGTGTATTCACGAGCTGCTCAGCCACTTATGCAGGGCTTCAATGTGCTGCAAGCAAATGACCCCCAAGTTTCCAACACCATCCCCAATACCACTACTACTTCACTTTTGAGCACCATGGAATAGAGGTCTCAGGATTGGTGGGTATGGAACATTTCTTTGAGGGGATTCCAAGCACCTCCTTGAATCCTTTCAATCTGTCCACTTTCTACCTTCTTCCCTTGTCAGTGCTTAGAATACGGTACATAAATGCCATGAACTGCCCAAAGTAGACAGCTGAACGTAACTGGGATCTCAATGCTGGGGAAGTTGGTCAGGGAAAGGACAATGACATTGATTCACTCCTCTTTCTTGTGAATTGAGATGATTTTCTAGTGATAGCACAAGCGGCACAAAGAAACATTAAAGATAGGAGCAGGAGTAGGTCATTCGACCCTTCGAGCCTGCTCCGCCATTCAACGAGATCATGGCTGATCTTAAAGTTTAGTACCCCGTCCCCGCCTTCTCTCCGTAACCTTTAATACCCTTATACTGAAGAAATAGATCTAATTCCTTCTTAAATATATTTAATGAACCTGCCTCTACTTCCCTCTGTGGCAATGAA